>NW_027530179.1:3150992-3229215 GCF_008692635.1 Crocuta crocuta
CTCATGACCAGAGCTGAAGTAGAATGGCTAACTGACTGAGCCACCCAGTGCCCCAGGACCAGCTCAGGAGTTCTTAACCTTAGAAACAAGGCCCCTTAGGGGGGGGGGGCGGGTGGGGAGGGGGGCAGAGAGAGAGAGAGAAATCTGGTCATCAAGTAAATGTAACTTCTGTGTCAAAAAATATTTTATAAAGAGCAAGAAAGGAGATAAGTTTAATATCCAGATTTTCCCACTTCCCACATCACTTTGCCACGGGATTCCCGCTGCGCTAATCGTTTTTGGCCTCTTTGAGATGTCCAGTGACCATGCATCCTGAGCGCTGCAAATGCACCCTGGGCTTGCATGTCCTGGAGGGTTTGTTTCAAAATTCTTTCCCTATTTCAAGGTGGCCATTGGCAGGCAGAGAGATCCTAAAAGACTCTGGAGCCGAAAGGAACGTGAAGTGTCAGCTTACTCCGGCTTACAGACAAGCGGCTTTGCCACCAGGCCCCAGGCTCCTGGCTCCGCGCACTGGGCTCCCGGCCGCAGGCAGGCAGCTCACTCGGGCTCGGAGTCATGGTGACCAGGGGACCTGGCCTACGGACGCCCTCCGCTCGGCTGGCCCTGCTTGCTAGCAGGCTGATAACCAACCCATTCGATCACACTGATCCGCACAGCTCCCATTAATTTCAGAATTCCAAAGATGGGGATTTCATAATCATCCTCGGTTGTTCATTCCAACGTCTCATAAGCCTTCCACCAGGCCCTGCTTCCTTAGCTCTAACCCCGATCTCCCCTGATGCAATTCCAGCCTCTCGGGTTTTTTGCTTTTTTCTTCTGTCTTCACTAGAAATGAAAAACAGCTGGACACCATCTTCTGCATAATAACCCTCCATAAACTGGGAGACCATTATTAAATCAACTGAGTCCTTGTCTTCTCTAGGTTAAATGACGCCAGTGCCTTCAGCTTTCCTCCATACCTGCTGATTTCCAGTCCTTATTATTTTCATGACTTGCTGTGTCACTCAGAATGTCAGGGCCCCAACTAGAAATTTTATGAGGATTTGACTAATACTAAGTGCGTGTGCATGTGGGAGTGCGCGCGCGTGCGCGTGTGTGTAGGAGGGAAGTTAAACTCAGAGTTACGAGCTAAATTTTTACACTTTTTTATTGTGAAAGGCTTCAAGAGTTTGTCTGACATGCATGCACAGCTGAAGAAACAAAACAAAAGGATAACACTTGAGCCCAGGGCAAGTGATTTTTTTCTATTAACACTGACCTTGCGTTTGATTTTGCCGTACTTGAGAAGAGGTGGAAGGTCAGTTTGCCACAGCTCACATTTTAAATTGCATTTACATTTACATTGCGCGGACTACATTTTAAACCGACGATGCTGTTCTAACTCTTTAATACTCATGCATGTTATAGCCTCTTTCATATCTGACAATATTTAGCTGAGGCATCAAAAGTTGGATAAGATGGCCCACTCTAAAAAGCCTGAACCCAGATCAAAAAATCTTCAAATGGGGAGTGTTCTCAATGAGCCAAGTTTACTAACAGTCTAGTTCTCTCTTATTGAAATATTCATGTCTGAGCTAAAATACAATGTTTTCATCAGGAAATGTCAAGAAACAGTCCATTTAATCACATTTCTATGAAATGATATTTGATGGTATCGTTTTCATCATCCAAACAAACTGCCAAGAATTAGATGTGCCCTGTGTTAAAGATTCAAGCCCCGGTAGGTTTATTACCATGAATTTTCTGCCTCTTCTCAGTCAAAAAGATGGTGCTTCGTAAAAGCACTTGAGAAGAACCAGCATTAAGAAACCACTATTATATTGTATGTTTAGGGGAAAAATGTGCTAATGTGGTATTGTTTTACCATCGCCCCTGGGCTCTTCATTTCTGGTCAGTCTGAATCTCTGAGTCAAAAGCCCAAAAGCTTCCCGGACATGAAGCCACAACTTTCGGTTTGGCCAACAGGGAAGGGTGTGCAAGTGCTTGCGCCCAGGAGACAGCTGTCATTCCCTCTCTCTTCCCTAGGTGGCTCGTCTCCTTATCATAGAAGAAGCCTCAGTTTACCATCTTACCTCTACTTCTTTCAGAACTCCCTTTGCTAACTTTTCAGGTCCTAGAAAAGAATCAGAAGGAAAAGCTATGTTCTCAACACATTCATATCTATCTCTCCTCAAGCAGATGGAGGTGTTTTTTTTTTCTCATTGGTCTTATTTTGTTTTGTTTTGTTTACCTCTCCTGCCAGCTAGCTGATTGACTCTCGGTGGCTGGGACGGTCTCTAACTTGTTTTGTGTTTACAGAGCCTCCTTTCAGGACTGGATCAAGGTTTATGCCTTGGTAACGAACTTATTTTTGTTTCTTTCAAGGTTCCAGAGCCAAGCCTCAAAATCACTTTTGAACACAGACCTCAGTTGGCTTTACCCACACGTGCCCAAGAAACTGTGCAGAGGGTTTGGCTTCCTGCATCCAGTCCCTTTATCCAATACCAACTCTTTCCCTTGGCTTCAGGTGCAATATTTTTAAACCATCTCCAACCATGCCTCCCGAGAATTTATAAAGACTCTTTGCCTGCATCCCCCCTCCCCCAGCTAATGCCCACATTTTATTCTAGCTCCCCTTGTTAAAATTGAGAAACATGCAGGATTGCAAACCTCTCTTTGGTGGAGACTTCACTGTGGACACTTCCTGCAGAGGTTTCTCTCCACCTGTCAGTACCAAGGCCAGACTCTCCCCCATCCTTACAGCTGCTCTGGGCCCTAAAACAAGGCCGGGCCACCCCGTGGGCTCCGTGCAGGATACAAGTGGGGTGGGCTACCTGTCTTGGAAAAGAGAATCTTAGCCATCAGGGCCACCCACCTGATACCATCCTGTAGCTTCTAACTGGCCTTTTTTAAGAGGGAAAGGGGAGGGAAAGAGAAAAAATAACATAGCAAAACTGATCTCAGCACTACCCGTGGAGTCATTAATGTGGTTTCTAGCAAACTGCTCATAAAATTCATGGCAGCAGCTAATTGCTACCATGTTCTTCCTCATATACTCTCATATTAAATTTGAAAGAAAGAAAGAAAAGCCCTTTCAAAGCCATATTAATCCATGCACAGCAGTGGAATGCGTGATCTAAAGCGAGCCTTTCACATCACCACAGCTATGTGGGCTGGCTGTCAAATGGTGGATTTCATGTCACTCACAATACAATGAACAATGCCTTTGCCAGCCGCTGGCCCTGCCTGGGCCCGGCTCCCTTGAACCCCGACAGCACTAACCGGCACGGAGTGCCTTGTGAGCGCGCACATGTGAGCATCGGCACATGTGCGTGTGTGTGCATATCGGCCTCCAGACCGTCTCGAGGGAATTCAAGCTAAATCTTGGCATGTGTCTTTCTGCCTCCACCCCCTACACACATTTGCTTTCAAGTTCTCAGCAGAAGAGTGGTGGCCCGTGGCCAAGCTCTGGCTGCTGCCTTACCCTCATGAAGATGTTTCATTGCATGTGCCATGCAATGTGCTAAGAAGACCAGCCTTGCCTCAAAGCAGCTCTTGCAAGGATTTGAAGAACCACAAACTCAACAAGCTCATCATACTTCCTGAAATTCTCACTAGTAGAAGGCTGCTATTGGGATTAATTATTCCAAGCACTCATCTCAACTTAGCTGCTCCTCGGCTGGTCCTCACTGTTGTGGCACTACTGATTGCTATAATCAGCTTCCAGTTTGATTGGCCATGGTGTCCATTCTGATTGGGTGTGGCATCCATTCCATTGGTCTTGACATCCTTCCTGATTGTTAGAGCCAGTGTCAAACTGATTGTTATGTGTTGTAAATATATTACATGCAATAAACAGAGCTAAGAAACCAGTAGGTTCAGATAACATGACAGAATAACTGGGTGACAGCTAGCCAAAGGCATGGCTGGGTCTGCAATGGCCATTTCATCTGAGAATTTCCTGCTGTCGTATGAGAGTACAACCCTCTCCCAGGTATATCAGAGATGTCATTGCAAACTAGCTACAGATCAATGTTTATTTTCTCAATCCTGGCTAAGCAGGGAAGCTGAAGAGGCCTAATGTCATTCTCCCTGGTGGGGAAAGACCGAGCCCACAACATCTTACTGGTGACTACTTTATCTCTCCTCTCTGCCCCAGCCTCACATTCTGGAAGCCCTGAACATTTCCCATTACCATCCCAAATCCATGTTGGCCCCAATCCAGCCCCAACCAAGCCAGACAGTAAATTAGAGGCCACATACCAATTAATAAGCATGTTTGGAATCAGTCCCTCATGAGAATGAGGTGAGCATTAGGTGTCCCCTACACCTCGGGTATTAGCTTTATCCTCTCAGTCACTGTTTCTCCATATCCCATTAATTCCACAGGATGAATGCCCAGTTCTGAACCACAGCGCATTCTCATGAGTCTCTACCTTCATGAGTCTCTCCCTCTACCCCAGCATAACACCCTATGACACCCTATCACCTCCAAAAGTAGCTCAACGCTTCCCCTCTTCTCCAGTGGCTTGTCCAATCTCCTCATCTCTCTGCCACTTCCAATAGAAAGAGTTCTGAAATCACGGGGTCTCAGGACAAAGTAGATTTCATTCCCAGGCAATGGAGCTGTGGCTGGAGGAGATGCCATGGGCATGAACGTGGCCAGTGTTCTCTTTCCCCTGGGGTCTTCTCTTTGGGTGCATCCTCACTGTCAGAGTGGCGAGAGTAAAACCGTATATAGGCCCAGGTGTTAGAGGCCGAAGTACTACTTTTCTAACAAGTATTAGAATTTCATAATCTTGGACAAATTCATTTCAATGGACACATAACTCTAGCCAGTCCTCTTTCCCTAGGCTCGGGAGACTGTTCACTAGCCTCTTCCCCACCGCCTGGGGTTCTGCTCCTAATAGGCAGAAGTTCTTGGATGCACAAGGCACTCGCCCTCCAGACAGAGAATCTTACCCCTTCCAAATACTCTTGGGCCGAGCACCACCCACCATATTGGCATCCTAGGATGTTTTCATCAACAGGCTTTCCATTCAAGTTCAGGCATGGACATTGTGAGACACACTCAGCTATCCCTCTTGAGGGCCAGTCCCAGAATTGGCTTCACACATCCTGACATGCCCCCCTTTTCTGCTGCCTTAGCTCGGAGGCTCAGGTTGCCTTGCAGTAGATGTGCTTGATGTGTGCTCAAGTGCGGAATTGTTGTCTGTGAACATTGCTATGTATCTGTGATCGTGTCAGAGGAAAGTAGCAAAACATAAGAAAGTTATTATGCAAATTAAATTTTCAGTGGACTGGGGCTCAAGCAATAGTGTTTGTGAAAGTCTGTTGAGAGATTTGATGTCTTCCCTGAAGATTTTAGATAGTCTGCTTTTGAGAAAGAAGCGTTCTCCATAAATAATACAACCCAAGTGACCCAAGGTCTACAACCTTCTACAAACTCCTGTCTAATATTCATGTAAAATAACTCAGGCCTCTATCCTCTGTAACAGTGGGGAATTCTCTGACTCAAGTATTTCTTAGGATTTCTCTAAGGTATTTATGATTTTTTGGAGCTTGCCTACATCCATGAGCTCTAAACCCATGTTCCTGGTTTCCCCTTAGTCAACTCTGATTTCAGTCTGTGATCTTCTTATCCACACCACTGCTCCTGAGTGCAGATCAGCCTTCTTTTATTCCCCAGGGTAACCCCAACACTTGCCTTATGTGGAACAGACTTTGAAGGTTTGGGGATAACACAAGGGATTACAACAGAAGATAGGATACAGTTAAAACTGGATATTGTTGAATACAATTGGGTATTAGATACTGATGTTAATAAAATAGGTTGTCTAAGCCTGTCATGAGGGCTTGAAAGACCACCATGTGGTTCAGGTCTTTCATATATCAGAGTTCCTCTCTTATCACATTTCTTTTTTTTTTTTTTTTTTAATAGTTTATTGTCAAATTAGTTNCATTGTGATCTGACAGTGTGCATGGTATTCTTATCACATTTCTTAACCAAGTCTCTGCCTGCTACTACCTCCCTTTCCCCAATGGTGAGCCCTTGGACTAACCCAAAGGACACTGAAAATTTCATAAAAAAGTATGCAAAGCTACTTTAGGCTTCTCTTTGATTCAAATGCATCCATATAAATAAAACATGATGTATAGTTGAAGCCTCATTAAAGTGTCTTCTTTAAAAAAAAAAAAAAGAGGAGCTCTATACTTACTAGAAGGTCTGTCTTCCTTCTAAGAAGTAGCATGACTATAACTTTGAAAACCAGTACCTTTCTTTGTTTGGTTCCACCATGCTAGGTTAATCTAAGGATTTATTCCAATCACCGTGGAGGGCTTTTCGTGTTCTCAGTTTTCTTAAACATGTCCAGGTGGAGTTTAAAGGTGTCCTTGCCTCTGGAAGAGAAAGGAGAGACCTCACTTACAAAGTAAGATGGCCTTTTGTCTGACACATAAATGAAGAGGAGTTAAGATTATGTAGACAATCCTGTCCCAGGTAACCCCAGGTCTTAGTGGGCTCCATCTTCAAACCAGAATTGAAAAGGAGAGGATTATTTTTTAGAAGGGGAAGGCTGAGTAACCAAATCAAGGAGATAGCTCTCTTAGAATTCAGAAGCCTATTGCCAAAAGGTTGTTGGAGAACAGGTGGCTGAGGGTTCAAGGCCAGGAGAAAGGTTGGGGGAACGCTGTGGTCAGTCGCAGTGTGTGGATGATGCCATCCAGATGTAGATGATTGGAAATGCCAAGAGTATCTGATTTGACAGCATTATTCCACGGCCTTGTGGGTCAGGCAGGATACGTTATCTCATGGCGGTGGGAAGGTCTTAAAAAGGAGCGGGGAGGCTATGATGGAAAATTCCATACTGATCTCAAGTGAAAGAAAAGAGGGAAATACCTCGACCAAATGGTTTATTTGAGTGATTTTATTTATTTTTAAATATAAAATAAAGTGAACAAATCAGTACAGAATACTGATTCCTGTACCCTTTTTAAGTAGTGGGCAGCCAAGTGTTACTAAAGAAAATTAGACGTTGGTCTAGCATGAAGTAAATTTTGAGCATCTTATTATCCATTCGAAGACAAGGAATCATAGAGGAAACAGTGTGCTGCCCCACGTCTGTTGCAAATGTGTACGCTCTGACTATGACTAATTTAGATCTCAAGAAATCCCCTCTCTTAACTCAATATGGCACAATCTTCCTGTGGTTTCAGCCCCTTCCCAAAATAACATTAGAACCACCCACATCAGAGGGTGGAAGTAAGAGGTGCAGGAAGGAGGGAGGAATATTAGCAGAAGACATGGAATCCCCTTAGAAATATCTGGGTATCCTTGGGAGCACTTGGTGGCTTATTAAATGGCACTCTAATACTAGCTGGCTTGACACTTGGGTTCTTTTCTTATTTTCAGATGAATCCTGAACCATATAAATCCTACCTTGACCAAAAGAATGACACAAAGGATCCAAGACACTGAGAGGCTGACTTTTCTTAACAGATAAAGAAAGCAAGCCAGCTGATGTGTCACTCAAGGCGAAAAAGCAGGAGGCTAAAACACAGCCAGTTCCTGGAGCAGGTCTGATTCCACACCCAGAAGGCTTATGTGGAAGTCCCAAACATTCCTTAATTCAACAGAAGTCAAGCAGCATTACCACATGGTTTTGTGGTAATGCAATTGAAAATAAATGTAATGCAATTGAAATAAACCAGTATTCTTGCACAGGAAACTCTCAGAAATATACTTAAGAAATAAGGACAAAGATGAACATTAAATTAAACATACCTATAGCATGAATATACAAGTTAGATTTAACTGGAAGAAGAGAGTCGGGGAGGTCAGTGTCCTGATACGGTGACTAGCTGTTCTGGTTTCTCAGGACATAGAACTTTGCTAAATCAGAGAGACTTCTGAATAAACCAGAATTAGTCATCCTGATCCACAGTGAGTGAGGCTGGTGACAATGTAAGAGTCAAAAGAGATCTTTTTTTTTTTTTTTTTTTTTNACAGAAAAGGGTCTAGGGGCTGCGTTCAATGCTGTACATTTGAAGGATGGCCTCATGAAAGCAGAGCTCTCTGACTCCTGCTCTGCTTTTGTTCTGTCTGGAAAGAAGAATGATCTTCAGGCCAAGAAGAATAAAAACAAAATTGGTTAAAGGTCTACCAAAGCTAATGATAAATGTGGAGCTAATAAGAGTTGACCCAGATGCTCTAAGTGAAATCAAGAGTGCTAGTCCAGGAGAAATGGCAAAAACTTCCAAATCCATGTTTAAAGAAGAGGTTTCAGACTGGAGTGTGCTTGATGTCTTCCAGGGAAGTTTGTTGAAGATGCAGATTCCAGAATCCCACCTTTAGGTAGTCTTATTTAACTTGTCTCAAAACTGGGAATTGGCATTTTCAGTGAACACCCCCAAGTCATTCTCACAAAGGTGGACCTTTAATGGCCCCACTGTTTGAAAAACACTTTTTTAAAGAACAGTGATGAACGACCATTGGTGAGCACTTGGTCAACTCCAACAATTGGTGAATTAATAAACAAACAAAAAGAACAGGTTAGAGACTAAAAAGGAATAATAAATGAAGGAATGTGTATATATGTATCTGCACATATACCTATTTTAATTTTCAAATAAGAAAGGTCTGACGTGGATTTCACAAAATACAAAATATGGCCTAAGGAGCCACTCGCCGGGTCCTATCAAATGCAGGGTGAACCTCTCAGGGAAGGAAGACAAAGCAGCAGGTGGTGGCAAAGGCCGAATACGGTCCTCTGATGTCCAGACTTTCTACAGACCTTTGGACTGAACACTATTCTGAACCATGTGCTTGGAGTCCATGCCTCCACCCAAAATAATGAGCTTCAAGGTAAAAATTGAAGATACCCCAGTGAACCAAAGCATAATATGTCACTTAGGTGTATTTCTGTCATCAGTGGGCTAGACAGTTGCAGGTATGCAAATCAGAGTCCTGGAAACCACAGCACTAAAAATGCCTCAGCTAAAACCTCCCTGTCACCCAGACAGCCTATATTCTAATAATGGCATTTCCTTCCTATCTGGTTGCTACTTCTCTGAGTCGCAAACAGAGAAGAAATGAGAAAGAAACGAGCTGCCAACTAGCTCTGCAGAAAATTCCTCCCCGGTTAAGATCTTTATCTCTTCTTAACTTTGGTTTCTGAAATAATAACTAACATGTGCACAGAGCTTTATTCCTTAACAAAGTCCTTTCATGTATATTATTAACTCATTTCATCCTCCCACCAGCCCTGAGAAGTAGATAGAACAAATGATTTAATGACATCTGGGCCCTACAGGCTATAAAGGGGCAGGGGGCAAATAATCAGACCGGGGACTCGAACTCAGTCTCTTGATTGCAAACCTGAAACTGTATGCCTCTGAACCCGAGGATCCTCTGCTTAAATCCCTGGTGGAAAAAGAGGCAGTGTGGGGCGCCTGGGTGGCTTAGTCAGTTAAGCGTCCGACTTTCGCTTGGGTCATGAGCTCGCGGTTCGTGGGTTCAGCCCCGCATCGGGCTTTGTGCTGACTGCCAGCTCGGAGCCTGGAGCCCGTTTCAGAGTCTGTGACTCTCTCCCTCTCTGACCCTCCCCAGCTCACACTGTCTCTCTCTCTCTCTCCCTCTCTCTCTTCTAGAAATAAATAAAACATTAAAAAAATTAAAAAAAAAGAAAGAAAGAAAAAGAGGCAGTGCAAATTACTTAAGGAGCTAATTCCTCCATTGAAGAAATGGCTTCGACATTTGTGGCCACTCCACTGATCACTGCTATATCTGTGTTTGCTTTTTCTTAAAATTAACTTCATTATGTTCCTGAGTAGTGGATGCCAACACGTATCTGCAGAGAATTACACTTTGGGCTGGAAGGAAGCTCCCTCTTGGACGTCTTGCAAGACCCAGCAAGGAACCTGATGGAAATTGAGCCTGTCATTAATGAGACAGGGCAATTTGGCTCAGAGAAAACAGTCTCCTAAAATGACTGTGTCAGCAACCTCATCGTAGTCTCCAATGAAGTGGAGCAGACACAAGTTTCCAGAGGGCGGGGCCACATGATTAAACACTTATCTGCCCCACGGTGCCCAGCACGGTGTCACAAACACAGGGCTACCCAAGAATGTCTATGGAGTGAACAATTTAGGATGGCTACATGCTTTGTGAGATAGAAGGAGGTGCGGAGGACAGAACCAAAAAATTTAATTCAAATCTAGGGGTTTCATCCCAGTTCCAGCCCTGCCATGAGAGCATTTTGTTCTTGTTTCTATGGATGATGCATTGTCATGAAGAAGAGAACAAGCCAAGCATCTTATTTCTCAATAATTTATACAAAAGCGGCCAGAGGAGTGTGGGCAAGTAAACCAATTAAACCAACATAGGTGGGTCAACACCAGAGGGGAAGCAGTCCAAATTCAAAACCGAGAATACTGACTAGGAGAAAAAGCCATTTAGATCACTTCTCTTTGTAAAATGATCCTCCCGGCTAACATGAGGTTGACTGTATGTTTAAGGGTTAAATGCATTACCAGCTGGCAAATGACCTTCTTGAGAGAGAAAGGGGAAGCAAGAGAGGCCAACGCTTCAGAAGTAACTTGTTTAATAAAAATAATCTCCCCCTCGCGTTTCTGACACCACCGGGCAGTCACACCATCCTGCCTCGGGTCACTAGATGCAGCCCTGTGAAGTTAGAGGAAATTATAGAAATCCATCATGGCTGAGTTTTCCAAACTGCTTATTACTCTTTGCTTTTTATCTTCCGAACAGTCCCTAAATTTAATTGCTTTGTTGTAATGAATTAACCTCCGAGGTCCACAGTAGCATTTATATTGTGTTCAAAGGGAAAGTTGCAGATTCTGAGCCCGTTCCTGGAGTATGCTTTATCAGACCAAAGCATCCTTGCTAAGTCCTGGGTATCTGTGGCAGACACTTGTCAGCAGAGGGCACACAGATGTCCAGGAAAGGAGAAACACAAGAAGACTCTCATCTGACCAGGAGGAATCAATGCATACCCTCCAAGCTGACCTCAAGATGGAAGAGAAGTAAGCAAAGACCATGGGGACCGTTACTCTGAAAATAGATGTTAAAAGCACTTGTTTTAGAGGAAGTCAAATATGGGTCTTACCTTCCTACCTTGTTTATCTCTCTGTCTCTTCTGGACCATTCCCATCCGCAGGTAAATGGGCTCTACTATCTCTCATCTGCACAAAGCACCTCTCTTGGACCCCGTTTCTTGGCTATTCCTTAAAAACAAATGTCTTAAAATGTATTTAAGAACACTCCCTACCCTCTCTACTCAAACATTTCTTATAAGACACCATGAACTTTCCATGGAGTCAGATTCAACAGACACTTTTTCAGGTTCATCTCCATCATCTTTGTAGTGACACCTGATACAGGGGATTGCTCCTACCTTCTTGAGACAGTTTCCTTCTAGATTCTGTGAAGCCCACACTCCCCTGGTTTTTCTTCTACTTCTCTGGCTATTTCTTCTCATGCCCTTTTATCGGTCCTGCTTCCCTTACTTATTTATCAGTAATGACCTTCTTCTCATTTTCCTTGATTCTCCTTCCCTAGAAATTCTCATCTATCCCTGTTACTTTAAATGCCATCTATATACTGGTGACTCTAAAATACACATCAGGGGGCATTGGGTGGCTCAGTGGGTTTAAGCATCCAAACTTCAGGTCAGGTTATGATCTCGGGTTTCATGGGTTCAAGCCCCTCGTCGGGCTGTGTGCTGACAGCTCAGAGCCTGGAGCCTGCTTCAGATTCTGTGTCTCTCTCTTTCTCTGCCCCTTCTTCACTTGTGCTCTATCTCTCTCTCTCAAAAATAAATAGACATTTAAAATTTTTTAATAAAATATAAAGAAAGAAAAATACACATCTGATTTCTTTTCTGAAGTCCAGACTAGCATATACATAGTTTATCTGGCCCAAATCCAAATCCTTGGGTATTCATCATCATAGAAAAGGAATCCTACCCTTCTCTTACCTTCAACCCACTGGCTAGTCCCATTCATTCTACTTCCAACACACATCTCAAATAAATCCACTTCTCCTTCTCTTTATCTCCATTGGTATAACTTAGCTCAAGACACCAACTTAGCAAAGAGGCTCCCAAAACTTGTTGAGGCTTTCAGGTGGGCTCCCTTTCCATCTACTTGTCACACAGTAGCCAGTGACCCTCCAAAACAGTCTCACACTCTCTCTCCACCTACTCCAACTTGCCCGTTTTCTGTTCCTCAAATATGCTAAGCTCATTCCCATCCCATGGCCTTTGTGCTTGCTATTTTCTCTGCCTAGAATGCTCTTTCTTCTGATCTTCTTATGCCTAGTTCCTTCTCAACATTCTCACAGTAGCTTAAATGTCACCTCTGCAAAGAGGCCTTCTTTGCTCTTCTAATCTAAAAATCAAGAGAGTTTGAACTTTATCTCTCTCACATCCCAACTGTAGGGATAACAAAAAGGAGTGAGAATAGAAGGCAGGAGTATGAGCAATGGGGAACAATCACATGGCTTTAGGTTTGAGCTTGGCTCTGAAGCTACTCCCTGAAACTAGCTCAGAGACAATTGTGGCAATCTAGAAGAAAAGTTGGCCCCTTGAACCAGGCATCTGGAGAGAATCTGATGGATTTGAGAAACATATTTTGAGGTATAATTGAGAATACTCGGTGATATTTGCATGTGAAAGGGGGGATAGGAATTGAGGATAACTCCCAGGTTTCTGACATGGGAACCTGAATGGATAGTAAAGCCTTTTACTGAGATAGAAAAGACTGCCTGAGAACAGAAATTGGAGGGGACGCTTCAGAGTTCCTTTTTGGACATGATAAATTGGATATGGATGAGGATGCCTAAATAAAGAGTCAGGTTGGCACTTAGATGTGGGGTTGAAAGGCGGAAGAGAGTCTGGGTGTTTCCAAGTCTCTAGTAGATGCCTTGAGATCCTGGGTGTTTAAATGCTATTTATGGCATTTAAAATCATGACAATGGAGCAAGTTGTCTAGAGAAAGAACATACAGTGAGAAAAAGGACAGATAAAAGCCTGAAGCTTTAGTATAAAAGATCTAAGTTCAACAACAGAGACTGAGCAGGAATGGCCAGAGAAAGAAAGTAGGGATTACAGGCATCTAGGAAAAGACCAAGAAAAGAGAATCTTGAGAAACAGAGAAGTGATGAATTATGTCAAACACTATACAGATGGTCAGGAAAGATGTGCCCTTTGGATGTTGCACTGTGGAGGCCATGTGTGGCTTTAGCAAGAGCAAATTTGAGCTAGCAGTGGGACAAAGCAGACTGAGGTTGGCTGATTAGGAAGTGCAGGCAGACTGTATGGACAATGCTTTCAAGAAGCTTGACTATTATGGTAAATGGGACAGGGTGGAAGCTAGTGAGGGTGACAGTATCAAAGGAGAGGTTTAGTGTCCTTTTGTTTGGAGAGCCATTTGCACATGTGGGAAGCTAACAGAATGATCCAGACAAGAGGGAAAAGTTGAAGATATAGGAGAGAAATGACATTAAGAGTAATGTCCCTGAGCCCCTGGGGAATGTTGGGTCTAGAGTATAATGCAAGCCACATATGTAATTTGAAATTTCCTAGGAACTGCATTAGAAAAAGTAAAAAGTAAAGAAGTAAAATTAATTTCAATAATATATTTCATTTCATGTAATATTTAAAATATTATCATTTCAACATGCAATCAATATAAGCAATTTTTTAAAATAAATTTTTAAAGTTTATTTAATTTGAGAGAGAGAGAGAGACATAGATAGAGCAGGGGAGGGGCAGAAAAAGAGGGGGGGAGAGAAAGAGAATCTCAAGCAGGCTCTGAGCCACCAGTATGGGGCTCAAACTCACAAACCATGACACCGTGACCTGAGCCAAAACCAAGAGTTCGACTCTTAATCAACTGAGCCACCAGGTTTCCCGTAAGCATTTTTTTTTCAAGTAGGCTTCATGCCCAGCACAGAACTCAATAGGGGACCCAATGTAGGGCCCAACAGGGGACTTGAACTCATGACCCTGAGATCAAGACCTGAGCTGAGATCAAGAGTCAGACACTTAACCAACTGAGACACCCAGGTTGCACAATATAAGCAATTGTTAATAACATATTGTACATTCCTCTTTCATACTAGGTATTTTATACTTAGAGCACATATCAATTCAGGTTAGATGCATTTCGCACATTCAATAGCCACTTGTGGCTGATGACTACCATATTGGATAGTGCAGGTCTAGAGCACAAGTAGAGAGATTGGCCTTTGATGGAGTGAAGAACACTTTCTCCATTGAAAGATATAAAAGATTCAGAGCACAGATGCAGGAAGCTTTGAATACCTTGTGGTGAATGGATAAGGGAGAATGGAAGGAATATTAAAGATCATTTAGTATAACCATTTCTACCTTTATTTATTTATTTTCCCCATTTATTTATTTAAAAAAGGAGGGGCAAAGAGAGAGGGAGAAAGAGAGAGAGAATCCCAAGCAGAATCCACACTGTTGGCACAGAGCCTTATGTGGGGCTCCAATTCAAGAACCCTTGAGATCATGACCTCAGCTGAAATTAAGAGTTGGGCACTTGACCAACTGACCAGGCCATTTTGACCTTATTTAATCTTTCTGTTAATACACCTCTTCTCTCTGGAAATTTCCTTTTATTTCCATACTACTTTGGGAAGTCACTAGGCTTCTTGAGTTATGGAAGACAGGTAGTTTTCACATTGAAAAGACTCCCATAATATCTAAACAAACCCCTTTTTTAAAACAATGTGAGGACTTTTTTTTTTTTTTTTAACACATTCTCTTCTCCTGTGTTTGGAGAAACAAAGCATCCTTTAGTGGCAAAGCAAGGGTAAGTTCTGTGTCCTAAGCACAGTCTTGCCACTGACCTTTCTGCGTACTGGGCAATTCACTTCACAGACATGGACTGAGCAACAAGTGTAAGAAAGAAAAAGAAACACTGCAAAATAAATGTCCATGTACACAATCAATAATAATAATAACGATGATGACAGTACACAGGGGACCAACCACAGCCTCCTGGTGTTGGCAGCTGATGACCCCTCAAACCTATTTTTCACTCATATAAGGTTCAGCAAAACCCCAAGTGTGATTCTGCCTAAGTCTTTCCCTCCTTTCCCTGCAAACCCACACGGACTTTGAGGTAAATCTAATCCACATGTTTCTGATTCATTTACACTTAACTCATCAAAATGTTGTTTTCTAACAGCTATTTGATGGCCAAGAAGTCTTTCTTAAAGCTCCTTTCTTAGAAAAAGGATGTTGTGGTTTGCCAACAGAAAAAAAGCTGAGCCCCAAAAGGTTTGAATTCGGCTTGAAACTAAGGAATCATGAAGTTTGGACCAAATTTGTCCCAATGCTTTCTCATTATTCCCAACGACCTTTCTCCCCCAGGTGATTTTTCAACTCTCCCTTCACTGATGGACAGAGTGAAGAGGCTTGGGCTGGGCAGTTGCTGGTCCAGGATGGAATTTTAGACAAGTCAAAGCAGAAAATAGGATGCGCTTGGAAAGGACGGTTTTCTGGCAATTCATTTTTTCTCCCTCAAAATTCCCTTTACCTCCAAGGTTTACAGGAAGCCTCTTGTCAGCTAAATGGCAGCTCCTTTACTCACCCGGAGCACTTCCCCTGCTCGTGAGCTGCTCCCCTTAGGGTGGGGCTATTCATGGTACTTGGCACCATCACTTCTTTCTTCATTTCCCCCTTCTCAATGAGAGCTCTATGTCAAAGGGTACAGGAAAACAAAACTCCCAGAGCATGAAGAATTTCATGGCCTTGCAAAGAAACAGAAGATACATTAGGTCAGATGTTAGGCTGATAAACTCACCAACTCCCTCTAACTTAAGACTTTAATTAAAATGACCCTTGTGAGGGGGATTAAAAATAAACACTCATTCATGGTTTCACTCTAGAATCCCATAAAATCTACATGAATACGCTACTTCTGGTTCATTGTAGCTTCCTAAGACACCCTGCCCAGATGGATTTTATTCCTGCCATTTGGAATGAAGACAAATCTTTAGCAGCCCTCACAGGCATAGAGACTCTGATATTCCTCCATGTTTGTTTCTCTTTGGGCAGCTTCCAGACATGGGCCACTGACATGGTATAATGGCAAGATGAGTTTATGAATTCTCTCTGCTGAATGAGCAAACTGTGTAGTCTGGCAGCAGTAACTAGGACACAATAAATGTCCAAAAGTATATGTGTTGAATTAGTCTATATCAGCAAGACTCAGTGGGTGTGTGGACCTAGTAGAATGGAGAAGAGGAAAAACATGCATAGTCTGCAAAACAAAAGAAGAAATTGAAGGGGTAGAAAGGGGGTTGGAATGAGGGGCAATGCAGAGAGATAGTACCTAGGAAAGTCATTTTGCAGGCAACTTGAACTACTTAGTGAATAAAGAATGACTGTTTTTAGGAAGTTTTACTGAGGTGACAATGGATAAGACAGGATAGACCAGAATTTCTGAAGTACACCAATATCGTGTTATTTTGTTATTACCTGTTTTGGTGTGTATAAGTGGAATTTTCCCAAGAAGACATGACACTCTCATTGGAAAGTTAGAATAATGGAAGAAATGAGGGATAAACTTTGGACTAGAAAGTTTTCCTTGTTTCTCTTGGAGGCTAGGTGTTCACTGGACCCAGACCCTAAGACAAAGATACACTGGATCCATTCCAGTAGTGGAAACCAGCGTCCCCAAGAGAGTGGAAGGAGCTAGGAGCAATGATGATGTAGAGAGGTGGCCCATTTACAGGCAGTCAGGACACAGGGTAGTAGTTACAAAGCCCTCAGGTTTAAGAAAGTATGTCTAGGTTTTCAGTAATGCCAGTAAAAATCAAAAACAAGTTTCTATGTTTTTGTGAACTTGAGGTGAGAAACACCCCATCTGGATGGTGCAGTTGAGACATCTATAATAGACACCCAATATGGGATAGTAGAAAGGCAATCTCAGGGTATTCTGCACTGAGCCAGAAGCAAAATGAGAAGATAAAACGATGATTTGTTCAGAGCACAGCCTCCTGCCATACTCTTGTTAACATCTGAGGTATATTTGGAGCTCCAATAAGCATACGTTATACACAGACTTGTGCTCTCACAATTTGGACATTAAGAAAGCAGAACTTGGAACATCTGGGTGGCTCAATCGGTTAAGCTTCTGACTTTGGCTCAGGTCATGGTCTTGCAGTTGGGGAGTTTGAGCCTCGCATCATCAGACTCTGTGCTGACATCTCAGAGCTGGAGCCTGCTTCAGATTTGCTCTCTCTGCCCCTCCCCCACTCGTGCTCTGTCTGTCTCTCAAAAATAAAGATTTTAAAAAAAATTTAAAGCCTGAGAATGTATATAGGTAACATGAAGAGTACCTTCCTGAGGGGCCTCAGCCAACTCCTTCGTTACCTTACCTTGTCAGTGTCTGGGGCCTTAGAGGGATTCCTCCACATTTAAAACCACCTTTTCTGCCTTCTCTTGCCATCAGAGAATCTTTTTCTGAAGTAAAAGGGTCAGAATTGAAGGTCAATTTTGTATTAAAAAATGTAGACAAGGCAAAGCTCATGAAACCCAAGTTAAACCTCTGAGTATCCACAGAACCTCCAGCCTGGTGGGGTGGTCCTTCCCTGAATTAAACAACCACCTGAGCTCCTATTTCCATATTCAAGAGGAATCTATAAGTACATGGCTTAGTCCCCACTCCAGGATGCTCCTCGGGTGCCCCTCCCACTCTGACCAGTCTCTGTCCACCTACTTCCTGTTTGCTCATCATGGAGGACAGTCTGGCTCTTCCATCTCGCCCCTTACTCTTTGGGGATAGAGAACCTCTCCACGCCCCCTTCAACAACATCCTAAATAGTTCAGTTGCTGCTCATTAACTGATGGGCTTATTACATATGTGACAAGAAAATATCATTTGCTATTTCTGCCTCCCGCCTCCTCCATGTCTCTTCTAGAGAGCGAATCCTAGAAACTAGGTGATCTTTAGTAAACTGAGCCCTGTGCTATGAGTCTCAGAATAATGGTTTTTCATACCTTGATGGCAATATGATGCAGGACAACATTTTCTAAACTTTTCTCACTGTGACTCATCATTTTCCACTACGACTCCCCCCTTCCCACAACCACACGCACTTTTTATTTCACTTAAAATTTTTTTTACATTATTAAAAAAATTTGGTCATACCCACTAAATGAACAACCCATTCTTGGCTTATAACCAACCCACAGTTGGAAAAATACTGAAAGAGTGGATTTGGGCAGGTATGTGGGCAGGTGTGTGTGAGAGAGATGGAGACAGAATGAGAAGGAAGAGCTGAAAGAAAGGGACCAGAAGTTTATCTGGGAAGAGAAGGAGAAGGGAAGATGTGTAGCTTAACAGTAACTTTGGAGCAGATCATAGAGATTGAATGAGGACTTTTATCGCCCTGCCTCTAATTTCCAGCAAAATCTGCTTTCCTCAGTGATGCTCGGTGGTTTGGCTTGATAGGACTACATACAAAGTGCTGTAACCTGATTCATGTATGGTGGAGAATGAAACCAGAGGCTGCCCCCGGGGAAAGCAGGAGCATGTGGACCGGGTGCATTAAAAGGCCAGCTATGTAAATGTCATGATATCCAGTGCATTGGGAACACAATGTAGGGAAGAAACGGCAGCTGTGTGGGATGGAAAGGAGAGTTAGGGAGCCCAGAGGCCTGGCTCCTTGTCTGGAGTGGCCTCTACTTGGCACAGACCTACAGAAGCCATGTTACCATTCTGGACCTCGTCACCACCTAGAACATGGAAGAATTTTAAGACTTGTAAGGTCCTATCCATCCCTACCTTCTGAAGATTCCTACATCGTATTCCTTATCTGTAAGACACTGACAGTCTTTGAGATCTTTATTGATCAAATAGAGTTCCCCTTATTTACCTCCTTTGACGTTTGGGCCAAACTAAACCTCAGGCTCCGGAGATCACCTCTGATACTGATGTAAGTGTGCACACCTTCTCCCCAAATATATGCATCCCTTTGTACACACACACGCGCGCGCACACACACACACACAGTGAATGTGCGGTTGCCTGGTCTGCCCCTCCATGTCCATCTCACCCTGCTCTCTGACCCCAGAGACCGATGCCTGTATAACCCCCAGAACAGATCCCTGGGCCTTCTACTTCCCACTGGGTCAATGGGGAGCCCTGATGGGCTGTAGGAAAGGAGGTAGAAGGAGAGTGGGGTCTAGATACTTATTTTATCTATGTATTCGGTATCCTAGGAATGTATTCATTCACTTCCCTTCCCGTGAATTTGCCCTGGGCTGCCATGCCCCTCACATTCTCTCTCTCAGACATCTTCTCCTTTCTGGTTCTGATAACCTCTCCTCCCTCCTCGCCTTCTGTCTCTAGACCCAAGGGTGGCAATGACTCTGCTGTTTCTGGCTCTCACGCCCGGCTCTCCCTTGGGCACCTCCATTTGCTACATGTGTACATGTGTAATAAGGCTTTGCAAATAAACTCTCATAAATTGACCCTAACTGGAGTGTGCCATCTGTCCCTACAGAGACCTCTACAGTGAAAGATTCAAAAAAAGATTTCTAGACAGAGAGAAAAAAAAGTTTTAGCTGCTTTAGTCATCAATGGGTATAAAATTTTAAACACACATTTTATGTAAGGTAAGCATTTTTGTTCTTCAATAATATTACTACTAATTGATTTTTTGTTTTAAAAAATATTTTTAATGTTTATTTATTTTTGAGAGAGAGAGAGAGAGAGAGAGAGAGAGAGACGGAGTGTGGGTGGGGGCGGGGCAGAGAGAGAGGGAGGCACAGAATCTGAAACAGGCTCCAGGCTCCGAGCTGTCAGCTCAGAGCCCGACACGGGGCTCAAACTCACGAATCATGAGATCATGACCTGAGCGGAGGTCAGACACTTAATCAACTGAGCCACCCCAATTAAGTTTTTGTTTTTAAATAGTATTAATAAATATGTATTGGGCAAAATAAGACTAAAATTAGCGATAAAAGTATAAGGGCAAATATTCTTAAGATGGGACAAAAGCTCAAATCACAAAATTTATCAATAAATTTTCATGAATTTTTATGAATCCATGTATTCCTTATGGTCNAACTAAAATTAGCGATAAAAGTATAAGGGCAAATATCAGTTCTTAAGATGGGACAAAAGCTCAAATCACAAAATTTATCAATAAATTTTCATGAATTTTTATGAATCCATGTATTCCTTATGGTCATATGACTCACCTAATCAAGGCATTATACTGATCCTCTTCTCTGTTAAAAAAAAATACATATTTATACACATCACACATATATACACACATACACACAAACATGCACACACAAAAGCCCATCTACAATGAAGAAATATAGTAATTTATGCTATGCATTTGTTTATATGTTATAAAAAGTTTGATTTAGGCTAATGGGGTTAAGCAAGGGACAAGTAATTGGACATTTAATTAATTAGGGTCAGGCATACATTTCTACTGATAATTAGAATCATATATTTGGAAAAGCGATGATTCTTTAGTTTAGAGCACATTATACACCTATTTCTCAAATGTGTGTAAATATCTTGAATATCTTATTAGGACAAAGGATCTTATTCAAGCTAAGAAGTTCATAGTAGAAATATGAACATAACTCTAAATAATGAATGTGCTACCAGATTATGAAAAACATATGGCCTGGGGCCTCTGTTCCCCTCTTCTCTTTCTTAGGAATTACTCATAGCCCTTAGCTCAGAGCTCAGCACCTAACAGGTAACTGAAGAATAGGGCTGACTGTTGACCAAGCTAAGTGAAGCCAAGTTAACTATAGCTTTTTCATGTACACACACACACACACACACACACACACACACACTCACGCACTCACGCACTCACACACACATCTGTGGTCAGATTAATGCCTCATTATCTGACATTATTGTTAGTACATTTCCCAAATAAACAAAGCTCACCCCTTTAGAGGTATATATTTTAATTGAGATCACAAAATTTTCTTAAAGGAAATACACACTACTCTAACTTCTTAAACAAAAAATTCTCAACATAACATAAACCGTAAGCAATGAATCATGATGGTTCTAATTATAAGCATCAGTCATTTTACGAGGCCCCTAGTCAATTTACTAGATTCTGTAGAGGAACTTTTAGTCATCATCAGGGTATTTATTATTTTTAAACTGTATTCCAAGCACTTGCGGCAGTGAGTCCTCGCCCCTTCCTACAACACCTTACATCTGGTGGCAACGTTTGCCCCCAGAATAAAACCTGAGAGTTGATCTCTGAAGACAATAGATGTTCTACCTGGGAAGGATCCAGGTGTGGGTTTTAGTCTGAGACCATATTAAAATAAATCATTTGGTAACTGTAGCCATCACACCCATCAGATTTTTAGAGAAACACAAAGGTAGCTCCATCCAGAAGTGAAATATACTTAAAGGTCATATCCCCAAACTGAAGTCCTCTTTATTTTGTTCTTCTGGGTTCTCCAGCCCACTCCATGCTCAGGCACCCTCTAGGGAAGCCTGTGCCCTGTGCATGTACACAGAGCAGCCTGTTCTGTTGGTGGGAGGGCTGATTAGGCAAACAGCTCTGAACAAAAGCAAGAGAACCATACAGCCAAGGATCATCCAATGCTGAAGACAAGCTTATCCCATAAAAGAGAAGAATCACATGAATAAAGAGATCAGCTGTATTTTGGAGAACTGAAGTGACATTTTTAAGATGTATAATTAGTACTTTCAGAGAGTTTTAAGAAGACAATGCATTCAGAAATCAAGGGCAGGCTACTGTTAAGAAAGAAGCATTTAAGGGGCGCCTGGGTGGCTTAGTTGGTTAAGCGGACGACTTTNTCATGACCTGAGCGGAGGTCAGACGCTTAATCAACTGAGCCACCCCAATTAAGTTTTTGTTTTTAAATAGTATTAATAAATATGTATTGGGCAAAATAAGACTAAAATTAGCGATAAAAGTATAAGGGCAAATATTCTTAAGATGGGACAAAAGCTCAAATCACAAAATTTATCAATAAATTTTCATGAATTTTTATGAATCCATGTATTCCTTATGGTCATATGACTCACCTAATCAAGGCATTATACTGATCCTCTTCTCTGTTAAAAAAAAATACATATTTATACACATCACACATATATACACACATACACACAAACATGCACACACAAAAGCCCATCTACAATGAAGAAATATAGTAATTTATGCTATGCATTTGTTTATATGTTATAAAAAGTTTGATTTAGGCTAATGGGGTTAAGCAAGGGACAAGTAATTGGACATTTAATTAATTAGGGTCAGGCATACATTTCTACTGATAATTAGAATCATATATTTGGAAAAGCGATGATTCTTTAGTTTAGAGCACATTATACACCTATTTCTCAAATGTGTGTAAATATCTTGAATATCTTATTAGGACAAAGGATCTTATTCAAGCTAAGAAGTTCATAGTAGAAATATGAACATAACTCTAAATAATGAATGTGCTACCAGATTATGAAAAACATATGGCCTGGGGCCTCTGTTCCCCTCTTCTCTTTCTTAGGAATTACTCATAGCCCTTAGCTCAGAGCTCAGCACTTAACAGGTAACTGAAGAATAGGGCTGACTATTGACCAAGCTAAGTGAAGCCAAGTTAACTATAGCTTTTTCATGTACACACACACACACACACACTCACGCACTCACGCACTCACGCACTCACACACACATCTGTGGTCAGATTAATGCCTCATTATCTGACATTATTGTTAGTACATTTCCCAAATAAACAAAGCTCACCCCTTTAGAGGTATATATTTTAATTGAGATCACAAAATTTTCTTAAAGGAAATACACACTACTCTAACTTCTTAAACAAAAAATTCTCAACATAACATAAACCGTAAGCAATGAATCATGATGGTTCTAATTATAAGCATCAGTCATTTTACGAGGCCCCTAGTCAATTTACTAGATTCTGTAGAGGAACTTTTAGTCATCATCAGGGTATTTATTATTTTTAAACTGTATTCCAAGCACTTGCGGCAGTGAGTCCTCGCCCCTTCCTACAACACCTTACATCTGGTGGCAACGTTTGCCCCCAGAATAAAACCTGAGAGTTGATCTCTGAAGACAATAGATGTTCTACCTGGGAAGGATCCAGGTGTGGGTTTTAGTCTGAGACCATATTAAAATAAATCATTTGGTAACTGTAGCCATCACACCCATCAGATTTTTAGAGAAACACAAAGGTAGCTCCATCCAGAAGTGAAATATACTTAAAGGTCATATCCCCAAACTGAAGTCCTCTTTATTTTGTTCTTCTGGGTTCTCCAGCCCACTCCATGCTCAGGCACCCTCTAGGGAAGCCTGTGCCCTGTGCATGTACACAGAGCAGCCTGTTCTGTTGGTGGGAGGGCTGATTAGGCAAACAGCTCTGAACAAAAGCAAGAGAACCATACAGCCAAGGATCATCCAATGCTGAAGACAAGCTTATCCCATAAAAGAGAAGAATCACATGAATAAAGAGATCAGCTGTATTTTGGAGAACTGAAGTGACATTTTTAAGATGTATAATTAGTACTTTCAGAGAGTTTTAAGAAGACAATGCATTCAGAAATCAAGGGCAGGCTACTGTTAAGAAAGAAGCATTTAAGGGGCGCCTGGGTGGCTTAGTTGGTTAAGCGGACGACTTTCGCTTAGGTCATGATCTCGCGGTTCGTGGGTTCGAGCCCCGCGTTGGGCTCTGTGCTGACTGCCAGCTCAGAGCCTGGAGCCTATTTCAGAGTCTGTGTCTCCCTCTCTCTCTGACCCTCCCCTGCTCACGCTGTCTCTCTCTCTCTCTCCAAGAAATAAATAAAACATTTAAAAAAAATTAAAAAAAAAGAAGCATTTAAAGGACAAGAAAGAATTTGGGGAAACTAAAAGAAATAATTTTCAAAATAAAACCATCATATCAATCATAGAATAAAGTAGGCTAAAGACCATGGTAGTTGTCTGGAATTTATTACTGATCTATTAACATCTATAAGCTGATATATAAGCAATCTATAAACATCTCGTAATGTAAAGCAACAAGACACAGAGATGGAAAATGTAGAGATGAGTTAGGAGACATAGAGGAAAAAGCTATTAAATCCAGCCTATGCCCAATAAGAATTTTAAGAGAGAAGAGGGACAAAGGAGAGGAGAAAACAATTTAAAAGAAGGAGGGATGAACTCCCCCTGGGATGAAAAATGATAGAACTCTCCAGATTGGAAGAGGCCTATGAAATCTCAGAAGAATGTCTAAAAGGATCTCAACCAGGGGTAGGAAAGATTTCAGAATTTTAAACAATTAGGAGAGGGGCACCTGGGTGGCTCAGCTGGTTAAGCGTCAGACTCTTGGTTTTGGTTCTAGTCACGATCTCACAGTTCGTGGGTTTGAGCCCCCCATCTGGCTCTGTGCTGCCAGTATGAAATATGCTTGGGATTCTCTCTCTACCTCTCCCTCTCTTTCCACCCCTTCCTTGCATGATCTCTCTCTCTCTTTCAAAATAAATAAATATTTAATTTTTAAAAATGTTTATTTATTTTTTTTAGAGAGAAACAGAGTATGGGTGAGGAGGGGGCAGGGAGAGAGGGAGACACAGAATCCGAAGCAGGCTCCAGACTCAGCACTGTCAGCACAGAGCCTGATGCGGGGCTTGAACCAACGAACAGTGAGATCGTGACCTGAGCTGAAGTCAGAGGCTTAACAGATGGAGCCACCCAGGCACCCCACAATAAGTAAATCTTAAAAATAAATAAATAAATAAATAAATAAATAAATAAATAAATAAATAAAACCTCTTTAAAGCTTCTGGAAGAAAAGGTAGCTTTCCTAAAGGAAGTTGAAGCAGACTGGCATCAGACTGCTTGTTGGTTACAGCAGGTGCTAGAAGTCAGGAAAGTAGCACAAACACACACATGTAGAGACGAGAAACAAGCCAGGAAAGGCACCTCTGTGTCACGCAAGGAGGTTGGTGGCAGTACCTGCCAGCTTCTTGCTTGGTATTGCTATTACCTTCTTCTTTACTAACAGAAACCCGATTCTTGGAAAAGGGGATATCAAGGTACCCAGCTAAAATTATTCTCGTCACCAGACTCCCATGAAGCTGAGAGTAGCCATCTGACTGACCCAGTTCTGGCCAATGAGTGTCAGCAGAGGTTGATCCCTGGAACTTCCTGGATAGCTTTTTCTAAGGAATAGATCAATAGCTTGTTTTGTTCATTTGTTTCTTTTCTCTTCCCCCGTCTGCTTCTCAGAATGTGGACTTGATCTGCCAGGAAGCTCACACCCATCTCGTGGCTGAGAAGACCAATGCCTAGGCAACGAGGGTCCTACCAGAGGAGGGCAGAATGAGCCCAGATCCCCGATGAAAAGTCAAACCCTAAAACTTATAAAAGAAATGTGGAAAGTTTACAGAACGATTTTGGGGGTGGAAGGGCCCTTCTAAGTGTGACACAAAGTGCAGAAGCCACAAAAAGGAAGATTAATGCATTTGACAAATTAAAATTTAAAAATTTCCGCACAGGAAAAATAACCTCACAGAAAATCAAATAATTAAAGATGAATTATGGGAAAAACCCATAATCACCGCTCACATCATAAAAAGCGAATTCCCTCAATATGTAAGAAAATGCCTACATATTGCTACTGGGGAAAGAAAAGATGACTCAAATAGAAAAAGAGGCTAAAGTTAGGAACAGTTCACAGGGAAAAGAATATAATCACCCTTGTATGAAAAGATATTCAACTCACATGAGACTAATTAATGCAAACTAAGACTATGTAGAAATATTCTATGTAATATGTTATTAATATTCATATTATATCAAATATTGTATATATATGTATATTCTTGCTTAAGCTCATGTATTCATAGAATTTTCTAGAAGAATAAACAAGAAAATTGCCCCTGGAAAGATAGGGTGGATGAAGACCAGGAGACAAGGATAGACAGAACATTTAGTTTTCACCACATAACTCCCTTTTCTAATTAAAGAGCGTATTTTGATATAATTGTAGGTTCACAGGCAGTGGTAAAAATAATGCAGAGAGAGTCCTTGTTCCCTTTATCCGGTTTCCCCCAGTGGTAACAATCGGCAAAACTGGAGTCCAGTATCACAAGTAGGATAGTGATACTGATACATTTTCATCACCATGGGATCCCTCATGTTGCCCTTGGATACCTATACCCACTTTCCTCTTACAGGCACCCCCTCCTTAACCCCTAGCAGCCACTGCTTTGATCGGACAATCAAAGAATGTTGCACAAACGGAATCACACAGTATGTAACCTTTTCGATTGGCCCTTTTCACTAGACATAGTCCAGGTCATTGCATGTTTCAATTTCAATAGTTTGTTGCTTTTTATTGCTGAATAAGTCACACGGTATAGGTATAGACCACAATTTAACTATTCACACATTGAAGGACAGAGGGGTTATTTCCCGTTTGAGACCATTTTGAAAAAAGTTCCTATACACATTCATGGAAAGGTTTTTGTGTGAACATACGTTTTTCTCTCTCTGGGGTAAATGCCCAAGAATGTAGCTGATAGATTGCAGGNAAAATTGCCAAACTCATGACTGCACCATTTTACATTCCCACCAGCAATGGAAGAGCGATTTAGTTTCCCCACATCCTCAACAGCACTTGGTGTTATCACTGTTTTTCCTTTAGCCATTCTGATGCGTGTTTAGTAATATCTCATTGTGGTTTTAGTTTGCATTTTCCTCGTGGCTAATGATGGTTGAACAATTTTTCACGTACTTAACTTCCATTTGCATATCCTCATTGGTGACATGTCTCTTCATGTCTTTTGCATGGGTTTTAATTGGATTTTTTTTCACCATGAGTTTTAAGAGTTTTTTAATATTCCAGATACTGGGCTTTTTGTCATATAGGTAGCTTGCAAATATTTTTCCTAGCCTGTAGCTTCTCTTTTTACCCTCTTAATAGAGTCTTTTGATGAGCAAAAGTTTTGAATTTTAATAAAACCCAATTTATCATTTTTCCTTTTATGAATCATGCTTTTGGGGTCACCTCTAATAGCTCTTTACCTACTCCTATCTTCTGAATGTTAACTTCTGTGGGTTTTTTTCTAAAAATTTTATAATTTTATGTTTTGTATTTAAGTCAATTATTCATTTGAGATGTATGTGTGTGTGTGTAAGGTGTAAGGTTTAGGTCAAGTTTCTAGTTTTGGCAAGGCTATGGATGTCCAATTATTCCAGCACCATTTGTTAAAAATTCTACCTTTCCTCCATTGAATTACTTTTGCACCTTTCCCAAAAGTAAGTTGGGCATATTTGTGTGGGTCTATTTGTGGGTTTCCTGTTATCTACCATTGATGTATGTGCCTATCACTCCACCAATACTTACAGCCATAAGTTTTTATATCAGAAAGACAGATTCCTCCCTGCTTGTTTTTCAAAATTGTTTTGGCTATTCTAGTTCCTTTGCCTTTCTGTATAAATTTTACACTTGATTTTGACCAGGAGGCTAAGAAGTGATTCCATATAAATTTTAGACTAATCTTATCTATACCTACCAAAAATTTTCCTAGGGTTTTTTGATAAGGATTGAGTTAAACTTGAGTATCAATTTGGGAAGAATCAACATGTTTACTAGGTTGTCTTTTAATACATGAACATGGTATGTTTCTCTGTTTATTTAGATCAACTTTGATTTCTTTAGTATTTTGTCGTTTTTAGTATTCAAGTCCTGAACATGTTTTGTTAGGTTTATGCCTAAGTATTTGACTTAATTGGAATGATTCTAAATTGTATTGTATTTTATTGTTTTGTTTTTGTATCCATGTACACATTGCTGGTAAGTAGAAATACAATTGATTTCTGTATGTTAATGTGTCCTGCAACCTTATTGAAATCAATTATTAATTCTAGGAGAATATTTATTTGTTTTTTAAGATTCCTTAGGATTCTCTACGTGAACAATCATGTCACCTGCGAATAAGGACAGTTTTATTACTTCCCTTCTACTATGCATGACTTTAATTTCATTTTCTTGCCTTATTGCAGTGGTTAACACTTCCAGCACGATGTTGAATAAGAGTGGTAAGAATGGACATTCTTGCCTTATTCCTACTGTTGGGGGGAAAGCAGTCTTTCATTATTAAGTATAATGTCAACTGCAGGGTTTTTGAAGATGGGCTTTATTAATTTGAAGAAGTTCCCTCTATTCCTATTTTTCTGAGCATTTTTATCATGAATATGTGTTTTGTTAAATGCTTTTTCTCAATTTATAATCATGTGATCAATTTATATGGTCAAGTGTTTTTTTTTCTTCAGCCTTTGTTAATATGGTTGACAATTAATTTCTGAGTATCAAAATAGCTTTGTATCCCTGGAAGGTACAAACCATGATTATTAATGCAAATTGGTTGTTGTATCTTTGAGTCTCACCCAAACCATTCTTTCCCTGAGCTCCACTGTACTTCCTGCTAGACAGGTTGACAAGGCTGGCTTCATAGGACACTGATCTAGGGAAAGATCACCAAGCCATGATGCTGGCAAGTATCACAGGGCAGTCAGCGTGCCAAGGATGAGAGTACTGTGGATACAACAGACTTAATGAGGAGATGTATGCATAGTGCCAAGCTTGCTGGCTTGGGGCCCAATGAGGTACCGGCCTTCAGCTGGTCAGTAATTTCTATTAAAGAACAGTGTGGCTGATTAATTCTGACTAACTTTGCCCCTAACCATACAAAGCATGAGGGGAGAATGCATCCAGCTATTGGAATGCAGCCCTCACGCACAGAAACTCACATCCGCTTACTCTGCCTTGCTATCTTCTAAGAGTTCATTCTACATTTTGGGTTGTGTGGAATAAATGGTCCTCAACAAATCCCGGACTTGGTCACATTAATCTAGTGCAAAGCTATAAAAATACTCATAGACTTCTAACATTACTCATAGGATGGGAAGATGCATCTGAGAGAGAGACGAAGATGAGAGAGATGAAGCTTGCATAGGATTCCTTCTGGCCCAGAGTCTGTATAACATTCAAGCTCCCTGAGAGAAAGGCAAGGTTTGGGGAGTGGAGAATCTCTCTCTGGGCCTAAGACCCCTAAGGAAGCCAGAAATCTGAGGCAAACGTCCACTTAGAAGCAAAGACCATCTATAAATCTAATTCTCTCATGTGAGTCATCTGGTGAGGAATTTATATGTGTATAGTGAAAGTGGGAAAACACCGTCTAGCATTTTAGATGGAAAGGGCTCTGTATTCTGTCTATTTTTCTTCCCTAGATCAGTGTTTCTCAAACTCTTTTCATTATATCTCCCCCTAGGGAGACTTTTTACACATTTCTTTCTTAATTGTATCCCTGCCATCATGAAATCTGGACACTGCAGAAATATTGTATATGTTTATGTTGATGGGTAAGCTTGAGCTTTGGAGGGCTGTAATTCATTGTAATATTTAATCCCCCTCACCCAACCAATTTTTGCCCCCTTGGTAGCAATATTTCTTCTGTTAAGAATACATGTCCTAGAAAAATGAGTGTCTAGACTCTTCACAAAAGCAGGAGAAATAAATATTCTAAAACCACCTTTAAGTTTCCTCCCATGCCCTGTCCTGAGAATTGCAATGACAATTAATTCTCCTTTATCTGGTGCAGCTATTGGTATACTTCAGTCCAGGATCAAGTAAAAAGAGATTTATTACAGTGAAGGAAATGTCAAGGAAGTCAGTTTCAGGAAGTCTTGAAAGGCTTGGAAAGTCAGAATCAGGCAGCTAGCTTCTCATTTCCATTGCCTTCTGGAACATGAGTTCCCTCCAGCATAGGTTCTAGGTTGAAGGCTGTCACTGGCTCCCACCCAGCACTGGGTGTCTCCTACACAAGTCCAAATGCCCAAATTCCTCATCCACACAACTTTCAGTGTCCTTTCACTGTTATAATAAGGAAGAGGAGAGACAGAGGGCGAGTTACATGGCACCACTTCTTGCAATATTCGATGGCTGGACTCAGATGCCATTCTTAAGTAGACCTGCTGAATTTAAGACATTATATAAAATCTAGTGTTACATCTTGGGCTTGGAGACTAACAGATTTTTGGTACATGAATCATGACATACTTTTCAAGAGCAGTAACTGCAATGTATTCATAAAGGTGTGCATCTGATTTACCCACATCAAAAGCTTCTTTGATGCATTTTCATTGGACTTTGGCAGCTGTTGCCATGTCAGGTAGTGGAGACACTGAAGCTGTGTGGTGGCAGTTGAGCTTGCTAAGGACCCAGGGTTTCCCAGGGAAGATTGCTGCTGAACTTGAGGGATTTCTAACATTCTATCCACAAACTGATTTAATAAGAAATCTCGTCATTGGGAGATAAACATGAAGTTTCCTTTATGGAGGATCTACCACCAGCTGGGCTCTGTCATCCTGCCCTTTTTCAGGCTGCCTTGCCCTTACCCACAGCTGAGCAGTGGTTGACCTTTCCATCACCTCAGTTATCAAAGCAGCTTCACCTCAGTTCTGTGAGTCCATTTCAAGCCACAACTTCATATCCATATCCAAGGGGACAATCTTTCCCTTCCACCTTCATGACTCAGGGTGATATATACCAGGAGTTTGGCTGGGGGCTGGAGACCGAGACACAGTCTGCTCCCACATACGCCTCCATCCTCCTCTCTACTCTTGTGTTGGGGTGATCTCTTGGGAGACTACTCCACATCTTTCACTTATCCTGCAGCCAATGGATTCACCCACTTGCTCTGATATTCCCAAACTATCTTGATCTCTGTCAAGACCATGGCTCCAAATCCTAATTACTCTTCCTAACCCTAAATCTGGGGTTCATGACATGCACGTGATCTATTTTTCCATACTCTTGGGAACTCTAGAGGGGCAGTCCTTACCTCTGCCTGTGGCACACTGTGTGATTTTTCCCCGGGGTTTTTTCTGCTTCCCTGGTAGCTCCAGTTTGGGTTTTCAAGGTTTGTGCCCAGTGTCACAACCAGGGAATATCCAACTCCCTCTACTTTCTGAACTTACTTTCAAGGATCTATGTGAAAATTTACAAGTAATTCTCCTGAGGTCTCCATCCTTAGACCTCAGGGAGGAGAAGCCCTCTGGGAAAAAGAGGGGGAATGGCTTGGGGGAGTTCATGAAACCTCCTGCACTTGGCAGTTTCATTCCATTCCCAGTTGTGACCTGATACCTAGTAGGAGGAGGGATGGAGAGTAATGGAAGCCATGTTTCTTTGCAGGCTCAGTGGTGGTGTCTGACCCACTGATGACAAGAAAGCAGGATTTCACTCCCCATTACATGGCTTCTTTCCAAAGCTCTTCGTTCCTTTTCCCTCACAATGAGAACTTGCAGACATGGCTTTCAATTGTTGTGATGGATCTGGTGGCTCCTCCCTCTTACCTTAGCTCCATTGTTCAACTCCATCTGGCTCACCTCTGGGTCTCAGTACAAATTTTCAAGGGAAGGAATCTGACTGGCTTTGCTTCAGACAGATGTTCACTACTGGTTTAACCAGACGTGGATGGAAAAGCAGGTCACCAGGTAAAAACATGCCTTCCTGCACCCACTCCTTCAGCAGGGCTTATGGTTAGGGTTACTGTATCATCACATCAACCAAAGTGAGACTTGTTGGTGAGCAAAAGGTGGAGTTAACAATAATTCCCCAGGGACAATAGGCATAAGCTGAGACTGTCCTGAACAAATCAAGATGCGTAATTATCCTACCTGAAGAAAATTCCAAAGAAGGAAGGGTAGCTACACAAGTGTACCAGGTACATTTATGATGTAGTGGCATACAAATAAGTCAGCAGGCTCCTTGAGGGAAGGAAATGTGTCTTGTACATCTTTATATTTTGAAGTCTAATATGGTGTCTGTCAGATTTGGAGGCATCTAATGAGTATCTGTGGACTGAATGAAAATTTAACAAGCTCCAGGGGTGCCTGGGTGGCTCAGTTGATTAAGCGTCTGACTTCAGCTCATGTCATGATCTCACGGTTCGTAGGTTCGAGCCCCGTGTCGGGCTCTGTGCTGACAGCTAGCTCAGAGCCTGGAGCCTTTCTTCAGATTCGGTATCTCCTCCTCTCTCTCTGACCCTCCCCTGCTCACGCTCGCTCTCTCTCTCTCTCTTTCAGAAATAAATAAAACATTAAAAAATTTTAAAAAAGAAAAAAATTTAACAAGCTCCAATAACTTGTTGAAAAACGTAGTTCATTTCTACATGTCAACTTGGAAACTTTAAAAAAAAACAGAAAATGCTCAAATCATTCTCTCTGAGAGACATTTTATAGTCTTGTTGATCAAGTTGCCTACATAATGCACTGAGAATTTTGAAGCTTGGGCCTGTGCCCTTTCTATAATTTGGCTTAAGACATACCCACACCAAAGCAGCATGTTTTATTTTGAAAGGGTCTTTCATTTGGAATGTCGGTGATTCTCAGGTTTCTACTCAAAACTTCAGCCCTGATCCACAGGTTTATGTTGGCAATTCTGTGTCAGGAGCTTAAATGGAAATTGCAATCTCTCTTCTCTGTCATTGGTCACCCTCAGCTGCAGGGTAAAACAGAGCAGGGAAATGGAGTATGATTGAAGGGGGTGGGTAGGAGGGATACAGAAGAGAGGAAGTAAGAGAATAAAAGACAGGAAGATTCCTGAACACAGGCAAGGCCGGAGCCAGGAAGGAACCTAGAACAACTGCTGCACATCATCTCTGAGGAGTGGCAGGTATGTGTGGTGCCTCATGGTGCCTATGAAAGCCTGCTAACTCCCAGCTACCATTCCTCTCAGGGACTCCCAGCTTCTTTCCCAACATAGGCCTTTCTAAGGCATGTGCAGCCATTTCCACACATGTGTCTGAAGCCACCTCTAAGAACAACATCTTTGGAACCAGCAGAGGGACATGGATGAAGCTGAGGTGAACACCTTGGCCCCCCTCCATCTGATCTCAGAGTGCCACTCTCCATGAGCCCTGTTAATATGGCCATGGGCCTCTAGCTCTGTGCCAGAAGGCATCTGACTCCAGAGACAATCACAAAATAACATTGAAGGAGTGCCTGCCGTGGCTCAGTAGGCTAACTAGCTGACTTCGGCTCAGGTCATGATCTCATAGTTCGTGAGTTCAGTCCCCACATCTGTGCTGACAGCTCTGAGCATGGAGCCTGCTTCTCTGTCTGTGTCTCCCTCTTTCTCTGCCCTTCTCCTGCTCATACTCTCTCTCTCCTTCTCTCTAAAAAATAAATAAACATTAAAGAAATATATAACATTTAAAGACACTGTAAAAGGAAAATTGCCTTCTTCATTGCAGAAGGTGATGCCATTATTTTATTTACCCTTTATTAGTTTGTCTCAAATGGGTTTATATTTGATCCTTTCCTAAAAAATAAGAGATGATTTCTGTAATAAGAGAAATAGGGAAGATAATATGAAAAAATATATTACCTCCTCTCCCATCCCTCCCTTCACATTTTGAAGATACATCTTGAAAATGTCTTTAAATTGTCATAGATATCCTCTTTTGTTGTCGATTCTTATACTTATGAATATTCAAGTTGCTTTAACTGTTTTTCCTCTTAAGGCTCTATTATTTTTATGAAAATATTGGCTGTGTTATGTCAGTTTCTCGGAGAGGAAAGTCTCCCCCACCCCCAGCCCAGATCTTGTTCTGTGGGAGAAGCTCTAAGGCCAGGCATTTCCCCTCTCTTGGGTGGCAGCTGCCTGAATCACAGACATAAAGCCTCCAAGTATTTAACTTGGCTTTAGAGAGTCTTCTTGCAGACTCAAACTTAATGAGGACAGGAAAATTATTACAGAGGTGCTCTTGATGGCGTACAGAATGAAGGCATATTTGCACTGGTCAGTGACAGCAGGGTCTACCTCACTATGTGTCCCTGCCAACCTCAGGCTCCCAGAATTTCCCTGAGGCTTAGCTGCCTCAAAAACCCAATAAACAGTCCAGGTTGTTTATTGGAACGGGGCTCTGCCTCTCACCCTCCATTCACTGTTGCCCCGGGTGGCCTGACCACCCTTGCTTTTAGGTTGGGAAAACTGTAAACTCAGGGCCGCACTTAATGCACTGTACTGAATTGTCACCTATAAGAAGAAAGCAGAGAGAGAGAATGGGGCTCAAGACATTGGTTAGTTGGGGCATGAAAACAGGAGTGCATTTATATCATAAGTAAAATAGAAGGGTTACAAGTTTTATTTTCTTTTTAAGACTTCAGAGCTTAAGTGATGGTGATGGTTTAAGTCCATACAATACCATTTTTCAGACCACGGGTTGGCAAATTTGTGGGCCAAATCTGGCTAGCCATCTGTTTTTATAAATAAAGTTTTATTGGAACACAGCCGCATTCACTTGTTTACATATTGTCTGTGGCTGCTGTTGTGCTACAAGACAGAGTTGAGTCGTTGCGGCAGAGACCACATGTGATCCACACAACCTAAAATATTTACTATCTGGCCCTTTACAGAAAACGTTTGTCAGCTCCTGTTTTAGGTCAACTTTGACACACAGTCTCATCTTCTTCCCTAATTTAACAGGAGGACATTTATGTATCAGTGCAAAAGAAGCACACATTATCCTCCCTGGTAACTTATGTACACGTCGTTGCTTGTCTGCACTCACAAGCATTTTCTACGGGGGTTGTGAAGAGCATAGCGTTTGAGTCCTGACTCTACGGCCACCAGGCATATAACTCTGGAGCAGTTCCCTAACCTCTCAAATCTCAGCTTTCTCATGTGTATATGAAGATACCAATGGTCCCTCATTTATAAAGTTGTCATGAGGATTAAAGAAATGAATAACATCTCATATTCATGTAAAGAGTCAAGGGCAGTGCCTGGCCATAGATGGCCCCAATGAATATCGGCTGCCAAGTGGGCCCGTTCTACCATGTTGCCAATTTCTCTATACCTAACATTCCAAGAAAAACACATTTATCAGAAAAGGGGAGAGAAGGAGAACCTGGAAATGGGGGCAGAAACTCATTTGCAATTTAGCAAGATTTAAGGACCTCCCCCTTATTTACTTTTCTTAAAAATCATTCGTAACAATTCATGAACTCGATGTACTAGAGCTTGGCCTACAGAATGGCTCCTCCTATAAAATTTTAACTGACAGTTGAAAAGAACAACAATTCTTAGTTGCGCCGGAATCTGCTCAGTTCACTAGCTCCCTGGAATCCAGTTACAACAACTCACTCTCGTGCCTCCATGGGCTAATTGTTCCCTGGATAGAATCACTGTCTAGGCTGAGCACCTAGCTCTCTTCAAAGCACTTAATAAATTAGTGGCTCTCCACATGTACTTACCTGTGTGCCACAAAGTCAGACACACAGGGTCTGGCCTGACCTGGGTTTGGAAACAGGAAAGCTAATCAGGTCATTGCTAAAAGCCAGTCCAAAGAGCTCGAGAGAAATTTGCCCCAAGCACCCAGTGCCGTGTCGCCCCTTGACAGAACTGCTGAATCAATTAGCCTAATTAAATGAGGTGGAAAATTACTCCCACAAATAAGTTGCCATGAAAGGCAAGTCTTAATTTGGCCTAAGGGAAAGCAAACAGCTTTCCCCTGTGTCTTGCCAGAGTCTATGAATGGGGAATAATTGGCAATTTATGTGTGTGTGTTTTCAAGGCCATGGTACAAATATGTTTTCGTCGACAAGCAGCTGAGGCTTTCTCTGGTATGAAGAGAGGGTTCTAATTAAGGGACAGTGTAATTGGGTGTGTTGGCTGAAATGCTGTATGTGTCCTGTGGCTGCACACATCGAGGCCTGGGACCCACCCCTCTGTGAGGAGCCAACATCAGCCCAGTCACCCTTGGATTTCTTCTTGGGGGATGTTCCCCATGGCTCACTAAGCCATGCAGAGAAGGTCTGAAGACTCTACTGCAAGTGACCCAGAAAGACAAACGATGAAGTCAAAAATTAAAAAGAGTATCGTCATCCCATGGAATCCACTACAGACCTTAAGAATGATGCTGGAGAAGGGGCGCCTGGGTGGCTCAGTCGGCTAAGTGTCTGACTCTTGATTTCACCCCAGGTCATGATCTCACAGTTTGTTCAGACTGAGCCCGATGTCAAGCTCTGTGCTGATAGCATAGGGCCTGCTTGGGATTTCCTCTCTCCCTCTCTCTCTTTCCCTCTCTCTCTCTCAAAATAAATTCAGCACAGAGCCTGAAGCAGGGCTCGAACCCATGAACCATAAGATCATGACCTGAGCCAAAGTTGGACGCGCAACTGACTGAGCCACCCAGGCGCCCCTAAAATAAATAAATAAACTTAAAAAAATTTTTTTGAAAGAATGATGTTGGAGAAATAAATTTCTGAGTATGGGAAAGTGATCAAAATTACTTAATAAGACAAAAATAATTGCATGATGGTCTGTGTCAGAGTGAAATGCAGCCACAAAACTCTTCCACAATCCAGCACCCAAACTCTGGGACCACCCTACCCACTGCCTGATCCAGCCTCAGTCCTAGGGAGAACTCTAAGACCCCTGCCTGGCTCGGGAGGCTGTAGGGCTTTGGGATCCTTCGAAAGGCATCTACAAACCCAGCCAGTGTCTCACCAACATTGGCCTCCTTGAACAGTGTAACCCTGATAAGTTTTTTCACTAGAAAGTCTGTTTTCTATATCTTTCTTGATGATCTCTCCCCCACCAGGGATGAGGGTTTGGAAAAAAGTAGCTATAGGGATGGCCCCTTCCATCTAGCTGGGGACAAATGAAAAATTTGCCAGTGACCCTGAATGGGAGAGAGTCAGTAGACCTAAAGGGTCTTTCAGAAATGGGTGTAAAGGTGATGGAAGGGTTCAATCTTTTAACTGACTGAGGACAATGTCTGAATGCCCTGTGGATGCCAAGAAAATTAACATCAATTTCTCTGTGTCATGACGGGGCTCAGTTTTTGAGATACTAAGTGTGAGAGGCAGTATACCTTGGAGTGAGGAGCATGGGCTCAGAAAGAGAGAGGGAAGGTGGGTGGAGAGTAGAAGAAGGGAGTGGGGGGGGGACGCATGGGTGTCGGTTAAGTGTCCAACTTTTGCTTAGGTCATGATCTCGCGGTTCGTGGGTTCGAGCCTCGCGTCGGGCTCTGTGCTGACTGCCAGCTCAGAGCCTGGAGCCTGTTTCAGTCTGTGACTCCCTCTCTCTCTGACCCTCCCCTGCTCACGCTCTCTCTCTCTCTCTCTCTCTCTCTCCTAGAAATAAAAAAAACATAAAAAAAAAAGAAGAAGAAGAAGGGAGTGGGGGAAGGAGGGCTAACACTGATGTCGTACCTGCCATATGCCATGCTCTTTACAGACATTATTTCATTCAAACCTCCCCAGAACCTACAGAATTCATTACCAAGGAAGGTCATTAGACCTTTTGATAAAGCTCAGAAGTCATATAATTAAATGTTCCATTTTCTCTGTAACCTTCAGCCCATTTCTGATCCCGCACCCACTTCTCCAAACCTATTCTATCCCCAAACCCCCTCTCATCCAAGGGATGAGTCTCACGGACAGGTGGGAGGCAAGGGGTATCTTCCTCACAAATTATTTGATAATTTTTAAAGCTAACATTGTGATACTTTTCTTTCACTGTCACAAAATTTGGTGTGAATGCCAACATCTCTGCTCTGGCTACCAAATGCCAGGACAAATGGCCACATTACCCACTATCATTCCCATTTTACAGACGAGGGTCCAGAGATTAAATAACTGGCCCATATTTACAAAGCTAGGCAGTGGCAGAGCCAGGGTTCCAAAACTATGCGTGTAGATTGGCTTGGATGCTTGGCTTTCTATTCCACATACTTGAGGTCCTTCCATAGGACTTGAGGTTTAGCGGCACAGCCCTGAGATTATCCACTCACCGGTCTCCATACTGCACGCCTAGGCAAGGACTCCGCTCTCCTCTGAGTGTCCGAGGTCACGGATCAGCTCGAACAAGTCCCTTAACACATTACGCTTTAATTTTCCTGTTCACATCTCGGTAGCTTATTGTGTGGGACTTGTCTGAAGAATGTCTGGGAGAAAAAGTGGTTCCTGGGAAATGAAGAAAATAAAGTCTGAAAAGATGCTACAAGAGAAAGCTTCTTTCCTGACAGGTGCTATTTTTCTCAAACCCACATGGATTTTAAGTGGGCCAAATGTTGCCATGTCTCAGGATCAGGTAAGTGGGTCCATGGTACCAGTTTCTATTTTTCATTTCCTTTTAGATTCATCAAATTATGTGGACTGAGTCAGTTGTTTATGGGGTGGGAGAAACTCTTGAGATTGGGCAGCAAGAAGACCTAGAAAGAAGAATCACTGGGAAGAGTCTGAACTGGACTTTGAGGGTGTTCTCAAGCTGCAAAGGGATCACTAGGGCTTGTGGAAGTCTGAGATTCCCACCGAAGCCTTGTCTATCTCCACGGTTCATTATTGATGAGGTTTTCATGTGCGGCTTGAACACATGAAGCAATGATCTGTCCATCTAAACTCAACAAGAGGCCACAATGATCCAGAATAGACTACCTCTATTTAACTTTCTAAAAATTGGTGAGGGGCGGGGGTTGGATGACAAGGATTTTTTATTTTACTTTATCAAAGGGCAACAAGCTTTCATAGTTTGTCAATGCCCATTTGATGAGCACGCAGGAGATGAACAGAATGATAGGTATCTCCTTCTCTAGCCCTCAGGTTACTCATGGGCCAGATGATTCTAGTGTTTTCTCTGCCCCTTCCAGTCTGGCAAACATTAGTTATACCTCATTTCTTTTTTTTTTTTTTAATTTTTTAAATGTTTTTATTTATTTCTAGGAGAGAGAGAGCCAGCAGGAGGAGGGGAGGGTCAGAGAGAGAGGGAGACACAGAATTGGAAACAGGCTCCAGGCTCTGAGCTGGCAGTCAGCACAGAGCCTGACATGGGGCTTGAACCCGCAAACCGCGAGATCATGACCTAAGTGAAAGTCGGACGCTGAACTGACTAAGCCACCCAGGCGCCCCAGTTATACCTCATTTCTTAGCGTCTTTCAAGATTTTTCAATTGAAACATGCACTGTAATTTGAATGTGAATGGGTTTTCTTTAAATAAATAATATTTGCCACTTTTTAGAAGAGGTGTACTGGATCCCAGGCTAACACAGTAGCCAGGGGTCGGGATGAAGATGGGTAGAAATGGGCTGGCTGGGAGCCCCCTCTTTGAACTCAGAGCATCTTTGGGTCCACCGTGGCCTGGGACCACGAAGAATTTGGAGCTATGTCTGCCAAAGGTCAGGAAGAAGATGAGGTGACAGAAAGACAGAGATGGGGGAAAAGACCCACAAGAGACCAAAAAATATCTTTGAGCCAAAAGACTGTCCACTCTTAAGTAAAGACAGCAAGGACTTCACAGGCATATCTATACCTTCTGCACACTGCAGAGTGTGCCAACCCCCCACCCCCAAATTGTGCCCCAAAAAGCCGAGGCTGCTCTGGGTAGCACCGCCCCACCCCCCAGCAGCCCATCCACAAAGCTGAGGAAAGGTTCCCTCATTCCAGGAACCCAGTAGCGACCCTCTGAAATGAGGGCCTTTCCCAAGAAGCATCCCGGGGCCCTTTTTTAACCTCCGTATCTCTGCTAAATCCACAAGGCTCTGTGGGATTGGGTGGGAGCCAAGGTGGGATTAAGTGGAATTGTAGAAGTTTTCCAAATAAGCAGTTTCCTACCATTAGCAACTTCGCACCCACAGCTAAGGCTCAACTTCTCCCCCTCCCTTTCTTACCCAAGAGGATATATATTAATTCAGTTGTGTGAGATAGTGTGTCTGTGCATACACACACGCGCAGGTGCACACAGTGGGCCACGTATGTATATGCACACCTACACCCAAGGATTGTATGACCATATCCTTACCTGCACTGCACTATAGAGCTGGTCAAGCCCCAAAGAAAACATGGACTGTGGATACCTCTAAAAGCATCTTTAGTGTGCATGCATGTGTGTATGTGCACGTGCGTGAGTGTGTGTATGTGTGTCTGTAAACATACTTCTATATCTTTTCTCTTCTTACAGATTCTCTTCCAAAGACGTCATCAAATCTGATAACCATTCTTTTCCATTTCTATCCGAACCAGATTTTCTGCTTTGTCTGCTTCAAACATCACAAAACAAAGGTTAATATTTTTTTTTTAAATAGCTTCAGTCACAGAACCTAGAGCTGCTGTTTCTAGCTTTCCTTGCTGGCCTTGACCTCTCTGGGATATGTCCTACCAGAATTCCCCAGAAACACACCAGTAACCAGAATGTGTGGCCAGGCATCTCAAGTGTTCCTTCTGGGTTATGTTATAAATTTTGGCTGAGACATCAACACATGTCAACGTGTTACTTTCAGTGACATGTTTGTCTTTTCTTTGTTAGCTTTGGTTCAAGGCCGTGAATCCATTTGGAGAAGCAACGTTTCCAAGCCTTAGCAAAACTGGTCTAACATGTTTCATGGACTTTGGGGTTTCGCTCTGCCTGTCTATTCCCTCCATCACTCTCCCTTCCCTTTTACTTCTGTTATAAATCCAAATGAAAAGGATATTTGGTGATCAAAGTGAATTCAACTGGCAGAGCATGAATGAATACAAACCAGTGAGCTCCCAGTGACTTCCGTCTTCAGTTGGATCTTGATGAGATCCATCCCTGGTGCCCAAGTTTGGTGCCTCTGGGAGGCTCACAGCCATCTCTCCTCTTTTTCATCTGAGCTCTGCAATTCTCTTTTATCTTCTCAATGACAACAGTGGTCTCTGCTCAGGGTTGAACCCTGTTTTCTCGAGTCCCTTCTCTCCATCCTCATCATTCAAAATGTCTTTCATCTGTTTGAAGTCAGGCTCTGGGGTACCTACAGCATTCCTTCCGGGAGTACCGAGAGCTCCAAAGCCATCCCCTNTTCTTTGGGCTGTGCTTTCATTACCTGTCCTGGGGAAGAAGATGCCGCCACAGTCCCCCTCGAAGACCTGGCTTATGCAGTGATCTAAAAATGAAGCTGTTTTATATACTCCTTAGGGGCAGCAGAAGGTGGCCAGCTGGAAGCCCGTTTATAGGTAGCAAAAGAACGTGATGTTACTGCTTCTTTGTTTAAAAAAAAAAAGCTTCAGGTTTTGAACGAACAATATTGATACACAGCTTGAACAAACATCTGAATCATCAACCTTAAATCTAATCAGTTTTGGCTGTCCCTGAAACCCCTTCACAAAGGATAAAGATTTACCACCATCAGGATAGCCTGAAGAATTTGTCACAGGCTCTGAAGAAATATAGAGCAGGCGACGGCATGTGGCAGTGAAGCGGGTAATAAAGCTGAAGTCAGGCAATTGGGACTCTAATCCTTGAACGGCTTCTGTATGAACGTGGGCACGTCAGGTAATGGCTTTAGGTTTCAGTTTCCTCATCTGTACAAGGGGAAGCAGGGGAACTTAAACCTTTAATAAATTCCTATGAGTTCCAAATATGTCTGAGCAAGGAAGCAATATCAGAATAAGCACGTATTCTCCCAAGGCAGCTACTTTGAAGGAAAAATATATTTATTTGGATATACAGGTTCTGGTGTTTGTTAAAAAAAAAAAAGATTTTCACTGCTTTATAGTCACACCTCGTATATTCCAGCTTCTGTTAGAAGCCTTTTATGACTCTGTCATTCATAAATTTGTCCAAACTCTTTTTTAATCCATTTACATTTCCTGTCTGTACTGCCTCTCAGGGTAATGAGTTCCATAACTTTATTACGTGCTAGGAGAAGTATTATTTCCTTGTTTGGCCTAAATTTACCTCAAGCTCCCAAACTGCCTGTTTGCCCTAGGATTTTGGAATTTGAGGAACAAGCCCATCCACAGTCTTCACAAACTGAAGTGAAAATCACTTAAGGCTGCTTCATAAAGCAGCAGTCTACCCCACACCATTCCCTTAATCGTTACGGTTATGTAGACAATATGTGGGAGCTGATGGTGTAAGGAAGTCCTGGCCTCAAATGACTGAGAGTCAGGAGAGCCTGGCGGTCTCAAGCTTAAACTTTAGAATCAGACAAACTCAGACTCAAGTCCTCTACTGCTTGACCTGCCATCTCTCCAAGCCTCACTTCCTCATCTAGAAAACAGAAAACAGGACCTACCTCAGAAGTTGTTGTTAAGCATTGACTAATATAATTTTTGTAATGTGCCTAACACAGGGCCAGGTTTATTGTAAATATCCCCCTAAATCTAGTGGGGGTGAGTGGGTAGATGATATTTAACGAACACCTTGACACTAGATAGACTTCGTGTGCAAAATGTTCTAGAATCTGCTCACATAATGAGCAGAACCCAGATCAAGGGTTGGCAAGGACCAATCTAAGCTTCCATGAAAGAGATAATGGGAAGGTATGGATGGGGAGTGATGTTCTGGATACTAGCACATGGGTAGAGTTTAAGGGTAGATCTTTGGCAAAAGATCAATAGGGAAGGTGAACTCAGCTGGAACTAAAGTGGTACCAGATCATGAACAATAAATATTTACAAGGTGATAGAGGAGATTTTAAACCAAAAGAAGGAAAGGAAAGCCAATGTGCTCTTTCCAGAGCAATGCCTTGAGTCTCAGGAGGTAGAAATTCAGTTTTATGCTCATACTAACCAGCTGTGGGAACTTGAACAAGTCAACACTACCTCTAAATCTAGCTTTTCTTGCATATGAAATAGAATTAGTCTAGTTTACGGACTTATAAACCATACTCCTTGAACCTGTGTTAGAGAGGAGAGGAAAGAGGCAAGAATGATGATTGGCTATGAATCCTTATTCCTAATTCGGTCCAATCACCTATACTTCTAAGATGCTAAGATTGGTTCATAAAGGGAAATTGCTTAGAACCAAAATTACTCTGTTAAAAACCCTTAAATCACCCAAATATATACTGTGAAAAGTCCAAAGGAACCAAAACCAGGTGAAGAAAAACAGTCATCTCCTCCCCTCTCACAATTACTATGGGGTAAGCCGCTATTGAGCCAAGTGGCAGGATGAGTCTGTCTGTCAGTCAGTCTGTCTGTCTGTCTGCCTGTCTGCCTGTCTGTCCCTCTCTCACAGATGCACGCGCGCACACACACACACACACACACACACACACAAATACATATGGGCAAATGAATACATGAATGAGTGCTACTGCAGTGATCTTCCACTTAAGATTTAAAATTTGATTTGTCAGAAGGCTTTCCCAACTATGAAGAAAAAGAATTAATACCACTAGATGAGATGCCAAAGTGCCTTCCACTCAAACAGAATGGGATTCCAAAAAGAAAGATATGAGCCTTGGATTCAGGAATCTTATTAGAGGGATTTGGAAAGAATCCATATGCACAGGAAAAATTGGGACAATTTCTTTGCACACCTAATCAGGCAACCAACAGGTGTGGGAAGTGGATGGAAAATAAGCCAAAAAATATAAGCATTTCTGCATGAATGCTGGAAGCCTAACAACAACCAAAAGAAACACTTGGCATCCAGTAGATCCGTAATCCAACTGGCATCCTCACAAGTAACTGGTTACAAGAAAGGAATGCAAAGACTCTATAGGCTTTTCCCTGAAGACATCATCCCATTGTGTGTGTATCCAGGGCCAGAAAGACCAATAAAATTCCAGGCACATAATCCACATGATTGCTTTTTCCCCCCTACATACTGATACTTTATCCAACGCCTGAATAAAAGCATGGCGAAACCCAACTGGGATAGTTGGCATATTTCTCATTCTCCTACCTTGGAACGATGTAACGAGCTGGACAAGTCAACTCAGAATACAAAGAAAGAAAATAAAGCAAAAGAAATAAGAAGAGGGTAAGGGAGGGAGAAATGAAGGAGAGACTGAAGTATTTCAAAGAGGGAGATTAAAATAATTGAAGGGATAGAAGATCCTTCCATGGGGAACTTAGAAAGGATGTTAGCAATATCCACAAAATAACAAAAGATAAATTAGCGACCATGTGCTTTCCTTGATGGCACTCTTCCTTTCTCCCACTCACAGGAGCTGAAAGAAAGTTGTAATGAAAATCATATTCTATCCAATAAAGTAACCTATCTTTAAAGGATATCTCACAGGGATAGTGTTCACATTTATCCCAAGGAAATGCTTGGAACTTGGGTCCATCAAGAGGATCCAACAGATGCTATAAATCCATTCAAGAAAGATTAGGAAAAAATTATAAATTTGAGAACCTGATTTAAGGAGAATGCAACTCCTTGTATATCTTTGGCCAAAGAACAATCTGTTTCTGGGGCACCTGGGTGGCTCGGTCGGTTAAGCATCCGACTCTTGATTTGGGTCCAGGTCATGCTTTCCTGGTTTGTGAGATCGAGCCCTGCATCGAGCTTTGCACTGGCAGTGCTGAGCCTGCTTGGGAGTCTCTTTTTCCCCCCTCTCTGCCTTTCTTTCTCTCAAAATAATAAATAAACATTAAAAAAAAAAAGAAGCAGTTTCTTATGGAGAAAGTTGTTCTCATCAACCAGGAGCATGATTCTGAAGAACATTTCTCAAATGTCTTCACATTTCCCTTTTAGTTTGCTAGTGCTTGGAGAAAAAGACCAGGCCTTATATTCCTTTATGTCCATCTAAAGCTCCTGTCTAGCACAATGTTTTGTACCCCCCCCAAAAAAAAATTGTTTGCTGAAACAAACTTAATTACATTGATTCATTGTAAGAACTGGTAACTAGGCTCTCTCTATAACCCTTTTTAGTACTTTTAGTGTTCTCTTCGGATCCATAAGATCAGCCTCTAATAATGATTATATTTCTTTTCATCTGGCAAACATTTTTTCTGTGTCTGTGTGCTTCACTCTTTTGAAAGATCCAACCTATTTGGTTTCCCAGGCTTTTCATCTAATAAGCCTCTTATGAAAGTATGCAATTTGAATAACAGAAGAAACTCAGCCTTAACTTATTGTGATACCAGGAAACACTGCCAATCAATTTCAAAACAAATCCCATAGTGAGTATATGCAAATAAAACAGCAGTTGACTTACAATTTTCTCCAGAGCCTGGTCATTGGTGTTCAGCCTGTGAAGGAAAAGAAGTACCTGTGAGCCATCAAGATTTATCATCATCCTTTTTGAGGAGCGATCAACCAGGATACAGGAGGTGGAAAATCTAAGTCCAGTTCTATCGCAGAAGCACCTGTGGCCTCAGATGAATGATTTAGTGTCTCTGGGTCTCAGGTTCCTCGTTCGTAAAATGCAGAAGTTACCAACTAAGGTCATAACACTCAAATCCCAGAATTCTATCCTCTCAATTCTATTGGTTAAGAAAAATAATATGTTTTGGGGCACCTGAGTGGCTCAGTCAGTTAAAAGTACAACTCTGGCTCTGGTCATGATGTCATAGCTCATGAGTTCAAGCCCCATGTCACTCTGCTGACAGCTCAGAGCCTGAAGCCTGCTTCGGATTCTATGTCTTCCCCCTCTCTCTCCTTCTTCCCCACTCACACTCTGTATTTCTCTCTCTCAAAAATAAATAGAAACATTAAAACAAATTTTAAAGAAAAATACTGTGTTTCTGTAAAATGACATTTTGATTTCTATATTTGAGAACACAGGTTTTCTAACTTACCCTAACTTAATTACAGCTCCATAAGATATCTGAAAGCCCAGAAGAAAATGTGCACACATGTGTATGTGTGAATGTGTGTGTGTGTGTTAGAGAGAGAGATAGGGAAGGTGAGGATGGTTGCACAAAACAGGTGTTTAATAATAAACTTCCTTTAAACTTCCCTGATTTAGAAGAAAACCGATTTTCTCTATGAAAATTTCATGCCTCATTTCTATTTTCATGTTTATTAATGAGCCGATCTCCCAAAGAAGACATATTCCCTTTGAGAGTGTTCTTAAGGCCCATCCTCCACTCCATTATTGGTTGAAAAACTCCTGGAGAGTAGAGCCCTTAGGCCACAGTGCTGAAATGGTTCCGGAAGTAGAAAAGCAGAGTCCTTTGTGAAAACAGTGGGTCAAAGAGAGTAGTAAAAAAAAAAAAGTAAGCTATGGAGAAATACTAGAAGTCTTGCTGGTGAAGTCAGAGGAGTGTGCTCATTCTAGACAGCTGCAAACCCACAAGAATACAGAGCCTGGCTCAGAAGATTCTATGGTTTTCCCAAAATTCCAGTTCTTTACCAACACTTAGAACTGAAGTCAGTGAACAACACGCCATACACATGCAATGCCATACAAAGAAAATGCCAAAATGAAGAAAATAAAAACAAGAAAGGGCATGCTCTTTAAAGATTTATGGATCAGAATGAGTCATGCCTGCCTCATAATAAATGCTGGAAGAGTGTAAATAAATGACACGAAAACAAAAACACTTGTTCAAAACTCATGTGAAATATAAGCTGGCGACAGACATCTAAAAATGCTCTCGGCATGGTTATCTACAAGACTTTCTCCATTTGTATAAATAATAGGCCTGAGTTGTGACTGTGTTGTACCAAGAATGGATGATCAAAGTACTTAACTCATCACAGTCAACTTCTGACGAATTGAAGGCATGCTTTGCCCTGTGGCAAAAGAGTATAGAACAAAGGATGAATGGCCTCTGCTTACAAATTTGCCATCTATTTGGTGAGGTAAATTATACATGCACCCAAAGTTAAACACCTACCCAAGAGATGTCATCAGTGTAAATGCCAAATGTAAATACAGACAGAATGTGCAATAAGCAAGAAGAGTGTGGACTAGGGAAGGTTTCATGGAGAAAAGCCTTGAGTTTTGTGCATGAGAGGCACAGTGGAGAGAATAGGAGAGACTTCCAAAAAGCTAGAAGAATGAGTATAAGCGCTAACAATGGAGGAGAATGAGCAATAAGATACGACATTGCAATGAACTGGGTAGATCAGTTGGCCCGGCTAAGCAACTTAGACTTTATCCTATTAGTAGTAGGGAACATTTAAAGATAAACAATGTAAGGTAGGCTCTTGGTCATCCAAAATTCCCTAAGTGAATCTAAATTATTGATCACTTCTGTCAGTGGTAGTCCTTGCTTCTAGTATCCATGGAAAAATTATTCAGAGTTGCCCTCATCACATGAGGTTTTAACAGATATTCTTCCTAAGTCATAGACACACTCAAAACCTTGAAGAATATACTAGAATTGGAAGAAATCTAGGAAATTACCAAACTCTATTTCTCAACCAATGCAGACATTTATTTATTTATTTTTTTATAAGACCCTCAAAGGCCATGTACACTGCACATAGTCGGAAGTCAGTAAATGTTGGTGAGTGACCACATGAATCCAAACATTGTTTAAACTTGGTCTTTTGGATTTTACATGCAGTTTGGGGCGGCTTTTACTCCTTAGAAAGTTGTTTCTTACTTTGACTTAAGTTCTGTCTCCCTATGTCTACCACCCTTTGGTTCTAGTTTTGTCATCTAAAGAAACATAACAAATCTACCCATTCTTCATGTCACCCTCTTTTGAATAGTTGGAGATATTTGTTGGGTCTTAGCTTTTTCCTCTCCAAATAAACATCTCCTGTTCCTTCACAGAGCTCAAAGGAACTAATCTGCTATTGTGAATAATGCGGAATTCCCTTGTCTCTTTTAATTTACTGAGGAAAACGGGCTGCATAAGTGTTTGGATTATAGATTGGGGGGCGGGTAGTCCTCCCACCGGCTATATCCATGAGTCCCTGAACTTCTGCTTATGTGCCATGCTTCCCTGGGGTGTGTACTGTGTCCCTGCTGTAGTTGAGGCACATGGCCACCTTCCAATGAGCCTGATCCCTTCTCCCCATAAGCCCCCAAATTCTCATGCTGTAGGATCTATGGGACCTGCCGTCCTTCCACTGCATGCATTTCCATCAGATGGCATTTTCCCAGGAAGATGAGCCTGCTGGCAGCCTCTGTCTACTTTAAATCACAACCATTACCCCTTAAGCCTACTTCCTCCAGCTTGGTCCCCAGCGCCTCAAGGAAGCAAAAGCATCTGGTTCCTCATCCTCCACAGCATAATCCTTCAAATCCTCAAAAGCCTTCATTAAATCACAATTCTACCAATGTCACCACACCCCCTAAGCTTCGGGGAATGCTCGGCTACAAACCAATCCTTCACCTCCTAACACAGAGGGTCATAGTGAGCATTTCTAAAAAACCAAAACAGAAAGTACCACAGCTCATCATACTTAATAAACATAAATATTGTTTCTGGAGCTTTCATTTTTCTATATACAGTAACACTTTTTTTTAAAGCTATATGCATGTATATCCTGCATCTATAAACATGAATATTCTTCATGCACTGAAATGAAATATTAAGTGTCTGCTAGTGTGGGTGTTGGTTGAAAGAATTTGATAAACACAGTTTTCCTGCAGCCCAAAGCTGTGGCTGTCCCTAGCCAATGTCTGAGCCTACAGGGCTATGCAATGTAAAGAGGAGTTCTGAAGATAGACACCACATCATTCTTATTCACCATGTGCTTCGCTCGGTATCTACATAAAGTAGGTGTCTAATAAATATTTGCTAAATGAATGAAAGCTACTCAGTGGCTGAGTGACCTCTGGGACTCAGTCCTCTCATTTATAAAATGAGTTCTCAGTACTTCTTGATGAACTCTGAGTCCCTTCAAATGCTACCCTCATAACCCATGACTGTCTCTGGGTCCTGGAAAACGCTTTTGCAATGGTAAAGGTTGGCCCTGGTAACTTTTCCCTTTCCCCTAACTCACACTGTACAAATAACCACCTCTGGGTAAGAAGTGTGAGGATAAGCTGGTGCTGAAAATGAGCTATGAAAAAAATAAAGTAAACCCTGCCCAGTGTATGTCAGGCTGTGGTTTGTACTAGATTAATGAAAGCCCCACATGGCATAATTGTGTTTACAGTGAGCTTATAGGAGTTTTCCCTCAAGGTAGGAAAGGGGGTTTGGGTTAAACAAATTATTTAGCTTTTCCTGACCTGAACTGGCAACAGTGATGGGGAGCGGTAGCTGAGGAATGGCCCTTCCCGAATTCAGTCCAGATTATGCTCACCTTGAGTTCCTTTGCAACCAGATGCTGATCTTCCATTAGGGAAGTAAAAGGCAATTCCTTCGCTCTGAGAAGGCCTAAAGCCCCAAATTGCTTCCTTTGGGCAAATTGTACCTTGTCCAATTGTGTAGAAGTGACTTCTGGCTACAAGGCAGCAAATAGCTGGTATTACAGGAATTAAAGGTCCTGCTTTGCGACTGGAAAAATTGAAACAAATAAGCAAATTTGATTACCCAGAACTAGAATCCTGTTATCTTTATTGCTGTCACTCACTTCTTCCCGAAACAGAAACACTTTATGAAGTTACACACAGCCCACATCTACATGAGGGTACAATACTGTAGCTCTGTACACAAATCCTACGTGTTGAGTCTACACAACACCAAAAATCAAGTTTGAATTAACATTTCACTGAATGGATTCAATGACCAGCATGTTGCACTGGCATATTTGACTTTGGTCTAAAAGCAAATTAATTTTAACTACTGCTCGGGGAGTGTGGATATAATTTTGCTTAGTTTTTATGGTTGATTTTTTTTTTCAGTCAATCCACAGCCATTGCCAATTTCTATTTAGTCTCTGAAGATATTTTTAGGTATGAGACTGTACTAACAGGATGTATGTAATTTATTGGCAGAACTTTCCTGTCAACCCGTCAGTCATTTTTGATTCCAAATTACATGGGCCCAACCCAGGTCTGGGATGCATTCACATTAAGTGATTGTGGATCATTTATTTCAGAAATGATAGGTTGGAGAAAATGTGCTTTGCACATGAGAAATGAAAACCCACAGCATGTCAAGTTTCCTGTTTCCTTGCGATCCTCATTTTTCCATTTAGCCCCTATTTTAACTTTTCCTCCCTTTCACTTAAAGGTCTTGAAAGGATCCAAAAACAGACCAGGAAAGGCCTAGCCACCCTCTCCTGGCCCCAGGCTGAGAAAGACCACCTCCTCAAGGGTAGGAAGGAAATAATCACAGCCATCACTGATATTTTGTATCACCCTTGGGAGTTGTGCAAGGTAATGAGAGGCGGGTAATGACCCACATTTTGTAGGCTCCCCTGGGCTAAGTGACTTGGCTAAGGTCACACAGAAGGGATAAGAGGTGCCAAAACATATACATGCGCTCTCATAATGTTTCACTTTTTTCTGAGAAACGATTCCCACGCTTTGTGAGTCTCCTCACGGTTCACGGTGACATAAAGGATGGGGATATGTTCTGTAGGTAGGTCTTATAGTCAGGGAAGTGGGTTGCATGGCTTCTGTAAGTCTCTTGCCTGCCATCAGGGGGCGACCGGGAGGGGGTGAAGTGGGAGGGGTCAAAACAAACAGGAACAGCATGCAGCTTTCACCAGCTCTAACCTTGATGATGTGGGGCCCTTCCTCATGAAGCTGCACTCATACCTGACCTCAGAGATGAAAAAGCTGAGGAGGGGACCCATGGCCTGGAAGCTTCCCTGGGCCCTCAAGGCCAGCTGGCAGATCAGCCGCAAGAGCACCTGCCCACACAGGTGGGTTGGCACAAAAACAATTATACAGATTTAGTTTTCTGCCGGTTCTCAAGTAATACTTACAATTATTTAGACTTTTATTTATTGAAGCTTTTAGTAGAGGTATAATTTACATATTAGCAATCTTAGATGTAATTGTGATTGATTCTTCTGATAAATGTATATGTTAATGTAATACATCCCTATCAGGATGTAACATACATCCATGGTTCCAGAAATTTTCTCCCTAGTCAATGCCCCTCCCCTCCCTGACCAGAAATAAGTACTGTTCTATTTCTTTGACAACAGATTCATTTTCCCTATACTAGAACTCTATAGAAATGGAATCATACAGTATTTACCTTTTTGTGATATAGATTATTCAGCTTAATATTGGTAAGATTGTCCATGTTGTTACATGTATCAGTAGATCATCCTTTTTATTGCTGAGTATTATTCTATTATATGAATATAGTACAATTTACCTGCTAGTGGACGTTTACGTTTGAGACTATTATGAATGCAACTACTATGTATATTTTTATATAAGGCATTTGGTGGGTGTAGGGGGCATGTGATTTCACTTGGGTAAATAGTTGAGTGGAATTACTAAGTCATAGGAAAGGGGTATATTTAACTTTATTAGAAACTGCCAAACTGCTTTTCAAAGTGAGGTGTTATGGACTGAATTTTATCCCTCCCAGACTCCTATGTTGAAGTCTTAACCCCCAGTACCTCAGAATGTGACTATTTTTGGAGACAGAGTCTTTAAACAAGTAATTAAGTTAACATGAGGTAATTATAATGGGCTCTACTATGATTGATGCCCTTAGAAGAAAAGGAGATCAGGAGGCAGATATATACAGAAGGAAGACCATGTGTAGACACAGGGAGAAGACAGCCATCTATCTATAAGCCAACAAGAAAGTTTTCAGAAGAAAGCAATCCTGCCCACACTTTGACCTCAGACTTTTAGCCTCCAGAATTGTGAGAAAATAAATATCTGTTGTTAAAGCTATCTATTCTTTGGACCTTGGTTATAGTATCCCTAGCCGACTAAAATATATTAATACCATCTTTACCTCCCCAGTGGCAATGTATGTGAGTTCTGGTTTCTCCACATCCTCGCCAACACATGGCATTGACAGCAGTTTTATCTTTAGCCACTCTAGTGGGTGAATAGTGTACATCATTTTGATTTTCATTTGCATTTTTCTGATGATTAATGATGTTTGGCATTATTTTGTGTGCTTATCGGCCATTCATCTTCTTCTGAGAAGTGCCTGTTCAACTTTTGTCTTTTTTTTTTTTACTGAGTTGTAAAAGTTCTTTACATATTCTGAATACAAGTCTTATAACAAATAATGGAGTGTAAACACTTACCCCAATTTAAGCCTTGCTCATTCATTTCCTAAACAGCAGCTTTTGAAGAGTAGAAGTTTTTAATTTTAATAAACTTCAATGTATCATTTTTACAATTATTACTTTCTATGCACCCTGTAAGAAATCTTTCCCTTCTCAAAGGTCAAAAAGACTTTTGGAAACTATAGTTTTAACTATCATGTTCATGTCTATGATCCACTTTAAATGAATGTATGTGGATGATATGAGGTGTGCAGTCAGGGTCATATTTTTTTCCCATATCAAGCAAAATTTGTTGAAAAGGCAATTTTTGCCTTTGGATTTCTATGGGAACTTTGTGAAAAATCAATTGACCACATATACATATGGTTTACCTCTGGAATTTATTTTGTTCCATTGAACTGTGAATTAGACCAGAGAAAGCCAATGGGTAGGTTGAGATGCCAGGACAGTACTCCCCTCCAGAGCTCTCCCTCTCATCAAAGGGAACCCACATCTCATCCAGTTGCACGAGCCAGTGAAAGACATTATCTATTACCTATAGAAACACCTACATGCCCAGGGTCCACCTGCATCCTCACTGGCCTCTTTCCAAACTATTTGCTACTCAAGCATCCTGTTACCACTTAAAATCCTTCAATGACTTCCCATTTTTCCTAAGATAGATTTACAATTCTTTCATATACTTTGTACCAAGACCCTTCATGGTCTCTACTGGGCTTCTGCCATCCCCTGTTTTCTCCTGCCATCAGGACTCCTCATACTATTCCCTGTATGGTTTCTCTTCCTTATTCAGATACCTCCGACTCCCTCTTTAGCTCAAATATCACTTCAGAGAATTCTCATTTATCTCTAATTAAAACAAATACGTGCCTAGTAGGATCATGTAGCACCTCTCCTTGATGGGATTCATCACAGCACAGATTTTTTATTTTTTTCTTCTTTGATTAACTCCTCTTCCTCATTTTTCAAAAAAGTTTTTATTTATTTATTTTGAAAGAGAGATAGCAAGTAGGAGAGGGACAGAGAGAGAGGGAGAGAGAGAGAGAATCCCAAGCAGGCTTCATACTGTCAGTGCAGAGACTGACGTGGGGCTCAATCCCACAAACTGTAAGATCCTGACCCAAGCCGAAACCACGAGTCAGACACTTAGCTGACTGAGCCACCCAGGCACCCCAGCTCCTCTTTCTCATTGTCCTCTACACACCATGAGGACAAAGATTGTGTATGCATTTTGCTCTTGATTTTATCTCAGTACTTAGCTCAGTGCCTGACCTGTGGCAGATGCTCAGTAAATATTTGTTGGGTGAATAAATAAAAAGCAAAGAAGCTAAGGAAGAGGGAGGACATAAACCTGTTTCTCTTTCTTTTAACCAGCCAGTTCTTGACACCACCATCATATCCAATCCACCTTCAAAATTTGGATTCTGCCTAAGTCTGGTCACCTCTCACCATTACTGGCCACCGGCATGATCCAGGCCACGGTCCATCTCACCTGGACCACAGTAAAGGCTTCCCTGTGGGCTTCCTTTGTACCTTGCCTAAGTCCACAAAATCCACAGATTGATGGTTTATAAACAACAGAAATTTATTTCTCACCATTCTGCAATCTGGAAGTCCAAAATCACGGTGACAGCTTGGTCAGGTTCTGCTGAACACCCTCTTTCAGGTTGTAGACGGCTGACTTCTTGCTGTGTCCTCTCCTGAAAGAAGGTAGGAGCTTGCTTCAGTACTTTTACGAGGGGTCGAATCCTATTCGTGAGGGTGGAGCCAAAGGCCCCACCTTCTAAAACCATCACCTTCGGGATTAGGTTTCAACATATGAGTTTGGGGAGACTCAAACATTCAGATAATAGCATCCACTAAGATCATTTCAGAATGGTCAGCATGAACCTTTTAAAATATGTTCCCCACTTGACACCATCCAATGGTTCACCTTATTGCATAATGTCACCAATGGATCCATTAGATGAGTCCCCCTGTCTCAGGGATATGGCTACTGATAAGTTTGCCTGAAATTCACTGACTTTCCTCATTAGGCCTCAGTTCAAATGTCACCTCCTCAGAGAGGCTGTCCCTGACCAGCCTACCTAAAATAGTCCCTCTCCTACCCCTGTTCCTCTCCATTACTTGATAACTTACTTTTACTTCATAGGAAATTTGACTTTCTAATATATTATATCTGTCTTAGCTTCCAAAGTAGACTGTAAGCCCACAAAGTAGACACAGAATTTCCAACACTCTACATTTGGAAGCCAGAAAAGTAGTGCAAAGAAGGTGCTTAATAATTATTTGTTGACTGGATAATTGAGGGAGAGATTGAGAGAGAGAGAGAGAGAGAGAACAAGAAAGAGCATCCATGCACTACCTGGTACATAGTAATTGTTCAACATATAATGTTATTATATCCTAAAGATATGTAATCATTGAAAGAATAATAACATGATTTTCAGGTGATTACAATTCTCAATTTAAGACACACAAAAATGGAGTTTAAAGAATAAGTATAGGGGTGCCTGGCTGGCTCAGTCAGAAAAGTATGAGACTCTCGATCTCAGGGTTGTGAGTTCAAGTCCCACATGGAGTGTAGAGATTCCTTAAATAAATGTTTAAAAACTTGAAGCAAATTTAAAAAATAAAACAAAGAATAAGTATAAATTATAAGCATGTTAAAAACATCTCCATATTCATATATTAAATAAGTTTTCCTTTAAGCTATAATTCTCTTTTCCATTTTTTATTAAAGTTTTCAAACTGTTCTTTTTTGAAATATATACCCTGAAACTTTCCTGCAGTACAGAACTAAGTGCCTAGCTTAATTCTTAAAGAATGAAATAACTTAAAATAACACCTGAGAGTTTTGTGTCATTTCGTGTGTCCCCAGGGCCTGATAGCTTCTGCATGCTTGGTCCCAGGAGGCCTCAGGGAACATCTATTCCTAGATTCCCATGAGTATTCCCTCGGAGGTAAAATAATCACCTTATTTAACTGAACTAACATTGTCCTTTTATTTAACAGGACTCTTTCATTGTGTGTCTATACCTTACGATCGATCATAAAAGCATGAAAAATATAGGACCTCTGTTTTATGATCTTTTTTTCACCTCACTGCATAATGCACTATGCTAATAGACAAATGTCCGAATAATATTAACTGGCTACACACTATTCCACTGAACGGCTAAAATATGAAATCTATCCAGTCTTCCATAACTTGACTTTTAAGTTTTCGGGTATTGCTATTTATTCTTCTCACTTTACGGGGGTTTTTCCCCCCTTCCTCTTCTTCCATTTTTGATTGAAATCTCAAACTGGCTTTGATTGGAAGACAAAGAGTGTAACTTTCTTGTGGAAAATAGAAAACCTGTAAGAGTAAAAGACTTAGAATGAGTGATTCAAAATAGTATTTGACATTTTGTGTCCCTGGTGACTATGTACCTGAACGGGGGATGGCCTTCAGAACTAAATGAAAGGCAGCTGAGGTCACAGACAGCCGATATCACGCTGTGTCCTGGGCCAGTGTAGGAGCCAGAAGGTGCTGGAAGGTGCCGATCGATGCTGTGGGATTTGGCAGAAGACCATACTTCCAAGAGTCGGATCTTAGAACCTGGATACTAGTTATCCCGAACCAGGATAATTGGATCCCTCTTTTTCAAATCATAGGCTTGAGAAATTTTGTACAAACATGTTGTTCTCTAAAATTACTTTTAACTTTCTTCTGTACTAGTACTAGAACTGTCCATGTTTCTTTCTTAGTTTGCTTGCCCTCAGTTGTTCCTAAGGTTTTGAATCAAATGGACTTTGAAGGCTCAGAGCATTTGATTAGCCACGTTAATTATTCCATATAAATTAAAGTGCCAGGAGTTTAAGTAATTTAGGAGGAAGGATGACAGGCAAAGACCTATGGGTCTACAAGAAAGGCAGAATGAAGGAGGTTTCTGGGGATGTTAGTATAAATCACAGAACCACTCTGAGTCTAATGAAAAGGGTTGAGCTAGAATGTTCTCTTGTATCTCCCTACATTCTGAGGGTTTGTCGCCCAGTTGTCTGTGGGAGAATTCAAACTTCTTTCCTAAAAGACTTAATCACTTACTAATCACTAACCACTAGTGGAGATTTTCACTTTCGCTGGATGTAACATTTTGAAAAAGCCATTTCCTTATGACTCCTTTTAAACTGTTATACAGGGGGGTGCCTGGGTGGCTCAGTCAGTTAAGCATTGGACTTCAGCTCAGGTCATGATCTCGTGGTTCATGGGTTCGAGCCCTGCATCGGACTATGTGCTGAGAGCTAGCTCAGAGCCTGGAGTCTGTCTTTGGATTTTGTGTCTCCTTTTCTGACCCTCCCTTGCTCGCTCTGCCTCTCTCTGACTCTCAAAAAAAAAAAAAATTAAAATTTAAAAAAACCCTGTTATACAAAGAGAAGTTAATTTTTTCTCATAGTTGGGATTGAGAGCTCCTAAAGAGAACATTCTCAGCAAGGAGAGTCTGTGAATTGATAGCCTTGCTGTCATTTAAAATAATTCCACTGAGTTTAATAGCAAGTGTTTAATTCAGCACAGCCCTGAGATTCACCAGTCCAAGTCATCGTAACTTGAAGACCCCTTGGGAGATAATGGAAATTAATGAGTTTCTGTCTTATTTCATTCAGATGATTACAGAGTTTCTCTCCCTTGCCTGAGTTAGAGAACTCTCTAGCATTTGTTTCTTCTCATTCCTGGTTGCCTTAGGCACATGCGTGCCTTTGTGATCCGGGCATAGAGGCCTATTAGGAACACTAAGCTGATTGAAGGTCCTACAGGACTTTGGACTAGGAAGTGAAGGTCAGACCACAAAGAATGAACGTAAAGATCTTTTAAAAATGTCACTCACCATTTCTATAGTGAAAGAGCAATTTTAATGAAGAAAAAATAAGATGGGAGCTCTGCTCTATGTCTTGTATCATAAAAATTGGGGGAGAGCCATCTTCAAAGATAGGAAAGACCTGTGTGACTGAACCGAACATGTTTGCATTCTATGGAAAGGAAGCCTATTGGAAGATAAATGGCTAGGGCAAAGTGGATTGCTAGAATCTTCTCTAGATATCAGCCAAATCTTGGGGGGCCTGTAGGGACCAGCCACTGGGCAGTGAAGGGGGGCATAACGTGATAATACGGTACTGAGCTTGCAATTTACCTTTCTTCATTAATTTTAACCTGATTTCACACTTACAATAATGTTGATTTCATATTTATAATAAGGTGTTGAATAAGAACTTGGGAAAGTGGCAGAGAGATATAATTTAGGGTTGATGTCCCATAGCAAAATTGGTCCTAGCCTTTTACTTTCAAAGGACAACTTCAAAAGAATAGTAATAAATGGGTATAGCCAAAACACAAAAAACAAACAACAACAAAAAACCCTCAAATCCTTGTCTATGTCTTAAGTATTGTGAAAAAAGATATTAAAAGCAATGGCATCAAAGCTCAATCCAGGCGGCTCAACTTGGGAAAATGTCATCCTAGGAGAATCTGCTTTGTTTGTTAAATCTTCATTTGTCGTGTGGCCCTACAGAACAAGCATCTGTCCAATGGACATCTGTCCATTGTCATCTGTCCAATGACAATGATCCCAAGTCATTGTCAGTTCCAAGCTAATTGCAATCTCCTGTGCCAATCCAGTGTTTTGAACAATGTAGCTTCTGTTGTGGAGGTTAATTGCCTCCGTCAATGTTACTGTGAAACAAACGAACAAACAAACAAGAGAATATAAGCTGGGATTACTGCCCATGAATATCTTATAACCTATATTTTATTTTGCTAGTAGGATTTTTTAAGCATTTGATTATATAGTGTTTAATTCACATTATTTATCTACATTTCAATAAATTTTCAATATGGGTAATATCCTTTATATTTCTTTTTTCTTACCAGTAGATATCCTTTGTGTACTTACATACATAATTATATACTTTAGAACTGTAGGCACTGAGCTTGCAACATTATAATGCAATAAAATGACTCAGAAAATTAAAGAGAGGTTGTAAAAATTTTAATGAGAAGGGATTTTTGATAATAACCACTCTAAAACGTGTGAGGTGATATCTCTTTGTGATTTTGAGTTTTATGTCCTTAATGATACATATGTGGGGGTTATTCCCAGATGGTCTATTATGTTCCATTGATCTATGCATCTATTTTTATGTTAATACCATACTCTTTTGTTTATGATAGTTTTGTAATATAGTTTGAATAGTCAAATTGTTTAGCTATTCAGGGTCTTTACTATTGTGGTTCCGTACTATTTTAGGATTGTTTTTCTGTTTCTGTAAAAATAAAAAAAAAAATTCCATTGAACATATTGCATCGAATTCATAGATGGCTTTCGATAATAAGGATAATTCTTCTAATCCATGAATATGAAATCTCTTTCCATTCTTTGTGTCTTCTTTAATTTCTTTCATCATTGTACTGTATTTTTTAGTTTACAGATGCTTCACTTTCTTGGTTAAATTTTTTCCTAAATATTTACTGTTTCTGATGCTATCATGAATGGGATAGTTTCCTCTCTTTTCCAGATATCTCATTATTAGTACATAGAAAACCCATTTTTGTATATTGATTTTGTATCCTACAATTTTATTGAGCTAATTGATTAGTTCTCAGTTTTCTTAGTGGAGTCTTTAGAGTTTTCTATACAGAATACCATGTCATCTGCAAATAGAGACAGTTTTAATTCTTTCATTCTGATCTGAAGGCCTTTTATTTCCTTTTCTGGCCTACTTGCTCTGACTAGGACTTCCAGTACTATGTTGAATAAAAGTGGCTAGAGTAAGATTCTTCCTTGTTTCTTACCTCAAAGGAAAAATTTTTTACCATTGAGAGTGATGTTAGCTGTGGGCTTGCCATATCTGGCCTTTATTATGTTGAGGTATATTTTCTTTATCATTACTTTGTTGAGAGTGGATATTGAAGCTTGTCGATTTTTTCTGCATCTATTGAGATGATTTATTTTTATCCTTTATTTTATAATGTGTTGTTTCACACTGATATGACTCATCCTTGCACCTCAGAAGTGAACCCCACTTGCTCCTGGCATATGATCCCGTTAATACCTTGTTGAATTTGGTCTGCTAATTTTGTAGAGGATTTTTGCATCTATGTTCATCAGGGATATTGGCCTGTAATCTTCTTTTCTTATAGTGTCCTTATCTGTTTTTGGTATCAAAGTAATGCTGACCTGTTAAAATGAGTTTGGAAGTGTTCCCTCCTCTTCTATTTTTTTTTTTTTTTGAATAGTATGAGAATGATTGGTATTAATTCTTCTTTACATGTTTGGTAAAATTCACCAGGAAAGCCTTCTGGCCCTTGACTTTTCTTTGTTGGGAAGTTTTTGATTCCTCATTCTATCCCTTCCTAGTAATTGGTCTTTTCAATTTTCTACTTCTTAATGATTCAGTCTTAACAAGTTCTGTATTTCCAAGATTTTATCCATTTCTTCTAGGTTGTCCAATTTGTTGATATATATTTGTTTATATGTCATAACCTTTTGTATATGTACTATAGATTTTCACTTTGTGGTTATCGTGAGGCTTGCATAAAATATAATATCTTATTTTAAGCTGATAACAATTTAGCTTTTAAAAGCATATGGTGGGGGGCACCTGGGTGGCTCAGTTGGTTGAACATCCAACTCTTGGTCTTAGCTCAGGTCATGATCTCATGGTTGTGAGACTGAGTCCTCTCTCCAGCTCTGTACTGGTCATGAAGCCAGCTTAAGAGTCTCTCTCTCCATCTCCCTGTACCCCTTCCTGCTTGTGCTCTCTCTCTCTCTCTGTATTCTCTCTCTCTCTCAAAAAAATAAAAGCATATGAATAATTTATATTTTCATTGTTCCTTCTCACATTTTAGAATTTAATGTTATAATATTGTGCATCTAATAACAAATTATTGTGGTTGTACTTATTTTTAATACATTTGTTTTTTAACTTTTATTTTGTTTTTTAATTTTTATTTATTTCTAGGAAAGAGAGAGAGACAGCGTGAGCAGGGGAGGGTCAGAGAGGGAGGGAGACACAGACTCTGAAATAAGCTCCAGGCTCTGAGCTGGCAGTCAGCACAGAGCCCGACGCGGGGCTCGAACCCACGAACCGTGAGATCATGACCTAAGCGAAAGTCGACGCTTAACCGACTAAGCCACCCAGGCGCCCCTGTTTTATAACTTTTAAACTAGAGTTGAGATTTACATACTGCCATTACAATTTTAGAGAATCAGACTTTGGCTACACATGTACCTTTGCTGAAAAGTTTTACACATGTTTATTTTTACACTGACAATGTTTCATACAGGCATGTTTTAATTTCAGCTTATAGAATGCTCCTCAGTGTTTCTTATAAGGCAGGTCTAGTGGTGATATTACTTCAGTTTTTTTACTTTTAGGAAAGTCTTCTCCCTCATTTCTGAAGGGCAGCTAGTTTTGCTGGGTATAGTAACTTCCTGAGGACTTTGTAAACAACAGCAGAGTGTTCAAGATGGCCACATGGGACATTCTGACTTCAGCCCCCTTCACGAGAAGACCAACTAGCAACTATCCATAGATGAGACACTGTTGTGTAAATCTCACCTGACTAGAAGAGCCCTGACCTGGTGGGTCTCCCAGCCTGACCAATACTATTTTCTTTCCCCCTCTCCCCGCACCACCTCAACCAGGATTCATAATGTTTCAAATGTTTCAAAGTTTTAAAAGCATGAAAACTTTAATTATTTTAAAGTGAATTTAGAACATCTAAAGCTGTGTTTTGTTGAGATGAACACATATTATTTTGGTCAAATTCATCTGCTAAAGTAAAACAATAAAATACTAAAATTAAAAAAGTTCATATGATAAAAATGTAAAACTGTCAAACCACTGATTTAAAGTAGTATAGATACCTCCAAAATTGTAAAGCAATCAAAGGGGGGGAGGGGAGTCTTCATTTGTCTCTTTTTCTTCTTTATTATATCAGAGCACCGGTTAGAATCTCAGATGAGCAGAGAAATAACTTTAAAAATTGAATTCCTGTCTACACAATGCCAAAGCATCTAGTAAGTCTGGCTAAGAAAAAAAAAAAAAAATGTCAACCCAGATGTTTGGCACTGCATAGACAAAACATCCAGATGACAGGCTGAACTTGCAAGTAAGCTGCTGAAATGGACCAGATGTTCTGGCTTCTTCAGACTTCAGGGCCTTAGGGTCCTTGGGGACGTCAAGAGAAAGCAAATGTCCCCGCTGGACCTTCACCACCTGTGTGCCTTCCCTGGACATTGAAGTGGGTGTGTAACAAGAGGGTTTAAATTAAAAATGTCAACGACTACCTTAGAAATATCAAGTGAAAAGTACAAGAAGGATGTAATGTGATACTTATCTAAAATCCATGGTTTGGGAAGTCACTGAGTCACATCTATCTTGAGGCCCTGTGGTTACATTTCTAAATATTCTCCTCCCCGGAGACTTTCTCTTTCAACCCAAGTTCTGGGCTTACCCCTTTCCCAAAAGAGGGTACAGCTTTGTTTTTGTTTTGTTTTGGTGTTTTTACAAGCCGCGGCTACAGCTGAAATCTAGAACTTTCTCTCTCCCTCCCTCACTTTGCCCTTCCTTTCTCTCTTCTTCATCCTTCCTTTTATAATCTTGCCATTCCTCCTGTGTGCAAAGTGGGAAAGGGAGAGTAAGAGTCAATCCAGGGATTTTTCAGGCACAGGGCAAGCAGTGGGCAGCCGAGGCAGAGGAGGCCAGCGCCGGAAGCAGAAGGTGGAAGGGACTGCGCGCAGCAGAAGGGACCCAGCCACCAGGAAGACGAGTCCCTGCGGGGTTTCCAGCCAGCAGGGGCTCGGAGCAGGGCCCAGAGAGGGTGGATGTTAACCGACAGGGCAGGACATGGCCACAGAAGCTGGAGTCCCCTCCAGCAAATTTGTCTCCAACGGTGCCTTGCTGGAAAGCGAGGGGCAGCAGGAAAGGAAGAGTCTCGGAAAACACCATGGGATTACTAAGCTCCCCACTGTATTTAGAAAACAGCGCTGGCTTCCGTCAGAAAGTTCCGATGCGCATTTAATCCGTTATATAATTTTTGTTTTCAGCGAGGGGGCTTGTTTTGTTTCCTTTTCAGAACGTCATTAAAAGATTTCCGTCGTGTCAGTATTTTTCTGGAACCTTCCCCGGGACACTTTCCACTGCTCCGTAAAAGAAAAGCCGGGGTTGCTTGCTCGTCTCCCTCCAGAGAGACTTCTTAAAACAATCTTCCAACTGCCACTGGGGGAAAAGTTACTGCGTCTCTCATCAGGATGCAATTAATAGAACAAGTGAAGTGTGATGTGGGAACGAAAATAGAAAGAAGGAATGATTCCCAGCGCGTCTCACGAAGCGGGCCCTGCACTCTGCGGGGCTGAAGGAGATCCGAACAGCGAACTTGAACGTCACAGGAACACCAGCCATGCCTCCCCCTCCACCCCCAGAGACCCAGCACACTACTACCCAAAGATGGCAGGCACCACCCGGCGAATTTAAATACAAAAAGAGTATGACTTCCCTTGCTTTGAATTTTAAAAAGAAAGAAAGAAAAAAAGAACCTTCTCCCATTTCTAACCGCCCCCACTCCTGCCTTCCTTTCCCCTCCGTCGCCCCCTCCTCTCTCAGGGATTGGCTTTATTTAAAAAACTATATTTCTGCCCAGGCATTCAAAAATGCTGAGTGCCTCAAGCAAAGTAGTAGAATAAGCATGTTTCTTACTGCTTCTTGGCAACTCCGAGGCCCAAGACCTGCTTCCAATTAGAGATCATGTGGCTTCAGTTTAGTATTATCATGAAAATGAAATTACCACTTTAGAAAAGTCAAGTTATTTTGGAAGTGAAAACTGCAGGTCAGAGCCCACCAAAATTCCAAAAAATTTGCTCGAGAAACATCTTGTTGGAGGGTCAAAATGGCCTGGCTGATAAACATCCCAGGGCCGTGATACGTACAGCTCCTCTGGCAAGGCCTCTCCCGGCCTTGTGGAGAAGAAGGTCAAGCTCCTTGTCCTTCCAGAAAAGGCATCTCTGATGGCGGGCCCAAGCTCGTGCTGCGTGCAGAGGATTAGCACTGGCTTCTCTGACCCTCTGAGGTGCCTAAACCTGCCCGCCTCCACTGCTTACCTGGCTGGGCCGCAAGCCGCTTAGGTAGCTCTTCCTCCACTCAAGGTTTATATCTTCCCTCCCCAACAAGATTGTAAATTCCTGAGAGCAAGAGCCCGTGTCCTTACTTTCTTGTAGCTTCATAAATTCTTAGGACAGGAAGGGACTGAGTCCAATCGCTTAAAGATAAGGCCTAATTAGCTAGTTTCTGGCTGACACGCTATGAGCTTCGAGGCCCGTGGCCACATTAAGGTCAGCCCTGAACACAGCGCGCTTTAAGATGAAGATGCCCTTCAAAAATGCCGTAAACCTGACCTGGGAAACCTCGCGTACTAGTGCAGTGGTTAAGGCCCTTGAGGTTCAGAAGGACTGGGTTCCAATCCTGAGGCTACCACTACCCAGCTCTGTGACTTCAGACAAATTGCTTTATCTTTTTGAGCCTTTGTTTATTCATCTGTAAAGCTGAGAAAATAGAAGGATCTACCTTATGGTTTGTTGAGGACTAAATAAGATAATGTATGTAAACATCTAGTCCATGTGCATATAGTCAGTAAATGCTAAACAAATGGACATTGTTTTATGATCATTATTATCCGGCATGTGTTTGATGGGACCCAAACAGAGGATTTCCTTTGTAGAAAGTTCCACAGCTTGTCATGTGAAAATATGGGCTTATTTGGAGGAATTTATTTTGAGACAGAGAACACAAGAAATGGTCTGTATCACAGCCTTCTGGAACCATCTCTGTTATGAAATTCCAGGAACTGGAATAAAATTACAAAGCGGGGAGAGAGAGGGTACGTAGATTCTTCACAAAGCAACTCGAACCAACCAGCCCGTAGATGAACAATTTATTGAGCATGTGTTATATGTCAGGCACTGTGTCTGGTGCTGTAGGAAATCCAGGGACTGGTAATGCGGGCTCTGCCTTCAAACGCTCATAATCTAGCTGGAGATAGAGAATTCCCGGGAAGAATACTGAAATGCTAGCTGTGTATCATGTGTCACCAGGGCTGTATTGACAAGGACTATAGAAATTCAGAGCCAATAGCAGTGGCTCCCAGGCGTTGTGGGCTGAGAAGGTGAAACTTAAGGTAGGTTTTAAAGGACTGAGAAAGACGCAGCTCGGTGGAAATGAGAATCAGTGCTCCTCATGCTCAGGGAAGAGTTTGTGTCAAGGCCAAGATGCAGGAAGCTCAGAGAACATAAAATGACGAGAGTTATTTGAAAATGTGCCGTGAAGAGCTGTGAATGCTTTGCTTATTGCTGGGACTTAGTATGGGCATGCAGAGTACTGTGAACTTTAACATTGCACAGTATACAACCTAAGCAACTGTACTTCGTAGCTGGGCTAACCCTTCAGACTTCATCCTGGAGGTAGCCCTGGGACCCTGAATGTTTTTGAGGAAGATATTAGAATCTGACTTTTATATACGCTGTTAAAAAATAAATGTTATTTTTGTATATGTTTTTATATGCACTTGACTTTGGAGTTTTACAAATGGGCATACATTTGCTGAAATGACTGGCCACCAGTTTGGGTGAGGGAAGGAGAGGAGCTGTGGTGCACTTTACATTCAGTCTTAGCGTCTTTGGAGGTTGAGGACTCCTCATCCCAGTTAATGGTTTTTTCTAAGCTGACTGGGGGGCTCAGGGGGAAAGAGGGGAGAGATGTAAGGGCAAAGCTCCACATGGTTGTCCAGTCTGTAATGCGGGCTGTTCTAAAACTCTCTGTATCTATAACAATATCTGAAGGAGTTTAAGGGAAAGAGGGGCAAACTACCAGACTGAGGGGAGGGGGAAGAAGCCATTGGTCCTATCTCAACCTCCTCAGAGGGGTGGGAAATGAAGGAGCAGGTAGAAGAGAGGCTTTGGTTGTGATTACTCCATTTTCCTTTCACCGTCTTTGAGAACAATTGTTCTGTGACCTCCGTCAAAAACAGAGACAAATCCGCGCTTGTGCCAAGAAAAACTCCCTTGGATAGAGCACAGCGCTGCCTCTAACATGAGGTGGGGGGCAAGGAGGGAGTGTATTACAAAAGAAAACAGTGGTGTGTGGTCCTCCTCACGTACGTTGGCAGTTGGTGGGTGAGTTTTGGTGCCACGGGCTACATCAAATGCCATTCAGCCTTGAGCCTTTAACCCGTTTCCCCAGCCAGGCAACCGCCAGCACCCTGAGGCTCCCAGCCACCCCCAACTCTGGGCTCCACGTGTCCTAGCTCCTCCTGCATTTCACCCGGGAAGACAAACTCAAAGAAGAACAGAAAGTCTCTGCAAGCTCCAAAGGTGTGGAGCAGATGCTGGGGGTGGGGGCGCTAAAGGGATGGAAACAGATGCCTGGAAGTTTCTGCCATCAACACCTACTTGTAGATTCAAGTTTGAGCCGTCATTTGCAAATGCCTGTGTAAAATAATCCATCTCCCATGACCTCAACGGAACATGACTTGGCTGGCGGGAGAAAGCATCCTGAGGAGAAAAGCAGCTTCCCCAGAGCTTCTCAGAAAACTTGAAAGATCCCAATATGGGCCCCATCGCTGTAAGGTGGGAGGACTGTGTAGAGGTCAGGGGTCCCACAGCCACACCAGAAAGAGCTTTTCCAAAGCCCGCTGTTGACCAGAGGAGAGCGGGGAGGTGGGAATGAGATGGGGAGGGCGGGGGAGGGATGGCTCTTTCACACTCGCCCCAGGCCCTGGAGAGCACGAGGGACCAGGCTCCCCTGTCTCACCCTCCCCCTCTGCCAAACTCAGACACACCCCAGAAGAGTTGTCTGTTCTCTCAGGGGAGAGCAGGTCCAGGAAAAGTCCAGCTGACCAACCCCCCCCCTCCAATCCCACAGCTCAGCATCCTCCAGGCCCCCCAGAGCAGCCCCTAATGGGGATGCCTGGGGGCCTCAGGACGCCCAGCCCCAAAACCAGAATGGAAAAGAAAATGACTGGGAATTGCTGACAGGCAGCCCCGTGTTGGTGGACCGCACGTGGAAGGGGAACCCGTGCAAACACAACGTGTGTGTGCACACAGAGTGGGTTTCGGGGTGGCGGGCGCTCCACACGCTCAGCCACCTGGGATCGAGACAGCAACTGGCTGTGTGTATAACTATCTTCTTTCACTTCTTGTATGCGCTGCTCAGATCAGTTGAAGCAGGGCCTTGTGTCAGAATGCAGAGCGCCGCAGAGGCCCTATGTGTGCTGTGAATCCAGAATGAGGAGAGAGAGAGCATGGGGCTTCTTGCCCACAGCCAACCCTGCCCCTTGTGGCATCTGGGACATCCCCACCTCCCTCTCTCCTGGCCTCTTTCTGTCTGCTGCCTTTCTCTTACACACCCAGAAGATGTACGTGTATACATATGTATGTACGTATATATATATATATATATTTAATACTAAATAAGAGATAAAATGAAATGTAATACATTGCATCCTTGTGTACTACCACAGAGGTCCAGATCCTTGAGCTGACCTTGTGGCAACAGCCAGTTTTATCAGCCGGGCACCTTGAAAGTCAACTCAGAGCAGGGTCACCTGGAGTTCTCTGCCCTTAATGCTAATTTCAGAGAAAGAACCCAAGTGCACTTCCTTTCAGTATTCCAAATGTTCTTTGTGGGTGAATTCTTTAACTTGGTTCACATACCTAGAAGCTTTCAGAAGCTCCCAGAAATGTCACATGTACAGTCAGTCACCAACAGGCTTCCAAGCTTGGGCAAACGGTTGGTCTCAGATCATGACTTGGATCCAGCAGAGGCTGGCTCACCTTTGTAAGTGCCACAGGCCAATCTCCCTCAGGTGCTAGACCCCCTCCTCATCTCCTCTCCTGTCTGCCCAGAGGGTTCTAACAATGAACTGCTCCTCCCCACCATCTTAGTTCCACTCAGGTCTCTGGATGAATGTCAGCAGGAACACATCTCCATCTGGTGAGCTACCAACACTCAACCTTTCAGGTCTTTTCTATCACTGGACGGTCAGAGATGAAATTCTGAGAAAAGTGTTCAGATAACTCTGGGCGCTGGAACCATCCATTCATGCCACAAGATCTGAATCTGTGGCTCACCCAGGCTATCAGCACTACCCCTGAGTCACCTCTTCCTCCTCTTCTGGCTATTTCATCTCCTGCTTCATATGCTTGTGTCACATTCCCTCAGGAGGTCTCGTGTTCATTCATCCATTGGCAGGTGTTGATTCAACATGAACTCTGTGCCAGGTCCTCTTCATTCTAGGCCCTGGTGAAAGGCAGCAAGCAAAATGGCCCAAGTCCCTACCTTCTTGGATCTTCCATTTGCACAGGGGAGAAAGAAAACAAATACTGCATAATCTGCCAGGTGGTGAGAAGTGCTACAGATTAAAAAAAGAACTGGCAAAGTGGATGAGAGGGAGCTGGCTAAGGGGATTGGGTGACAGGGGCTTCTCAGAAAAGCCATGCTGATGGGAAGACACTGGTAGAGATTGAAGGGCCACAAGAAGACATGTGTGAGGACATCCCTCACTTGTTAAAAAAAAAAAACAAACCAAAACAAGAATCCTCAGTTCTCCATGGCAACAGAGGTTCATAATAAAACTAAAGTCCCTTGGGGCACCTGGGTAGCTCAGTCAGTTAAGCATCCATTTCTACTCAGGTCATGATTTCATGGTTGTGAGTTTGAGCCCTGCATCAGGGTCTGTGCTGACAGTGTGGAGCCTGCTTGGGATTCTCTCTCTCTCTCTCTCTCTCCTCCCTTCTCTTTCAAAATAAATAAACTTAAAATAAAATCATCAGTTCAGCGTTTACACTCAGCATTTTATTAACTTCTCACAATTTATGAGGTAAAGATACTGAGAATTCCAGAGAGGAGTGGGGACTTCCCAAAGCCATTCAGAAAAAAATAAAACCCAGTGGCAGGGCTGGATTAGAACCCATCTGTCCTAATTCCCAGCTAACTACTTCCTGGGGGAACAGATCATGTTTCCTAATCTTAATATTGGGCATTATTTTGCTCAAGACTTCAATCAGAAATACATGCCTTAGAATGTTACAAAGTCTTATCACTCTGACATACCCCCATGGTTACCAATGGGCAAACAATGTATTCAATTACCATGGGTATCCCATTCTTGAATAACTAGGGGCTGACTCTATCCAGTTAAAACCCCAACAAAAAAAGGGAGTACCTGGGTGGCTCAGTCAGTTGAGTGTCTGACTTCGGCTCAGGTGATGATCTCGAGGTTTATGAGTTCAAGCCCTACTTTGGGCTCTCTGATATCAATGCAGAGCCCGCTTCAGATTCTGTCCCCCTTCTCTGCCCCTCCCCAGCTTGCACCCTCTCAAAAATAAATAAAATGTTTTTAAAAAACCAACAAAAAGGGGATAAAAACAGTGTGCACAATTGTCTGCAATATTTGTTATAACTACCAGGTACAGATACATGCATTTGCTCACCTGTGCATGTTAGCAAATAGATTTCCTCTGGACTTTTGACACGTGGGTCCCAATGTTTCCCATATATAATGGATTATAAAGTGAAAAATCTCCAGTCTTATGTGACTTTGGACAAATCTTCCCCCCCCTCTTGTCTCAGTTTCCTCTTTTGTAAAATGAACATTTTGGATTAGATGGCCTCTAAGTTCCTTTCCCCTTCTGGCATCCTACAGTTTTATACAAACATATTTTTTAAAAAAAATAAACATAGATTTGGTTAAGGATCCTAAGGAAGCCTTTTGGTGCTGTGCCACCTCATACCTGGCTAGAGATGTTCAATAATTCCTTATTACCTTCTTGATTCATTTTCCACACAAAGATGCTCTTCCCAAGCTAACATCTTTCCGAGCTTTTCTAAGGTGAGGCGCAGAGTATGTTCATTTCCTTCTCGATCAGTGTCAATTGCTGACTAAAAAATTGAGGCAGGGCAAAGCCTTTAGGGATGAGTATGGGAATAAAAGGGAAGGACAGGAAAGGAGCAGAAAACAAAAAGAGGGGAAGAAAGAAGAAAAGGTGAAGAAAGGAAGGAAAAGAAGCAGTGGGTGGTGGGTGATAGAGTAGTGGAGGCAGGGACAGGAAATGTCCTAGAAAAGTATTTCCAGAGCTTTGTGACCTGTTTCTTGTACAAGGCATACGGGCCTCATTAATAAGTGTGCATGCGCGTGTGTGTGTGTGTGTCCTGAAACGTGTATTAATCATGCTGGTGACGAGTAGATGAAATTGGTGATTTCTAAAACTTCCTCTGAAATCAACTAGAGAGACCATGTACGTGATGTTTCCTCAAACTGGCACCAACATTTCATCCATCCTCCGTGGGCCGGTGTCCAGGACTCTTTCCTTTATGCTTACTCCTCCCTCCGGGAATAGCCCTCAAGTTTTCTTTCCTTACCCACCCCCATCACTGGTGTCTCCTCCTCTCCTGGAAGGGGAAGATTTGTATCATCTCCCTGTCCAGCTTCGGCAAGGGAAAGCTTTTATTTCTCAACATTCACACTTTTTCTATAGGCTTTGAATCTTTGGCTCTACTTTCTTCTTTCTGGTTCTATTTTTCATTGAGATTCTTCCATTCATTTTCTCTTTCACCTACACCTAGAGCATCCCATATCTTATGGAAATAATCTTTAAACTAGGTGTGTGTTGTCCTCAGGGCCCAAGGACTACGGGGGTGAGAGGGGTACATAGGCAACAGAGAATTGAGAGAATACTTTCCCAGATTCTCAGTATCCATAAACACACTTTAACCAAGCACCTCAAGGCTACTATGTCTGTTTTTCACTTCCCATTTCATATTCACCATTTTCCTACGTGACAAAATATGGTACATTTCTTGCCCATCCAAATCTTACTTTAGGTCTTTACTTTGGTGTTAAAAACCTCTGGACCACCAAACAAGGGGACAGATCAATCATGTATTGTTCTAAGAGGAACTTCTTGACAAGAGAGCAAGGAGGACTTTAGGAAGAATCACTAAAGGGACAGGACCTTATTTCTTTCAGGAAACCAATTAATGACAGAGCTTTGTGACTTTATCGGTGTGACTATCTACCTATCTGTGAATTAGAAATGAATAGTTCCCAGAGGAAAATAACAACAAGTGTCTTTGAATTGAAATTCTAAGTGCATTTTTTTTCTGACAAAAACAAGGCTGATCTGATCTATTTGAACACATGAGCCCCTTAGCCAAGGGGGTTTTGTATAACCAAAAAGAATATATATTTAATTCTTTTAATGTTTATTTATTTTTGAGAGAGAGAGAGAGAGAGAGAGAGGCCCATCATGAGTGGGGGAGGGGCAGAGAGAGAGGGAGACAGAATCTGAAGCAGGCTTCAGGCTTTGTCAGCACAGAGCCTGATGCGGGGCTCGAAATCATGAACTATGAGATCATGACCTGAGCTGATGTCAGACGCTAAACTGACTGAGCCACCAAGGTGTCTCAAAAAAATATATATATATTCAAAGCACATATACAAGATGCCAAAAATCATAACATTTACAACTATGAAGATTGTAATTAAAATTTTTTTAGATTTTTAATAGATAGACTGTATTTTTGCTTTAGATTTAATTATTTTTTGCCTTACTTTTTTAAATGTTTATTTATTTACTTTGGAGAAAAAGAGAGAGAGAGCAAGCATAAGCATTGGAGGGGCAGAGAGAGAAAGGGGAACACAGAATCCAAAGCAAGCTCTAGGCTCGTCAGCACAGAGCCCAATGCAGGGCTCGAACCCACGAACTGTGAGATCATGACCTGACCCAAAGCTGGATGCTTAACGGATTGAGCCACCCAGGCTCCCTGCCTTATTCTCATAAGAACATTATACTTGAGTCAGGCATGGGCATATGACCAACTTTGGCCAATAGAATGTGAGTAGGAGTGCTATGTGCCATAGTAGTGCAGAGACTTTAAAAGTCACCACATGGTTCTGCCAGAGCTCTTTTTTCCTTCTATCACAAGAATATTACATCCCAAACAGCAGGTGTTGCTTCAGCCTGGATTCTGGAAAGTAGGAGACATATGGAAAAGAGCCATAAACAACCTGTAGCCAAAGTATCAGGTAGGCAAGACAAAAGACTCAGCTATTGTAAGTCACGAAGATTTGGGGGATGTTTGTTATAACAGCGTAACCTAATAAAACTTGATTCTAGAAATCAACTCAAAAACATCTGGAAGGATAAATAATTATTCAAGATTTAATTAGGGAGCATGAGAGTAAAAAGGCTGTAGACCTGCATTTTAGATCTGTGACCATTTTCCATTAAAGAAGCCACCTTTACCATTCTCCAGTTTATCAGTCAAATATTGGATGTGAGCACTGGAGATAGAGAAATGAAGAACACATACTCTCCAATCTCAAATAAATTATAGTCCAATACAGCAGATATCCCATAATATCTATGTTATACTCTATACTATATTGTACAGAGATATACAAGTAATGAGCATGATCATAGATATGAGCCTGGAGAACAGAAGTATCTTAGAGAAGGGTTTGATTAAATTGTTCTAAGGTAGAAGACTGGGGAAGAATTACTGGAGAAGATGAAGTAAGGGAGGACATTTTATTCACATACAAATGCATATGTAGATTCCTAAAGATGTAAAAGGATGTGACATGTTTACAGAAGTAGAAACATCTGGTATTCCTAGAGTCCAATTTTCAGAAGCAGGAAAGGGAGATACAGCCTGTGGCTGACAGACCCTAAATCCTCACTTTCTGGTATTCATACCCTTGTATAATCTCGCTTTGTGAATGGAAATGTCCTATGACTGACTTCTAACCAAACGAAATATGGCAAAAGTGATGGTAGTGTTTCTATTCTGTTACCTAAGACTCTTAGAAGCCTTGTGAGGAGTCTCTCCTTCCCTCGCTCGCTGTGAGAAAGCGAGTTGTCATGAAGTACATGGAAGTCCACATGACAAGAAGCTATAGGAGACTTCTAGTAGCCAAAGTAGACCTTGGGCCTGCAAGAAAGAAATCCTGTTGACAATCAGAGTGAACTTAAAAGTGCATCCTTCCTCAGGTGAGCCTCTGATGAGACCCAGCCACAGCTAATAGCTTGATGGCAGCTTGGTCGAGACTCTGAGGCAGAGCACCAAGCTAAAGCATGCCCAGACTCCGAATGCACAGAAACCGGGAGATAATGAACGAGTTGTTTCAAGTTGCTGAGTTCATGGTAATTTGTTACACAGCAGTAGTTAAAACTAAAACACAGCTAGAAATGCAAGAAGGTGCTGTTCTAAGGGGTTCAGATTTTATTATGTGGCAATGAGGTGCCAGGCTGATGGCTCAAAGAAGGGGAATGACACAGAAGGAAGTTGTAGGATGATCACTCTGATGACAGTATGAGAGAAAGGCTTCAAGGGCCAAGGTTACAAGCCCCTTGTCTCCCATGAAGCCAGGCACACAAGTGATCATGTGACCTCAGACCAAGAACTATCAAGAAACATGATTTATTGAATGTCTACAGGATGCTGTGTTGGGGAAGAACATAGGAAGAGTCACAAAGTGCAGTCCTTATGCTTAAAAATCTTTATGTTGAGTTAGAAACGATGATGGACATGCAGACAAAAGTCTGTTTTGTTTCATTTTGTCTTCTTAACTAACAATAATCAGTAAGTGGACGGTACTTGAGAAGAGGGATAGATGCAAATCTCTTCCCACGGGGCCAGTCAGGGAGGATTTGTGTGAGGAGCAATTCTGAGGTCCATCTTGAGGGATGAGTAGGATTTGGATGAGCAAGGATGGTATTCAATGGCTTGCAGACAATTTCTTGGTGAGAGAAAACTTAGAACTGGGGCTTTTGGAAAGAACTTTAGGGGAGAAGATTGAAGTGAGAGATTGGGAAGATTTTGACCTTTCCCCTGCTACTTTGCCCACATGGCTGACTACATCTTATAATGTGATGAAGGGCCACCCAAGAAGGATTCTTGGAAGAGGTGAGCCGTGAGCTGGTTCTGAATGTGTGCAGGCCCTAGGCAAGCACCAAGGAAATGAAATAACATTCCCATTGTTCCTATGGAAGCGGAGTATTGCCAGAGGTGTGGCCAGAAGTGGGAGTTCAAGGGATCTAGGGAAGACCTGTCTGTAAGAAATACGGGTTGAGATACAAATATAATGTCAATATAAATATATAACTCTGTATAAAAATATAATATGAATAAAATATAAATAATTTCATTTATATGAGTAAAATATAAATATAAAGAAGTGTAGGGGAGATAAGGATGAGAAAGTTGGTTGCGACCAAATTTTTACCTCAAATACTTTAAACACAATCAGTATCCTTTTGAGCCCCTATTTTCTTAGCCCATCCATGATCACGTTACCTTCTATTTATTACCTCTGGATAGTTTCCTTTTGTCTTAGAGATAAAATCAATACTCCCTCCCATCACCTATAAACCACCACCTGATCTGGCCTCTACCTATCTGTCTGGCCTCAACTCATACCCCCAAGCCTCCCAGTGCTCTGCTCTCACTTCTTCAGAGCATCCCACTGCTTCTGTCCTTGGGTCTTCATGCAGCCAGGGGTGGTGGATGCAGGAAAGTGAAGACACATTCTAGGCAGGATTTCCCTGGACTGTCCTCACCCCGATCCAGGGTCCTTCTTTGTCAGAAGCTCTCACAGCACTAGCTTGCTTCACAGCCCTTATCACTTGTGTCATCACCACCCTGGGTGAGGAGCTACTGGGAGTCTCTAGGTCTACCTAGCATACAGGAGACTTAGGCCCATGACTGTGCCTGGCACAGAGCTGGCACCCAGAGAGGGGTGGATCCCTAGGTCCAGCCTTTACTGGAATTTTATCCAGCATAGATGACAAGGACTGAAGCTTGAGAGCGGTAACTTGTACCCCTCATGCCTGACTCTGCATACAGAGCACAAGACGAAGCCTCACCGTGGCTTTCCACTTGCCCACCTGAGACAGAGGACCACAAAACACAAGCACACACCACCAACTGACAGTGGATAAAACACTTGCACGGCCATTACTCTAAACAAGGATATGAAAAAGAAAAAAGGAATAAGGTCTGGCTTGGCCTCCCTGCTCTCGGTATCTCCGTGGTCGCATGATGCTTTCATTGGCAAGTCCTCACAATGCGCTTATGGGTTGTTTTTTTTTTTTAATCATCATTAATGGATAAGGAGCCAAGAGATTTCGATGTGCCCAGGGTCACATGGCAAGTTAACAGTGGAACTAAAGGTTCGAACTCAAAACCACAGGATAGTCAACATATTTATTGAATAGGCATCGTTCAAATGTGAGCTCTTTGGTTTCTTCTGGTGACTTCATTCCAATTGTATGCAGACCTAGAGAAACCCCAGTCTGGCAGAGGACTTAATAACTCAGGGGGTAAGAGGTTTAGGACTTGCTGGGGTCGATGCCAAACTTGGTGCTGAGGACAGACGGTGAATTCAGAGGAAATAAATGCTTGGGAACGATGGCCTTTTTGAGAGAGGGAAAGGGGACAGGAGAGCGTTGGTCAGACTCAGGCTGAGACACTGTGTGGGCACAAGTACGGGAGAAGTGGGTCAACATTTGGTGCTTTTAGAAACTCAGAAGGGTGATTTAAAAACAGGGCCAAGACTGAGTTTAAATCCTGGCTCTTCCTGTTCTGGCAACCTCAGGAAAGTGACTTAATCTAGTTAACTAGTACCTACTTCACATGGTTGTTACACAAATGAAATGGGAGAATTCATGTAAAACAGGGGTGGCAAGCTATGGTCTGTGGGCCAGATTGAGTCCACTCCCTGTTTTGTAAATAAAGTTTTATTGGAAGACAGCCACACCCATTTGTTTACCTACTGTCTATGGCTGCTTTCACACTAGAAAGACGGAACTGAGTAAGCACAACAGAGGGTATATGGTCTCTAAGGCTGAAAATATTTGCTTTACAGGAAGTGTTTGCTGATCCCTGATATAAACCACTTATTACATATTTAGTGTGCTAATTTAGTACTAGATGTATACTCATGAAGTAAAATGCATTTAATATACAGTCTGGCACAAAGTATGTGCTCAATAAATACCAGCTTACATTATGTAATCCCCTCCTGTCAGATGAAGGTGTAGAGAGAGTAAATGATTTGCTCAGGATTGCTGAGCTAAGTAGTAGCAGCAAAGAAACAGAGTTCAAGAAAGAGAATTAGGTGCCAAATAGGGCAGTCAGGAAATAGGACCCTGGAGGGGTGCCTGGGTGGCTCAGTTGGTTAAGCATCTGACTTCAGCTCCGGTCATGATCTCATGGTTTGTGGGTTTGAGCCCCACATCGGGCTCTGTGCTGACGGCTCAGAGCCTGTTTCAGATTCTGTGTCTCCTTCTCTCTCTGCCCCTTCCCCACTCATCCTCTGTCTCTCAAAACTGAATAAATGTTAAAAAAAATAAAAAAAAAAAAAAAAAGGAAATATGACCCTGGAGGAATGAGCACCCAGGGCATGGGAGATTCCATTGAAGGAAATCTGCATGTCAAATCCATTGTCTTTTGGGTCCAGATGGGATATAGAACAAAAATACACTGTAATCAACAATGAAAGTCCGAGGACAGTAAGCTCTTCATGTGTGTTCTCTTATTAAGAAAATCCAGGAAGACAGCCCTGAAGAGAGGAATTCTTCAGAAAGGATGCATTTGACCCCTGGCTGATGGTTGTGACAAATTACCCCAAAGTGATAAAAACTAGTTAGCAAATCTTCATCTCCATTAAGGTTGGGGATTGTCTTGTCATTGCAGCCCATCATTTACATTTCAGGAAAGGAGACTGAAAAAGTTTTCCATTTAATTTGTGTTTTGTCTGGAATGTAATGAAAATAGGCACTGCCAGGACAATGATTCCTTTGTAAAGTAAAACAACCATTTGGGTGTGTCTGAGCGGTAGTAGTTATTGTATATCAGAAGCTCTCGAGCAAGCATGCAATTTTAACCTGAAGGAGCAAAGCCAAAGGCAAAAATAGTCATGTTACTAGGATTTATTTGGGGTTGTTTTGGTTTGTTTGTTTGTTTGTTTTGCTCACTCTGTGATATCTAACACAGGGATGGTAAATACTGGTCATGTGAATGCTGATCGTCTGTGCTTCCACTCCTCTATCTAAGGCAGACATTACTAATTAATCTTGGCACATTTTCCCACTGAACTCAGACTGCTTCAGAACCCTCTGCCATGCTCTATAAATCTTCTAGGTGGCACGCAAGATGAAATAAAATTGCCATCCCTAGATGCATAGGGACACTTACTAATTTACCATTCCATTCTACTCTACTCTACTCTCTTCTATTCTATCCCATTCCATTCCATTCTGTTCTATTCTATGATGAATAAATAAATGAATTAATCAATTGATGAATAATAGGTGAGTCAATCATGGACCTTTCTAAATGCAGCGAACTACACTGTTTGTTCAAATCATTGATCACAAAAGAAACCAATTCAGGATGGGTTGGAGCAGGTTGTGGATTTTTACTAGAGAAAAACAGCTCCAGCACACCATTGGAGCCTTGAACTCATTATGTCCACTACATCTCTGAAGAACGGAGTATGGGACAAAATGGCTCTGGAACCCACTCGTTGCGGTGATCCAGAAGCACGACTCACTGTGAGGAAGCCTCATTCATTTGTTCATTCAATAAATCTCAATTTCATCAGTCAGGACAGGCAAGATCTAGATAACGGTGGAAGCAGATAGCCTCAAATGGGTCATTTTATGACTTTAATGAAGAGACTATTTATTACAAAGGCTAGTGCAATATCTTAGGACTAAAAGAAGGAGAGCCATTACCGTCCCTGGGCCTGACAGGAGCTATGGCCACAGGCCAGGGACTCAGCCAGCCCATCTGCTGATGTCTTGGTGTCTTCATTGGCTGTATCCAAAGGGAAGCCAGAGGACCAGGGAGCCTGTGTGCATCTGTGTTCTCCAAATAAACAGAACTGTGAGGGGATGTAGTATAGGAAGTGAGTCGTATGGTTATGGAGTTGAGAAGTCCCACAGTCTGCCATCTGCAAGGTGGAAACAAGATAGCATGGCTAAAAGGCCCACAAAGTGGGGACTCCTGGCGCTTCCTGGAGTCCAAGGCCTGAGAACCAAGAGCTGCGATGTCCGAGGGCAGAAAGAGACGGATGTCTCAGCTCAAGAAGAGAGAGTGAATTTACTCTTCCTCAGCCTTTTTTGTTCCATTTGGGCCCCTTATCGGTAGGATGATACCTACCCTCATTATCCAGTCTATCAAATCAAATGTTAACTGCTTCTAGAAACATTTTGAGAGACACTCACAGAAATCATCTCTTACCAGCTATCTGGGCATCTCTTGGTCCAATCAAATTGGCACATAAAATTAACCTTTACAGAGCCCACTGGACACAGTTCACCAGTCAGTTCCAGGGTGTAGAGCAGGGTAGGGAAAGGGATGGCATGCTTCTAGAGGGTTAAACACAGATACACAGCTCAAACCGGGTGGCAGCGGAGGTGAGACCTTGTTCTAGATGCTGAGGACTGAATGCTGAGCAAGGCAGGCCGGGTCCTTGCTTCCAGGAAGCTGACAGTCAATAGTGGGAAGAAATGCACTGAACTTAGGAACATGTTAAAGTAAAATGTTTTCACATGTTTTAGAAAACCCAAAGCTGGTGATATTTTACCAATACCGTTTCGATTACTTTTTTCCAAAAGAAAAGACAAGCCATCACCAGCAGGTAGCACACACGCCAAGAGGGAGCCCTCTGCCCAGTTGGCTGTTTATTCTTTAAAAAAGAAACTGGACAATATTCCTATCTTGTCTTTTTATCACATGCTCCCTTCCAAAGTCGTTCTCTCTTGGATAGTTTGAGAAAACAGATTTTTGGTTTTGGAATGGGTGCCTTGTTTAATCCCGGTTTCTGCAATCTTGGTAAATCAAGGGGAAAGATATGTCCAGTGGGCAGCACAAGAATGTTTTATTTGCGTAAGAAAGAGAAAATAGATATATTTTTTTTCTGAGTTGCAGGGACAGAGTCTTAACCATACTTTGGTGTTTAACATGAGTTCATCTCAAGCAACATTTTATTTCCAATCTGTTCTGGATTCTCCCCAGAGAGAACAATGACGTTTCTCTTTACCAATGTTTGAAAGCATACTACCCTACAGGATCTTTTTAGAGACTGTAAGAGAATACAAGTTTGGNGGGACAGAGTTTAACCATACTTTGGTGTTTAACATGAGTTCATCTCAAGCAACATTTTATTTCCAATCTGTTCTGGATTCTCCCCAGAGAGAACAATGACGTTTCTCTTTACCAATGTTTTAAAGCATACTACCCTACAGGATCTTTTTAGAGACTGTAAGAGAATACAAGTTTGG
>NW_027530179.1:3235588-3236806 GCF_008692635.1 Crocuta crocuta
GGGAGGGAGGGGGTGGAGTGGGAGGGGGGCGTCGGGGGGGGGGGGGGAAGGGGAGAGTTTCTTCTTTTTATTCTAGAGTGGTTTTTTTCACCAAGACACGAAGCCCTGATCCCCAAAATCGATAAGCCATGCCCAAAGTCAGGAAAGCAGAGGAGGGCTGGCTGAACCTCAGAAAACTCTGCAGGCAAATTCACAACACGATGGGTTCACAATACTAAATGAAAGCTTCAGCAATCACAAATCTTGTGGCGCATTCCAGAACAATGAAAAAAGAGAGAGAAAGAAAGACCCCCAAACCAGCCGAGCCAGTATTTAAAGCCTTTTTAATTTAACAGAACCCCTTTTTTATGGTATCCAGGCTTTGTTTCTGGTTTTTCGGGCTGTCACATGATCTCCTGTCCAGATGTGCGGGTGCGGATGGAGGACTGGACCAGCCAAAACCTTCAGCCCTTGCCTTCCTGGTTACTGTAACTCACCCGTGCTGCTCTGGGCTGCAGAAGCCCCACATTAATATGTGGTACAACAGCAATAACAGGAGGGGATAAAGTTAACCAAAACATTCGCATGAGTCTGGAAAAGAGGAGAGGCAGGAGGTGGGGCGGGAGAGGAAGGAGAGCCAGCTCAGATAGGTTTATTTGTCAGCTACACACAACACTGGGAACGAAGCCTCCAAGTGTGCAGTGGTCTGAAAACTTCCCTTTTTCTCACCTACTGCGAACAGCTTTCACCCGAGGACAAGATTTCCTGGAGCTTTCTTCAGGAAATTAGCAAATGCCTCTGTTTGGAACGTCAGGTTGCAGGAACCCACAGCAAGGCCAGAAAGTGCCTCGCGAACCGCAGAGGACAGGGCTTCTCCTTCAAAGAAATTTCTGGAAGCCCAGGCCTTCCCACAGAGGGGGTGGGAACAGGGAGTGAGGAGGCAACTGCCTGCCTTGCCAGCCTTTGCTGGTGATGTTTTGGGGGGGAGGACAGACTAACCCATCAAACTGCTCAGACAGCTTCTGGTGGTCAATTAAATTCATTAAGCCTTGGTTTCCTTGTGCTTTAAATGGGGACAGTAATAGAATCTGCCTTAAGGGGGTGTTTTCAGGATTCAGTGGAATCACCATGACCACACTTAGGACAGTGCCTGTCACACAGTGAGAGGGTTTCAATTCATTCCTCTGTCTACAGACACTGTGTGTGTGTGGGGGGCGGGGAACGGCGGGGGGGGGGTCT
>NW_027530179.1:3236964-3348336 GCF_008692635.1 Crocuta crocuta
GGGCCCATGGAGAAGGTGATTTTTAAATTAATTAAATAAAATAAATGTTATTTACAGTCATATATTTTTAAATATTTCTTAATATTCTATATATTTTTAAATATTTTTGTTAAGTATTAAATATATTTTTAATATTTCTATATATTTTTTAACATTTATTTTTGAGAGAGAGAGAGAAAGAGATGAGTGGGGGAGGGGCAGAGAGAGACACAGAATCCGAAGGCAGGCTCCAGGTTCTGGAGCCCAGACATGGGGCTTGAACTCATGGACCAGGAGATCGTGACCTGAGCTAAAGTCAGATGCTTAACCAACTGAGCCACCCAGGCACCCCTATTCATAGTCTTATCTTAATTCACAAAAGACATCTATCAACCCAGCTGGCTCTTTCGCTGGATTTTGGGCGCTAATGGTTGAGAACGAGGGGCTTCATCAGAATGAATGTGAGCGGCCGGATAGTGAGGAGATATCTCAGAGACCTCCCCCCCCCAATTTAAAGTCCTGCTCCATGGTCCACTGGACCCCACCATGGCAGCTCACCAGGCCTCAGGCTTGTCTGTGGCCACTCAAGGAGTTGGAGCTACATGACGTGGCTGGTTCTGGTTCACCTGTGGGTTTTCTCTCACCCATAAAACAGAGAATTAAGACGAGTAGAGAGCCCCAAGTCCCCTCTCACACTGTTATGATTCTCCACTAAAGGGGCATGAAAGGTACGAGCCAAAGATTTATTAAGGAAAGGCTTTATATTCTCTTTTGCCTTAACTCACACTCCCCTGGGTGCCACAGAACAGTGGCCAGAAGAGACTTCTATGCTGGGCCCTCCCCTAACCAATTCCATTTTCAGGACACTTTTCCTTCTTCCTTTCAGTGCCAATCCTTCCAAAGCCTCTGTGCTCTACTGGGTTTGACTTCAGCTTGAGTGGTGAGAGGGAAGATTTATTTCCACAACTTTCTGTGGAGAGTGTTTCACAGAAGACGTATTGTTCCAAGCGAGATTTTCACCAGTGCAGTGGATGAGGCAAGAAATCCACCCCCCTCCCTCCCGAAATCATGTCACATTTCTTCAAAATCACTGACTCTGAAAAAGAAATGAAGAAAAACCTATCACCATTTCAGTTTGGTAGTACTCAGGTATCTGTATTTTATGTATAAATGTACGGGGGTGTATGACATAATACACACGTTAAATCTTATAATCTCAGGGTCAAAAGAACGTTTGTGGTAGAATTCCTTCCCTCACCATAATGCACTCGGAATTATGCCTGCATGAAGTATAACATGGGTTACAGCCAAGTAGAGATATCATGCATTTGCAGTCTGGCCAGTCTACTGAAAGTTTACAGATGGCACCCGACAATGCCAGAATCCCAATTCACAGACTAGAGGATGATAATTAACTTAATTTCAGACTTTCATTCATCTTGAGGTGAGTTTAAAGGCCAAGAAGTTAATCAACTTGAGATTTTACCCAAGTTCTCATCTCTGGCTACACATTACAATCACCTGAACCACAGTATTTTTAATCCATCCCTGTAGAGATAGTGTATTCACTAAGTGCTCCAGCATTCTCTCTGCTGGGTTCATGTTTGCAACAGTAAGAAATATCCTGCTTATAATGAAAATCTGTAGCTAAAAGGCTCATATATATAATTTCCCCCAGATAATGGCTAAAAGAGAAATCACTCCTTCTTCCACCCTATAGCCATACTCTGATAATTTTTTAGGTTTATTCATTTATTTCAAGAGAGAGCACACACAGGTGGGGGAGGGGCAGAGAGAGAGAGGGAGAAAGAGAATCCCAGGCAGGCTCCGAACTGAGAGCATGGAGGCCGATGTGGGGCTTGAACTCTCGAACTTCAAGATCAAGACCTGAGCCAAAGTTGGATGCTTAACCAACTGAGCCATACGGCCACCCCCTATACTCTGATATTTAAAAAAAAATTTTTTTTAACATTTATTTATTTTTGAGAGAGAGACACAGTGTGATCAAGGGAGGGGCAGAGAGAAAGGGAGACACACAATCTGAAGCAGCCTCTAGGATCTGAGCTGTCAGCACAGAGCCCGACACGCGGCTTGAATCCACGAACTATGAGTTCATGACCTGAGCCAAAGTCAGACGCTTAACTGGCTGAGCCACCCAGGTGCCCTAGCCCATACTCTGATATTTTTAATTGGCATTTGCAAAGGGGCTTCATGATTCTCCTTCTTGCAACTGTATGATGTGGTTGAAAGAATCATGGTCTAAGAATCAAGAAACATGCTATGACCCCAGCTAGCTATATGATGTTAGGTGAGTTGTTTTCATTTTTTTTTTACCTCTCTGACCTCAACTTGCTCTTCTATGTAATTGGCAGATTGTCCTATGCAATCCTGAAAATCCCTTCTTTCAGAAAGAAAGCATTGAAATCACCGAAGGAGTCAGAGACTCCCAGCTGAACCATTTCCTAAACAGTTGCCCTTGGGCTTGTCTCTGAGTTTCAGAATAGCTACTGATAAACATACATCACAAAAGAGAATTAAGATGACACACATGAAAGAGTGTTTATAAAACATTATATATTTATTTCCACTCCATTTGGTACCCTTCCTCACCTTAGGCCCCTTCCTAAGTTGACAGAGAACTCAAGTAAAGTACAAAGTGTCCATCAACGGACGAATGGATCAAGAAGATGTGGTTTATCTATATAATGGAATACTACACGACAATGAGAAAGAAGGAAATCTGGCCATGTGTAGCAACATGGATGGAACTTGAGGGTGTTATGCTGAGCGAAATAAGTCAGGCAGAGAAGGACAGATACCATATATTTGCACATATAGGAAGATTAGGAGGAACTTAACAGGGGAGTTAAGAGGGGGAAAGAAGTTAAGGGGGAGAAGAAGGGGAAAAATAGTAGGGGAGAGGGAGGAAGGCAAACCATGAGAGACTCTTGAATGCTGAGAACAAACTGAGGGCAGATGGGGGGTGGAGGGGAAGGGGGGGTGATGGGCATGGAGGAGGACACTTGTGGGGATGAGCACTGGGTGTTATATGGAAACCAACTTGACAATAAACTATTAAAAAAAAAAAAGAAATCTACCCAAATAACAAAGGAATTTCTACCTGGTCCATATTTCCGTCCAGTAAAACTCTTCTTTCCTATTCAGGTCACCCAAAAGCAATGGAGTTGCTCACCCAGTCAGCAAACTTTCTACATCCAATTTAATTCCTGGAGTTGATGACCCCCTCTGGGACCCTGATGGTGGGCATTTGGAGCTATGGGAGAGACATATTGGAGGCAATCTTTGCATGGTAACCTCCTAATCCCATAGTCACCCCTAGTCTCCAGTTTAGATGAACCTTACTTGTCTCAATCACTTCTCTTGTCCTTTAGGGATGTCAGGGCTGGCCTCCGAGTGGCCATCTTTGGGTAAATCTGATGTTTTGGTCTTTGCACTGGAGGGAAGAGACTATTGAGAGAGGACAGGAAGGAAAGCATGTATTTTCTTGCCATCCCCTCCAGTCGCCCAGGTCTTCTGGGAAATTGCCCAGCTCTCCATGAGGTGGGCTTTCTGTGACGAATGGAGTCATCTTTTTAATTAGCCCATGTGTCAAACACGGTGGTAGATGCACCAAACATAATTCCTTGCCGCAGTTAGCCATGATACCTACAGAATATAAATTTGGTGTGTGGATGGTTCTGCAAGCCTGGCAATTGGAAAACATCTAAATCTGACTTGTTCCCTGAATGAATATGATTTGGGGTGTGGGGGTGGCTGGGAACAGAGAAAAATGAACCGGAGCTGTGTGAAATTTGACAGTTTCAGTTCACAGGGCTTTGAATTAACTAATTTCGGTTTCAGTTCATGCAGGTTTCCCTCCTTTGGAGACAAGCTTTGACTTTCAGGTTGAAAGAAGCTAAACGGAGCTGAAACCACATTATTTGACGTACTTTCAGATTGAGTCAAGGAGGAGAAAGAGGTGGACAGGTTGCCCCAGCCTCATTCCAATTTGTCCCACAAAAACTTGCTTCGGCTCACCTCCAGAGTTCTATGATTCCTGGTTAACTTCCCTCCCAGCTAGATTCAAGTTCAATGGTGAGCCCAAATTCCCGTATTATTTAGCTTATCTTGGAGTCTCATACCCTGAGCCAGGGCCCAACCTGGGAGAGCAGACTGAGTCCATGAGGGAGGGACAAGGCCTACCTTGAAAGACCCATCTGCCCCCAAATGTCACCCTGTTGATCGTTCTGGAATCCCCCTTGAGGCTGAGGATGGTGGTCAGCAGAGAACCTGGGTCTGAACCCCACCTCCACAATTTACTCTCTGTATGAATTTGGGTGGGTTAATCACCACATGTTGACACGTTTGTTGACACAAACATCAATAATTTTATAAAAATTCCTAACATCTATCTTACTGCCCCAAACTTACATTATTGCTCCAAGCTTGGTTAGTTAGCCAACGTGTAGAGGGGACTCATTCATCTATTCATCCAGAGCCCTGAGTTTAGGGGGTCCCAGGAGGGAGCAGGAGGTTTTCGAAGTGGAGCCCAAGGATACTGAAGCCAACCCCACCTATTTCAGAATTTGACCTCAGACAGAAGACACCCTCCTTGGAGACACCTATGTGGTTCAGTCGGTTGAGAGTCTGACTTCAGCTCAGGTTGTGATCTTTTGGTTTGTGAGTTTGAGCCCCACATCGGTCTCTCTGCTGTTAGCATGGAGCCTACTTCAGATCCTCTCTCCCCCCTTACTTTCACACACTCTTTCTCTCTCAAAAATAAGAAATAAACATTCAAAAAAAAAAAAAAAGAGAGAGAGAGAGAGACATTCCTTGTACAAACATGCTCATCTTCTCCAGAAAGCAAAAAGCCCCTTTCTGGATGCCTTTATTTTTTTAATGTAGTATATCACATTGATTGATCTATAGATGTTGAACAGTCCCTACATCCCTGGAATAAAACCCAATTGATTGTGATATAAATGCTTTCAGTGTATTGTGGAATTCAGTTTGCTAATGTTCAGTTGAGGATTTTTGCATCTATGTTCATCAAGGATACTGGCCTGAAATTTTCTTTTGCTGTGTGACATCCAGGTGGAACTACTTTAGATAGTAATCACATTGGAACAAGAAGGAGAGATCAGATCCAGAGCAAGAGGAGGGACTCTAATGAATACAGATAGGCACCGATCAGTTAGAATGTGATTTATTAGATATTCCAAGTAACCAGAAGGTCTACATTACACGGTTAGAAGAAGAGCCTTAGAGAGATCCTATCAAGGATGGTTTTCTCTCCAGGAGAAAAGCAGCTAAGACTTTCAAGGTCTGATCTGGGCTCCATATTGAATCACATTGATCTTGCACAGTGTAACTCATGTGAGCTGATTGCACAAGCCACACGTGGTACATGGTTCTTCCCAGGTACGTCTCTGACTACTACAAAGTCAACCCAATGGCTAAAAAACTAAAGCAAACACCCTCCACCATGAGAATAGGAGAGTCTTTATCCTGCTGCAATGGCCTGCTCGACCACGACTTGGAGAGGCAATGGTTTGGGGAAAAGGAGGTAGTTTGAACAAAAATCCTTGAGGCATGGATCCAAAACTCTTAGCTTGGACCAAAAACCCCCTCTTACCAAAGCAAAATTTGCAGAACAGCCTTTCCCCAAATTCCACAAACTCCCTGTAGCAATGATTACTGATGTCCCCCAATACCTGTTCTCTCCTTCTTCCAAGATACTTAGAGTCATAATTTTTTTTTTTTTTTTTTTTTTTGTGGAGCACCTGGCTGCCAGATTAAAAACTGCATTTCCCAGCCCTCTTTGTGATTGTGTGACCATGGAACTCCGTGTTGGTCAAAGGGGTTCAAGTGGTGTGTGTAACTTGCTAGCTGTGGTTTTAAAAGCAAGGTTGTGCCCTTGGTCCCTGCCCCTCTTCCCAGCCTTCTCCCTTCCCACTGGCGAGAATGTGACTATAAAGCCTAGAGCTGTAGCAGCAAATTGGGACCAGAAGATAACCTGCAAAGTCACACATAGTAGAGGATTCAGATTAAAAATGTCTGAATCCCTGACACCATAGAGTGCCCTTGTAGCCCTGAACTGACTGCCTCTGAACTTCCTGAAAGTGAGTCGTAAATAAACTTCTTCATTGTGTATGTGATTGCTCATGGCTAAACCCAATTAGGACTGATATAGTCCCTGAATAGGCTGCGTGTTCCTCACCTCATTTCCTCTTCCAGTTATTTCAATAGTCCCTCTTCCAGTAATTCCATGTATTCAAGAAACAAAAATTAAGTCATTAATAGTGTTTATGGAGTTCTTAACTTCTTAACCTTCTCCCCAAACCATTGCACTCTTCTAAGTTCTTTAGGTGAATTTATTTGTCACAACAACTAATGAGGTAGGTGCTACATTTTTTTTGGATCAAGGATATTATAAGAATACTTGCAATAGCAAAAAATAAGCAATAAATTATGTTGACAGTGGACTGATTAAATAATTTAGAGTCTGTGTGTGTGTCTGTATGTGTGTGTGTGTGTGCATTAAAGATTAGGCAGCTCTGTATATATTGATATGAAACAATCTCTCAGGTATGTAGTTGAGTGAAAAAACCAAGGTGTCAAAGTGTGCTTTTACAAATCAGGAAACTGAGGCATAGGGTACTTTAAGAACTTGTTCAGTGTTACATTTCTTATAAATGGTTTGATACTCAAATACAAATTATTTGATTTCATATCTGAAAAGTGATAAGGATAGGTTGGTTTGGCTCTTCAGCCATGGACAAAGGTTCCCAGGGAAGGGGGAATCCACCCACTCAGCAAAAAGTTGGGTCAGATGATTTCTGAGATGTATTCTAGCTCAAAAAGTTCCATGATTGCATGACTAGGAGATGTTGCATGATCCTCAGACAACCAGAGCTATGTCATGTGTACCACACTTCTCTTCCTATGAGAAAGGTGGTCAACTGGAATGTTTCAGATATATCGTCAACTCCTTTGTTCCAGGATGATTCTAGATTCAGCAGAAACTCAATCATAAATAAAGGAACTTGCATTTTTCCAAGTCTCTGGTTAGCCAAGCCTCTTCTCCATCAAGTCATGACTCATTCAGTGAAGAACAGACCAACTAAATCCTTTCTATGTTCAAGTCACTACACCACCTCATCAGGGAGATAAAATAAAATAAATGAAATGAAATGAAATGAAATAAAATGAAATAAAAATAATAACAAAACCTTTTTGTTAATAATAAATAACAAAACACTGTCTATGCCCCACCTCCCCCCAAAAACCTATGAAATCTTAGCATAAAAATCATATAGAAGAGTTGTAGCCTCAAATTCAGAAGACCTTAGCTTATGACGTGCACTGTAAGAAAGTCACTATCTCTCTTTTAGTATCCATCTCCTTATATTTGGGTTGGGATGGATAAGACTTGGATCAAAGAGTTGGCATGAAGATTAAGTAGCATGAATAAAACAGAATGAAAATCTAAAAGCAGTATAAACATGTTTGCCTCTCAACTGCCCTTCATAGCTACCCCTCTGTCACATACATTTTCTATTTCATTTGTTCCTCATTACAGTCCAACAGCATACGTCACATGGATAACATCACCCATTTTACAGGGCAGGAAGCTGAGACCAGAAACATGAAACAACTTGTCTTATTACATAGAAGAGTCCATTCTTAAAGCAGATGCCTCCAAGCTGAAATCCCAACCGTTCAGTCTCCAGATAGTGAAGCAACAGAGAGGAAATCTCTCAATTTGAACATAGACTCTGGAGCCAGACTCTAAGTGTGTATGTATCCCAGATCCTCTACTACGAGTTGTGTAAATCTAGGAAACTCTATAAAACCACTCTGTGCCTTGGGCTCCTCTGCTGTAAACTGGGAATGAAATAAGAAATGTAATTAAGGTTTCATGATTCTCTGTAACATTTTGCTCATGTACTGAAAGTTTCACTTTTAAATCTCTTCACTTACAGCTGTCACCTTTCTAAAGGACAGTCTTGTGCTTGGTTTGAAGAGCATTTAAACCTGTGCTTCCTTTCTTCTTTTCTTCCTTCCCTCCCTCCCTCCCTCCCTCCCTCCTTCCTTCCTCCCTTCCTTCTATGATGGTCTGAAACCTCAAAGGAAGAGAACATCACAAAAGGAGACCAGAACTCCAGGTTGTGAGCTCACCCCGTGCAGAGAATTTCCACCTCTGAACAAGGAAAGGCAGAATCTACTGAGCCCAGAGGCCAAGTGGGAGGAAGGGATCAAATCCTAACTGTCCAGGCTCTCCCTCCCCATGTAAACACTCCCTGGCTGCACACAGACACCCATGGCCACACTGGTGTATACATTTACATTGGGATGGAGCAGATGAATTCACTCAATTCACTAACACCCTTGTTTAATTTGGAGCTTTGAGCGCCCAACTGCCAAGTGAAATGGCTGTCTTAGAAAGTGCCTGTGTATTTTAAAGGAACATTGCATGCATTTTAACCAGAGATTTCCTCTGTGTGTTTATTTCCAGTGGTAGATGTGCCAAAGGGTGGTAAGTTTGCTGCATCGCATCTGTGGTTATTGGGACGAAATGACTGGCCTACCTGAGGACATTGAATGGTGGGTTACAAGGAGTGAATTAGAAATCAACGGGGTTCCTCTGTTCCCCATTGTTGAGCAAGAGGGGAGAGATAGGGGCTAGTTTTATGCAAGGGGAGTTCAAAAATCTTCCCAAGGTCAGGGTTCTTATGGTATTTTTTTTCCACACCATCCTCTTAATGCCTGCTACTCAAATATTGCTTTGCAGGTTACAGTGCTCTCACATGCATTCAGTTGGTCACTACGCAGCTGGAAGTTTCCTGGTCTTGTCATTGGGTTACATCCTGGGGCGTGTGTAGGGTGACTCTATGCTCAGATTGCACGCACAGCTTGATGCTGGCAGAGGCCACCACCTTCCTCAACTGAGGCTGCATCCCATGTAGGTGTGTGATCTTGGACAGATCACCTAACCTCTACGTGCATTTCTTTTCTCATGTTTCAACTGTTAAGGGGTTATGGGTGTTAAATAAGGTAATGCATGCGAATTACTTAGGATAGTGCCTAAGCCATAGTGAGCACTCAGTAAACATTAGTGCTGACAGTGCTGATAAGGGTGGTAGTAGGGATGATGGTGAGGGTGGTAAGGATGCTTCTCCCTCGTTTTTGGTAAAATAATAATAATAATAGATTCCAGTTATTTGAGGTCTATTGTATGCCTGGAAGCTGCTCTGATGGGCATGTTATATACCTTGTATCCAATCTTTGACAACCCCTATGTGGCAGTTGGGAAAAAGGAAGCTCAGGCCAGGTAAGGTTATAGTCCTAGTAAAAGGCAGAGGATTCAGATCAGTGGATCTTCAACCCATGCCTTTCCCTCCATGCACGTCTGTGCTTTGTGTCCTGGGCATTTTAGTCATCTTAAATACTTTCTGGAAAAAGTGATGTATACTATCAATAAATAAACATACACATGGAATTTTATTTTATTAAATGTTTATTATATTTATTTTTGAGAGGGAGAGAGAGAAAAAGAAAGAGAGAAAAAGAGAGAGAGAGAAGATCAATGCATGTGGGGGAGTGGAAGAGAGAGAGAAAGAGAGAGAGAGGGAAAGAGAGAATCCCAAGCAGGCTCCACACTGTCCATACAGAGCCTGATGTGGGGCTCAAACTCACCAACCATAAGATCATGATCTGAGCTGAAACCAAGAGTCGACACTCAACTGACTGAGCCACATGTGTGCTCTGTATACACAGATTTTTAAAAGTTTACTTCTTGACTGTTTTTCCTTCCTTTCTGCATTTTGTTTCACTTTTATCTTTACTTTGATACCACCTTCTACCAGCTTCTGTTCCCAAGTTTTCTGTTCACAATGCCCCTCATTAAGAAAGTGTTTTTTGAAACTTCTGGGGCCCCCAGGCTCTTTCTACACCAGTTTGGAAATCCTGGGTGAAATGGACAACATGTGGATTGGAAATGACAAAGTTACGTGACTCATTTGAGTGGGCCTGTAGGGACTGAGCACCTGGAATGTTCCAGGAGCAGTTCTATAAGTAGGAACAGAGCCCCCCTCTCGTAGACCCATGTTCTGGAGTATGGGTTTATTGGGCCTTCAGCCCCAATAAACAAGAGAGAAATAATTATATCTTCCCTATTTCACTAAAGCCAATTCTTTATAGGGAAAGCCATACATTTCAAAGCACTCATGTTTTTAGCCCAGTCGAGAGTCAAAATTTCAGAATCCAATCCCAGTTGGAAGATACAGGAGTTGGGAGATCCAGGGTCAAGTCTTGGTTCCACTCTCCCCATCTGTGACCTTGACCAATGGTTAGCCCTCTGACTTGGGGGTTATTCCTTTTTAAGACAGATGGTGCCCAATCCCTCCATAGCAATGCCTTGAGTTTGCCTGAAGTATTCAACCACCAAATAAGTTTCATGTTAGCATTTCATTTCATCAGCCCCCCGATCTCTCTGGAGTCCAGTGATCTAGAAGCCAACTAGCACACAAGGGCCATTCAGCCCCTTGTGCAGATCAGGACAGAGAATTCTGAGAGGAGCAGACACACTGGTTGAGAATGATTGGTGACTGAGGTCAGGAGAGAAGACTGGCCGGTCCCAGACAAGAGAGTCTGTATCTCCGAGTTCCTCCTGCCTGCTCATAGTTGCTGCTTCTCTTGTTGATGGAAATATATAAGTGAAGGCTATTTCATCTAAATGGTGTTTATGTGCAGTTTCTCTTTGTGTATATATCTGTATATCCTGAACCCAGTTCCTAGTTTTGACCATTTGGTGTGGTTCCTCAAAGGAAAACACTGACCCTTCAAATACTGCCAAAGGGTCTGTGTGTGGGTGGGACCACTTCCTCACTCAGTCCCGTTCCTAGGTAAAGCAGATTAACTTAGTCTTTGAGAGTACGTAGCCTAGAGTCCTGAATTCAAGTAATTCAAATTCTACCTCTTTACTCACAAATCGTGTGACTTTGGGAAAGTTACTTGACTTGCTTGTGCCTTGGTTTCCTCGTCTCTAAAATGGAGCACCTGGGTGGCTCAGTCAGTTAAGCGTCCAACTTTGGCTCAGGTCATGATCTCACAGTCTGTGGGTTTGAGCCCCACGTCAGGCTCTGTGCCAATAGCTCAGAGCCTGGAGCCTGCTTCGGATTCTGTGTCTCCCTCTCTCTGCCTCTCCTCTGCTCACACTCTGTCTCTCTCTCAAAAAATAAATAAACATTAAAAATTTAAATAAATAGGGGCTCCTGGGTGGCTCAGTTGGTTAAGCATCCAACTTCGGCTCAGGTCATGATCTCACAGTTCATGGGCTCGAGCCCTGCATTGGGCTCTGTGCTGACAGCCCAGAGTCTGGAGCCTGTCTTCAGATTCTATATCTCCCTCTCTCTCTGACCCTCCCCGGCTCACACTGTCTCTCTCTCTTAGAAATAAATAAAAACATTAAAATTTTTAAAAATTCAAATAAATAAATAAAATGGGGACAATATTTGGGGTTGTTTTAAACGTCCAATCAAAGAGTGCAAGTCAAGAACTTAAGACAGCAAGCACTTAGAAATTGGTAAAAGACAAAAATTCCACAATAGATCATTCTTATCAGGTAGAGTCAGAAGGAAAAATGGAGTGGGTTCATGAGAATAGCTGTGCCCAGTGTACCTTGAACACTGGCCCTATGCAAAGAGCATGGTAGTTTAGCCTTGTCTCAGTGCCCTTTGATAGCTAGACATCTTCCAATTGTCTTGGGGTGGATGTGATTCCCTGATTCTATGCATAAGTCAACAAACTGTGGCTCCAAATCACTAGGATCCTGACATCACACAGGTAGCTAGTGAGTTTCTTGAGAAAGGGGACCACTTAGGTCTCATTCACCACGTGTCCCCTGCCCCATTACCGGGCACATGTCCCTCCCAGATAATCTGTGTCTGGTAGGCAGGAAGTGAGATGATGCTCTGGCAAGTGGACATAGTAACTTTCCAGACTATTTCCTTGTCCCTTTGGCCTGCTCTAGGCATGAAGTCTCTCAGGCTTTTGAAAGGACAGGCCAGATGCCAGCGGTTCTGTGGGGCCCTGAGGTCCAGACACTTGTCCAAATGGCCTCCCTCTTGTGCACAAACCCTCCTTACTCACCCACAAGCAGAAATGATGCCTAATGCACTCCACTAGTCTTCTACCATTGACTCACCTTCTACCATCACCTCAACCCCACGCAGTAAGACTCCTATCATGACCCTTTCTCCACCTGGGATTTCCACCTGCCCCTGTGCTTCCAAGGATTATGACTGGTGGCCCGCAACTGACCCTACTTCTTGGCCAAATCCTCCTTCACCCCAGGGTGATGCTCTCCTCCTCCCCAAGTGCCTCCCCTTTCTTCACCTTGCCCTCTGAACCCCATCCTTGGCTGCTTCCCAAAGGGTGGGAGAGGCCTAAAGGATGGGCATCCAAGCTGGAAGTTGCCTGGCCCAAGCCAAGGTGGAACCTCACACCTCGCCACAGTGACCAGTAGAAGGCAATGAGAGACTGGGGCACAAACATGATAGAGCCAGCACTTGCAGAAAGGATAGAGGTGGTGTGGAGAAGGCTTCATGGCAGAGGCGCCCCATGAGCTCAGATAGGCGGGTAGGATTTTGACAGGCCCAGCTGGGTGTACAGGGAGATGTCCCACTGAAGGCTCCAGTGCACTGCTGGTGGGAATGTAAACCTGTGCAGCCACTACGGAAAACAGTGTGGAGTTTCCTTAAACATTTGAAAACAGAAATACCATGTGATCCAATAATTCCACTTCTGGGTACTTATCTGAAGGAAACGGAACCACTAAGTCGAAAAGATATCTGCACCCCAACATTTGTCGCATTATTTACAATAGCCAAGCTACGGAAGTAACAGAAGTACCCACATGTCCATCAGTTGCATGAATGGATAAAGAAAATTTGAGATGTATATCTACATACAGATATGATGGAATATTATCCAGCCATAGAAAAGAAGGAACTTCTGCCATTTGCAACAACATGAATGGACCTTGAGGGCATGATGCTAATAGACATAGCAGACAGGGAAAGACAAATGCCATACGATCTCACTTATATGTATAATTTAAAAAAAATAAAATTCCATAGATACAGAGAACACATTGGTGGTTGCCAGAGGCAGGGAGTGGGGAGTGCACACAATGGGCGAAGGTGGCCAACATGTACAGACTTCTAGTTACATAATAAATAAATCCCGAGGATGTAATGTACAGCATGGTGACTATAGTTAACAGTGCTATGCATTTGTATATTTGAGAGTTACTAAGAGAGATTTTAAAAGTTCTCATGATAAGAAAAAGATTTTGTAGCTATGTGTGGTGATAAAAGTTAGCTAGGATTGCTATGGCAATCATTTGACAACATATATAACATAGAACCATACTGTTGCATGCCTGGAACAAATAGTGGTATATGTCAATTATATCTCAATTAAAAGAAAAAAAAAAAGAGATGCCCTGCTGAGAAAACCTGAACCAACTGTTACATCTGCAAGGGGTGGGGAGGACATTTCTCTGGCTGGGAACAGTGAGACAGAGATCCAGAGTTTGCACAGTGAGGTGTGATGGCTCCCAGACTGCTTGGAATGTTGGGAACTACATGGGTTTTGAAGCCCAATAGGCATGAGCTCTAATTCTGCCTCTGCCCTCCTGAGCTATAGCACCTGGAGCAAGCCATTCACCTTCCCAAGCCTCAGTTTCCTTATCTGCAAAATGGGACTGTCACAATCTATCTCCACAGTGTTGGTGAGAGGATTAAGTGGCAACATGTGCATACATCACCAAGCCCTGAGCCCGGCCACTATTCTGAGCTACATAAATAATTTGCTACTGCCCTCAAGGTCAAGTGCAAACCCCTCAGTCCTAGCCTGTGAACTTTAATACAAGCATATCCATTGTTGTAATTTAATTCTATATTCAGAAATTGATTTTTTAAATGATTTTCAGAATACACACCACAAGATATAAAGCTCAACAAAACTTTGGCTGATAGGGTTGCAAACAAAAAAAGGCCCAGACTGTCCATTATAGGGGTCAGATATGGTCAGTATAAAACTCATGCTTATCAGTAGAGGGCGAGGGTATTTAAGGTCGAAAACCTGGGGCTCAGAGGTCTCCTCAGCGTTTCTCTGGCTACAGATTCTGTTTCACTTGAGGAAGACAAGGAGGAGTAAAATAGAGACTCCTAGTGCACCCTAGGACAGGAGAAGGCATTTCAGGAGCGGGGTGTTGGGTCGGGAGGCAGCATCAGGTTTTAGAAGCTGAATGTTTTCAGTCAACCCCTTCACAATAGAAGCTAAATGCTGGAGTTCAAATAACCAGCAGTATTCCAGAATATTCCAGAGCCTTCATGGAAGTCCTCAAGCCACTAGCCAAGCTAAAACACCCTCTCAAATATTTAGGAAAGAAAAAAGTGTTGTCCTCTTTTGCTTCCAGAGTACATGCTGCAGATTTGGGGGCCCATCTTCCACCTCCCTTTCATCTCCCCTCCCACGTGAGCCAAGTGCACAGAAGATTCGGAGTCACTTCGGCATCCCTCACACCAAGTTCTAGTCTTCTGGAGAACCTGGTGCCAAGACAGCTGTAGAAAAAAAGCTAGAGTGCTTACAGATCGTGACCCGAGCTGCCAGGTCACTCTAGTTCTGGCAGTGACTAGACTGGTCCTTTCCCAAAGATGAGGCTAGTCTATCCCCATCCTGGGCTGGCCTGGGTTCTTTCTGGGGTAGCAGGGACAAGTTCCCTGGGCCATCTACACTCTCACCTGGCTGTCTTGTTGTCTACACGTGGGCATTAGTACACATGTCTACACATGTACATTGGTGATGCTGGCAGCAGAGCTCAGCTGACCTTGGATGAACTATCCCCAGGGAAACCTGAGCTTCCATCTCCTTGGAGCTGTGTCAACCGTGGGTGCACCTGTCCTATTCACATTTGTGCCTTGAGAAGAGTCTGTAGGCACGGGGAAGAGATGCCCCAGGCCAGTCTGGGGAGGAGTCCAGAAAAACTGTTCCAAGGTGCATAAGACACCATGCTCACCAGGGCAAGTGTGGAAATATCGGGTAGCCCATGTGGGTCACAGCCTTGAGCCATGGATGCACCTTCCCACTACCCACCACCTGAGTCAGCTGTTTACTAATGCCCATGTGTAGACAACAAGACAGTCTGGCGAGAGTGTGGATGGCCCAGGGAACTTGTCCCTGCTACTCCAGAAAGAACCCAGGCCAGCCCGGGATGGGGAGAGACTAGCCTCATCTTTGGGAAAGGGCCAGTCTTCTCAGTAGCTCCACCATGGTGGGTACCAAACATCTGCTCTGTCCACCCAAGTGGTGGCCGGGATGGCAAAGGATTGCCCAGGGTTGGAGAACCCGTTCAGCAAGTGTCCTGGTCTGAGATATGAAGACGACACAGGGATTTCCCTGAGTCCGAGGCTCCCCTCCCCAGGATTCTTGCTCCGGCATGTCCCTCTGGTCCTGTGGTTCCTGAGATGGCATCCTCCAGCAGTTTCTGCGACAGAACCAATTCGGCAGAGGGGCCTTCTGGACCCCTTCTGGACTGGTCCGGACCCAGGCTTCCACCCATCATGTGAGTGCACTGACCGGCCAGGAGAAGCAAGTGCTCTCAGGACCAGTTGTTGAAGGTTTAGCCCGAGTCTTGGATGGTTTAGGTGAAGAAAAAGCTTTCCTTTTTTCCTTTTTTTTTTTTTCAAATCCAGTTGAATTATGTGTTTTTATACAGTCTCAGCAATAACTATGTTTATAACACAATGCAACATGGACAAAGATTCCTGTTATGTACAAATAGGAACCTCATAGAAGACAGTGTAGTAACCGGCCCCCCAACACGTGGTACCTACTTAAAGGACCCTTAAGGGCCTTATTGGATGCCTCACCCGAAAACCTCTCTCCCACTGGCTTATCAGAACCAAGGGATTGCCATCTTTAAAGTTTCATTCCTTTGGGTTAAGATAGTGTCCCCTGTCAAAATATAAAAATTCCGGAAAGGAGTAACACCCAGAGTATCAGTCTCCAGCATCTCAGAATCCATTTATCATGCTTTCATCACCACCCCCTGTCACAGCAGACCCTCCCTGGCTGCCTGCACCATTCCCTCCTCCCCCCATTCATCTTCCCTTCTGCCAGCGACTGCTTTAAAAAAGCCAGAAAACACATCAGTCCTTGTCGCTCCTCTGCCTAAAAGCCTTTGTTAACTGCCCTTCTACAAAGCACAACTCAAACTCCTTAGAATTCAAGGCCACTCACATTTTGGCTCCTGCATGGAGAGGACAGTCCTTCACCTGCCTCACCCACACCATTAGGTGCTTACCACGCGGGACCAGGCTCTTTCACGCTTACCTTCCCCATGCTGTTCCCACGCTCTTTCCCCACCCCTCCCCCTGATAAACTCCACGCCACCCTTTGAGACCCAGCTAAAATTTTGCCTCCGCTGTGCTGGGATCCCACATCCCACCCCACCCCTTCTGTATACACTCTGTCCTGCCTTCCTCTTCATCCTGAAGGTTCTGTATGGACACCTCTACAAACACAATCATCCCACAGTCCCATGACATATAAAAATGTGATCGATACAATAATATTCCTCCTATCTTTCCCTCTATGAGCGCTTCATGGGCAAGGGCTGTGCCTCATTCATCTGCATGCTCCAAATCCCAGCAGGTGGTTTCTTCCTTCAACAAGTACGTGCTCTCTTCCAGCCCCTGGACTGTCAGCGGGGCGATTTCTGGATGGGAAGAAGCAGTGACGGAGTGGTGCGTAGCACGAGCAGCAAATACATGTCACATCGATCTGAAGACGGCAGGCGAACACTTGAAGCTTAGATGGAGGAGAATCATGAAAGGCAAGGTCCCAGGACCGGCCTCATCCACCTAGTCACGTGCTCCAGGCCAAACTTAGCAAAGAGCGCCGGCCGCTTACAGCTTTTAAGACCTTCTGGCCAGAGTTTGCATCAGGGAACCCTGATCCTCAAATACCTTAGAAGTAGGTTTAAATTTCCAAATGTGTGCCTGTTACCTTTCTGCCATTAGTGTCTACCTTACTTGCATTGTAGCCAGAAAACAAATTCTCTATGTTCCTGATTTTTTTAAATTTAGAAGCCTTTCTTTGTTGCCTAATATATGGCCAGTTTCTATAAACATTTACACAAGAGAAAATACATAAGCCCCAACGGCGGGGTGCAGGCCTCCCTGTATGTCCACCGAATAGCCCCTGTTCAGTGGGCTGTTCTGACCGCACAGCTGTCCTCGCTGTAGTCGGCGTGATCATCGGGGCATCGTGTGGGACTTCTCCTCCTGGGCTGGTCGGTCTCAGTCTCTTCTCGTCCACTCGTTCCCTACAGACTCATCTACTCTGGCTCACCGCAGAGACCCATCAGCTCTAAGGGTGGGAGCATCTGCAAACTAAAAAGCTTCACGTGCAGATTAATTATGACTGTTGAAATTTGTCACAGTGCCTATCATCACCTTGAGAAAAATAAGAGCACTTTTTAATTTATTTATCTTTTCAATGTTTGTTTATTTTTGAGAGAGGGACAGAGTACGAGTGGAGGAGGGGTAAAGAGCGATGGAGAAAGAATCCGAAGCAGGCTCCAGGTTCTGAGTTGTCAGCACAGAGCTGGATGCGGGGCTCGAACCCAAGGAGCTGTGAGATTATGACCTGAGCCGAAGTCTGACGCTTAACCGACCGAGACGCCCAGGTGCCCCATAGAATAAGAGTACTTTTTACTAGTTCTTTTACCAGACTTTTCACTTCCTGATTATCCCTCCCCAGGCTGAATGTCTCCTGTGTGCAGACTGTCTTACTTCTCTCCTGGCTTCCCTTTAGGAGCCCTTGAGGAAATGTCATTAGTTACAGAGGGAAGCATCTTGCTTGAACCCCAAGGTTGGTTATAAAGCGGCAGAACCCAGAGTAGAGCCTGGATTGGCCTGCCTTTAATGCTTCTGCTTTTATTACATTCCTTTTCATGGGCTGAGTTCTTTTTCTAGTGAGGAAATATTTCATACATATACATAATAATGTAAAATAATACTATGTAGAAGGTATAAAGAAGAACAACAAAAAAAAAAATCCATGTCGCTACTGCACAGCCTTAAACATTCTGGCTGCTTTTGAATTCACCTGTGGGCCCACCTCCTTCTTTCCCTCCAACCCCCTTCTGGAGGGTAGCCATTCTTCTGGGTTTTATGGACAATTTTTCCACCTTGCTCTTTTCTCAATAGTTTCACTCTATTTGTATACACGCAGGTGTGTGTAATGATAGGTATCTGAGTTTCGCCTAATTCTGAACTTTCCTCAGATGAGTCCATACTACAAACCTTCTTTGACTTCTGAGGTTCATCTGCATAAATACACCTAGGGGGATAGATTCACTTTCATTGCTGTATCGTACTCCACTCTATGAATATATATTACCATTTACCTATGTCTTCTACTACTAGTAGAGAGATTGTCCCAACTTGTTTCTATAATGGGTGCCATAAATGCACTCATCTGTTGGCATACAGAGTGTCTGAGTCAGCTTGGCCTGCAAATACCGTTAGGCCGGTGCTTAAACAACAGAAATTTTTTTCTCACAGTTCTAGAGACTAAGAATCTGAAATCAAAGTTCCAGCACAGTCAGTGAGCTGGTGAGCACTCCCTCCCAGGCCTGTAGACAGCTACTTTCTCACCAAGTCTTCACACGGCAGAGAGAGACAACAAGCTTTCTTAAAAGGGCACTAACCCCCTCATGGTGGCCGCATCCTCATGATCTCATCTAAATCCAAAGGCACCATCTCCAAATACCATCGCTTTGAGGGTTAGGGTTTCAACATATGAATGAGGAGTGGGAGGAGGGGGAGGGTGGAGCACAATTCAGTCCATAGCAGCTGGGTCATAGTTTATGCATACCTTCAACCTTACTCCATGTCACCAAACTGTTGTCTAAAGAAGCCAGTTTAAAATCCTTGCTCCTGACAGTTTCCATATTCAGACAACCAGCCTCCTCCATTATGCTTGCCATTAACATCTTTCAAGCAAATTCGAAATTGTGTCTCTCTGGAAGTTTAAGAACCTTTCATGTGTCATGACCTGTTTCTCTTCTCTGCCCCCTCCCGGACCACCTTGCCTTATTTGTCCCCAGCTCCCACACCGACCTCCCCTTCTCCTCCCCTTCCCGGAGATGACATTGGCTGACACACACCCACACCTCACCTGTGCTCCAGCAATCTGGAACGTGTCCACAGGCAGAGCACAAAGGAGCATTTGTCTCTCAAAGGCCCTCTGAGAAATGGTGCCCCAGCCTCTCTGTAGTTAACCACCATGAACGAGACGAACAGTTACAGAAACGGTGGGCACCGAACAACATTCTGGAAGAGGTCCAAGACATCATCATGTAGTCACCCCTTAACAAAGGAGGAAATGAAGCCCAGAGGGGAAAGTGCAAGGTCACCAAGCCAAGCCGGTGGATTCCAAGCTGTGCTGGAACCCCAACTCCTATGTTGTAAGCAGAAGTTACCATCCAGGCAGTCTGTAGGGACAGAGATGCTATTATTCTATCTCTGGGCTTTGGATGCAAACAGCTAGTTTCATCATAATCTAAAGACAAAAATTAAAATTTTCTAAAATGAATCACTTATTTAGGGAATTCATTGTTGAGGGCTACTTTCATGTGCAGCCAAAGCTAACCACGATCAGTATATTATAACAGGAGTTTGTTTATAATGACAATTGTTGCCTCGTTACCCACTTTTCCTTCATTCATTCGATAAGTACTTACTGAGCAGCTGTGGTGTGTCATATGCTAGAGGCAGAAAAGAAGCTGTGAAAATCCCTGCCTTTTTGGAGTTTGCCTTCTAGCGAATAATGACAGACAATTAAAAATAAAACAAAAATACGACAGACTCATAGCAATATCAATGTGTACATGTCTCCATGTGTGTCAGGTGGTAGCCCGCGCTGTGCAGAACAAAGTCAGGTAAGAGAGGATGGAAAACACAACCAGTAGGGGGAGCTATTTTTAGTAAGGGTGGCCCCTCTGGGCAAGGGGGGAGTTGAACTTGAGTAGAATTCAAATGCTTGAGAGAGAAGTCCCTGTGGTTATCAGGAAGAGCTGAGGAATCAGCATGCATAAAGGTCTGAGGCAAGAGTTTCTTAGTGTCCACAGAAAGAACAAGGAGGCCCATGTGGCTGAAGTAGTGTGAACAGGAGAGGGGAGTGGAAGGAGATTAAGGCAGAAGTTAATAAAGCTAATAAAGACCAGAGCACACAGGACTTGCACACCGTGGTAAAACCTTTGGGTTTGGGGCACCAGGGTGGCTCAGTCAGTTGAGCATCCGACTCTTGATTTTGGCTCAGGTCTTGATCTCACAGCCATGAGATCGAGCCCCAAGTCAGGCTCTGCACTGACAACACAGAGCCTGCTGGGATTCTCTCCCTCTCCTCTCTCCTCCTCCTCCTCCTCCTCTCTCTCTCTCTCAAAATAAATAAAAATAAACTTGAAAAAAACCTTCGGGTTTAATCGAAGTAGAATGAGAAACTCTATCAGTTTCCCATTGCTGCTGTAACAAATTGCTGTAACCAAAGAAACAATGCGGCTTAAACCACACAAACTTATCACCTTGCCATTCTGGACATCAGAAGTCTGACATGGGGGGCACCTGGGTGGCTTAGTCGGTTAAGCATCCGACTTTCGACTTTCGCTTAGGTCATGATCTCGCGGTTCGTGGGTTNCCGGGCAGACATCAAGGTGTCAGCAGGGATCCTTTCTGGAGGCTCCAGGGGGAGAATCCCTTTCCTTGCTTGTGTCTTCTAGCTCCCAAAGGCTGCCCTCATCCTCTGGCTCATGGTCCCATTTCTCCACCTTCAAAGCCAGCAGCAGGGGTCAGATCGTTCTCACATGATATCCAAATAACCCAGGACACTCTCCCATGTCAAAGCCCATATCTTTCCTCACATCTGCAAAGTCCCTTTGCCATAGCAGGTAACACACTGCCACGCTCTGGGCATGAGACCTATCGACGTAGTGGGGGCCATGAATCTGCTAACCACCAAATCCACTGGAGGCTCTGAGTAGAAGGGTGAGCTTCTTTCTAAACAGCTGCTAGGTGGAAACAGACCATGGGAAGCAGAGGTGGAGGCAGGAAGACCAGGGAGGCTGCTCTTGCGTGACCCAGGCAGGCAGGAAAGGGATGTGGATGGGAGCAGTGGAGATTATGAGAGACAATCTTGTCACAGGTATATTTTTAAAGGCAGAGCCAACAGAATTTCCTGACAGACTGGACGTGGAAGGGACCAGAAGAGAAGAGTCAGGATGATTCTAAGGATTTTGTTCAGAGCATGAGAGAACGGAGTCGCTTTGTTGGAGAGAAAGATTCAGAGAAGCAAGGGCTGGGTGGGATGAAACCAAATAGTAATATGTCCACCAACAAACGTGAAGCTATGCATGTACTCCGGCCCCCAGCTTTCAGGGTCTTCTGTTTCAGCTGGGAAATCAAGACACACAAAGTGCACAGCGGATTACTTACTGACACATCAGAACTTACTCCTACAAATGAGCCCTAACCCAGATCTGTCACCCGAGGGAGCCATATACATTTATTCCAAGGCTGCTGCCAAAGTAGTCTCAGAATTCCTTTCTAGGAATCGGATTGATTTATGGACCATACAGGAAAATTGGCTTTGCTGTTTCTCCCTCACAAGGGCAGTTTAACACATTTATTCACCAGACCTGACTCAACTTCCAAAAAATGGAAACTGTTCTTCCTACTGGGACAAGGTGCCACCACTGAGGATATTCGAATCTCCAGCTGTGGCTGTGTCACTGGAAACACCAGCTACAGTCCCCAGGGACGATGCAATTTCCTTCCACACACCGGGACTCCTTCAGTGGAGGTGAGAGCCACCTTCCTCCTGGAGTTTCAGTTGTTATGCCATGAATATTGAGGGGAAGCCTTCTGAATGAGGGTGAAAAGCACGTCTTCTTCCTTGGGTGGTTTGGAGGAGGAAATCAGACATTTAATGTAAAGCACCTGACCCCGATGCCTGAGTAACGTAAGAAATCTTGGCTGAGATTGTGCTCCTCAATCCGTGTGCTAGAGCACTGCTCACCTTTTGTTTTTCCCTGGAAGAACCTACTAGTATGTAGCTCCAACTGATTTTGTCACCTTCTTTTGACTCTTCTCTGGTGTTCCTAAAATTCCCTTTGAGTGACCCGGTGGGTTTTGGAGATGGGGTCGGTGAGCAGTCGTCTTCTTCTCCTTCCTTCCCCTCCCTTCTCTGACTGCCAGGCCATCCCGGGACAGGCAATGGTCCTGGCTTCCTATAAATTATCAGCCTCTCCCACATCCTTTGTCACTGACAGAGATGTCAATGCCGAGCTGGACCTCGTCTGCACAGAACAGCATCAAGATTTCACAGGCTCCAGGTGGGAACTGTCTTTGGCAATACCTGGATTCTGAGGAAGAAAGATGAAAATTATGTATCTATGTAAAACTTTGGGTCTCCATCCCTTTCAACTCAACCAACTCCCAGGTTTTCCGTTAACCTGAGAAATAACCGCCTGCCAGTGCCAGGAGGGCTTTCTCTCTCTCAACAGGGCATTTCAGGGGCATTTAACAGGGGGCTCCTGGAGTCCATGCCTCACGCTTCAAATCCGATTTACCAGTGGGTCAGTTGCTTGGAATTTTAATCGAGTGGGGGAAATAGTTTTGACCAGCATACCTTGGNTTTGGTTTGGCCCAAGGTTGAGTGGGAAACTTGGGGGTCCTCTCCACTCCATCCTGTCCTTTCTCTGTCTCTTCCCCTGACTCCATCCCACCCTTAAAGGGGAGTCATGTCCCATGGTTGATCAGGCTATTATCTATACTAGATAAGAGAATGGACTTAAAAGTCCCTCGCTCTGTGCCTGGCATACAACAGGTACTTTGTTCACTCCAGGTTGTTTTTCTCATCCTCCATGTTTGCTGACCAAAGCCATAAAGTTCAGACGCCAACACTGAACTGGCTGTGAAGGTCTCCATCCCGCAGAAGCTTCCACAGCCCATTTATAATGTCACAGTCTCCTGTAGCTGCCGATGTGATGGACCAGCCACGCCTGTCTTTCTGAGGCTTCGGGACTTTGCAGGAACTTACAACCGCTTGATTTGACAAATGACTTTCTGAGTAGAAGGGGGTTTTGCATTTAATACATATCATAAGAGACATCAGAGCTATGCTCAGGAGATCAAATAGTTTCTTCAGCTAAGAATGTAAGCATTATCCCTATTAATATCTTTCCAACAAAGGCCCTGGGCTCTCCACCCCCGTGTCTCTGTGATCTCAGTTTATTAATGTTGCCGTCCCCTCCCCCTGGCTAAGCTACCCTCACCGCAGACTCTCATTCCAGCCTGATGTATACCCTCAATAGAACACACCTCCTTGGCAAGCATTTAATGTAAAAAAAAAATCCATCATCATAAATCGTAAAATCAAACAACTGAACACCATCTCCTGGGAAATAAAATCTGAAAAGTTAAGGAGGGAAAAGAGAGGGCTATGATTATTTTAATCCTATTCCAGATGCTTAAGTGCTCTCCCCAAACAAAACCCAAATTAAACATGAACTTATTCAAAGGGATGATGACTGCATAAGTGCAGAAGACAATGTTTGGCAAATAGTAGATGCTTAGTTAATGTTTATTTAGAAATAAATAAACACATACATAACAAGCAGACCCCTGGGCTGTGCTCGGTCAAGCTCCAGCCTGCCAGACAGAATAGGTTGCTCTGACTAAAGTCCCCACCAGACCCAGGGTGCTGGGATTTTGAAAAGCACCTTCACGCTTATTAGCCGGTTGGACTAATGCACCGTATCAAAGCTTGCACCTGGCCTTGAAGGAATGTAGCTCTTCTGAGGTCCTTCGAAGAATGGATTAATGCAGACACCCCACGCAGACACACACAGTGAGAAAATCCTGTTCCCACAAGATCTGGGAACCATCTAAAGAGTTGGGGATCTCTGTCAGCACTAGAAAAATTGCTGAGGTGGACAGGCACTGGTTCTTTATCCAAACTGGAGTGAGTGAACCTCTTCTTTACCACCACCGCCCACCAAAAAATGTTCCAGAAGGATATCGACATTGTAGGATGAATCCTTTGGCCCTAGAGAAAGTCAAAAGGGCAAATGCACCAGCCAGAAAAGTTCCCTTTCACTTAGCCAGTCTGACCCTGAAATCAATGGCAAGTCATGTGAGGCCCTGGCCTCAGTTTATGCACCTGTAAAATGGGAGCGAAGAGGTCAACCCTATCTACCTGCCAGGATTCTGGGAGAATGAAATTGGACAGTGTGAGAAAGATTTTTGAAGGAGTGGAAACTTAGATATACAATCCGGCAGCAACAAGAGAGAGACAGATGATGGGTGAATCAAGGAGAGAAGGTTCTTGGCTATGAGCTAAAGGAGTTCCCTGCCAAAATGGCCCTCGGTGCCAGAGTAGGAATGTCACAGGTTGTGTTCTTTCATTAGAGGGCTCTGTCCTATTACCTAGGTACAGATCTCTAGCTGTCCTGGGTGTGAATCCCAGAGCCTTCATCTACCAGCTGAATAACCTCAAGCTGGGCCCTCGGCCCCCTTGTGAGCAGGGTGGGCTAATGCCTTCTTCCTCACCGAGAACTGCTGTAAGAATCCAATGAAGTGGCCAAGGTCACAGCACACAGAGGTGCTGCATAGATGTTAGCTCAACCTGAAAGCATGTTCTTCAAAGAGACCATTCCACTCGCAGAAACCCTCGAGGGGAGAAGCAGCGTCCTTACAGCTTCCTGTGTAAATTTGTCTCAAGTTCTGCCTCATTGCTCGGGGTTTCCTCCCCCACCCTCTCTGTGGCACTTCCGGGAGCCTTTGAGGGTCACACGCTGAGAAGCAAATGGTCCTTTGCTTCATGCTCTGTCCCCCTGCTGGCGGAGGAGGTGCTGACCTGTCCCTGATGGCAGTTCTGGACGGATGGCCCTAGCATCTCCCAGAGACCCCAAGCAGTGTCCTCAGGGGGAGCGTGAAGCAGGAAAGCCCTCCCACGTGATTTTTCCATCTGCATTTCAGCACCCATTCCCCCACCACCACTGCCAGCAGGGCCCAGATCCCCCCTCCCAAGACCTGCCCCACCAGCTTGCCTGACTTCCTGTCAGAGAGACCCAGACGGGACTTAGAGTTCATCTCACCCAGATTCTAACTCGGATCCTTGAGCCCCTAGATGTCCTAGCAGACTATAGGGAGACTCTAGAGATATTCTCAGTATTTTTAAAAGCTGTTCACAAAGCACACGTGGGCCTCATCTGATACTGAGCAGGCTACTTATGTGTCAGGGCTCACTGCGATGGAATTATATCCAGTCAGGGTGATCACTCTGCTTAGCTGATGCTGATAAAAGTTCTGATTAGAAGTTTGCACTTTGACATTGGCAGCCATGGTTGCTCCATGAGTGTGGTTGGTAAAATAGACACACTTTTTTCTAACCAAGTAGTCCATGGGGGTGGGGGAAACTAATGAGAGTACTCTTTGGTGGCAAAAAGGCAAAACCCACCAACTTCCCCATTTTATAGGTGAGGAAACAGAGTCCCAGGAGTTACATCTCCCCTACACCCATGCGGTTTCTCTGGGACAGATGCAAGATTACAAATTATAACCCCAAAGTTTTGCTTCCAGCGCTGTTTGTACAAGGTGTTTTGCCACATCCTCTCTACACAGACCTGCGTATTACCCGGGGACACCTCACAAGAAAACTATGTGTTGTTGGCCAGGTGACGAATGTACGTCAACAGGTCCTTCTAGAACTGTGCTGTCCATTAGGTAAAATGCATGTGGATATTTAACTTTAACTTAAATGACATCAAATAAAATGTCCAAGCCAGTGCCTCAGTCTCATTTGCCACATTTCAAGTGCTAAGTAGTCACAAGTCATAAGTGGATAGTGGCTACTATATTGGACAGTGTGGATTTGACCATTTCCATCCTTACAGAAAGTTCTGCGCAGCATTGCTCTAGAAGTAGTGACTTTAATAGGAAAGAGTCTGGGCCCTGTGGTTGGGCAGAGCATGGAGGCACTTTGCAGGTCACCCAGGCTCTGCCTGGGCTTATGATAGGAGGGTCACCAAAGACTTGGGAACTCTAATAGAGAGCCTGAATGAACATCCTCACCCTGGACTGGCCCTATGGCTTCCAAGACCAAAGGCTTCTCTCAGGATTCAGCCATACTAAATATGTGCAAGTCACTCTGTCAAAGGAGAAAGAGCACCCAAAGGAGAAGGGGGTTTCAGCCCCCGGGTTGCCTTTTTCCAGCGGTGTGCCTTCAGCAACTGACTCCCCCTCTCTGGCCCTCAATCCACCACTAGGGAACAGTCTAGTCTCCTGATGCCTTAAAGTTCTATGCCGCCCACCGTCCCCTCATCAGCATCATCTCGTTCATCAATTTGGGCATGTGGCTTATCTTTCTTGGGGGTGTGCATTTAGGGAATGTTCAACAGGTGAAATCGCCTTGGCCAACACCGAATGTGTTTCCACGTAGAGAAAAACTTCTGAAGCGATTCAAAAGCAGCCGAAGGCCTTCGGGCTGGTGTTTTCCACACGAGGGTCCAGTAGAGGGGGGTATTGCATAGAGGCGATTTCCTAACAGGCTTTGCCTGAAGCTTGTCACTGTGCGTGCCCCAAGTCAGAGGGCAGGAAATGTGTCTGTCCTCCCTGCAGGACCCCAGATGTCCCCACCATACACCGGGACCTGATGAGTCACAGTTAGAAGCCTCTGCATTGGCCCAGGAAAGCCCCCTGGGCTCTTTCTGTGCCTTTAGCCCTGATGAATTTTCCCTTCCCATTTCCAAATTATAAAACCGAAACTATTTTCTCAGGTGCCTTATTTAGCAGCTGTCCAAAGTTGGAACCTGGCGGGGTCAACAATTTTTTTTTAACAGCTCAAAATGTACTCGTGTCCAGGTGAGTTTCCCCCTTCTGTGCCTCCCTGTCCTTCCTCAGAGTAGACTTTCCTCATCCAGCACAGTTGCCTGAGACCCTGGCAGTGTGCCTCTTTTGATAAAGAAAACTTCTACGGGAATAAAAATGCATTCCCCCTTCACTCTTGCCTAACCGCCTCATTTCCCTTCCCACTTTGACAAATGGACTCCCATCTTCCTCCCCAGATGTCGGTTGATTGACAGCCGTGGTCCACAATCTCTCACCATCTTCTGAGAATGAGGCTCCCCCAGCCTCAGCGTGACATCTGAGAGCCAGGGGTTCACTGGGATTTCCAACTCCTGTGATTCCTCTGTTCAGTTCTTCAGAGGTAGAGCGGAGAATAAAAGATGTCAAGAAGGCCCTCTGGCTATGAGCGCTCAGGGAGGGGTGGATGGGGCACACATTCTTTGCAGCTTCACTGTGAGATTTCCACAGAAGGGCTCTTTCTGTTGTAAATGCCTCATTTCCCGTTTAAGAATCAGTGTGCGGATCCAGCCTCATCAGCATCACCTTACCCTGGTCTTTCAGTGCCGGGAAGAGTGGGAGGGGGGAGTGGTAAAGAGAGTGACCTTCCACCATGACACTTTCGGTTTAAACCAGAGGCACCTGTCCTGGTTAAGTGACGCCACAGATAGTCAGCTCAGCGGCTGTCTTAAAGCAATCAAAGAGGGAACATACGGAGGGAGATTTCATTCCCTGAGTTTGGTCTCCAAGCTGAATAGACAAAGGAGTGAGAAACAGGGAAGTCATCAAGCAAAACAAGGTGTATTTGCTGGGCTATCTGAGTGAGAATTCTCAAAATATTTTCTGAAACTCTGAACTCTTTGGAGAACGTAGCCACAGTATCTACAGAAATAAACACCCGTGTTCATTAGGAGAGCCTGTGTGTGTAAAGGGAAGAAATGTCCAGGCTTGGGGGCCAGATGTTGGTTCAAATCTCAGCCTTACCACCTTCTACTTGGAGAACTTTGGACAAGTCACCTAGACCTGCTGAGCCTTCATTATTTTCTCATCTGTAAAGTATGGTGGGACCTACTTTCATAGACTCATTACACAGTAAGTAGTCTATGAAAGTAGATTATCAATGAGATAATCGGAAAAAACACCATGCCTAGCAAAGTGTTAGCACTCACTAGATGTTAGCTACTATTCATTACTTTGCTAATAAAGTAATACAACATTCTTCTGAATTTAGAGATAGAGATGGATGAGAAAATCCTCTCTTTCTAGAAGCTATGGGAATTTCTCTGGAATTAACATTCTGATACCCGTGTGACTTGCTTGACTCCGATTTTGATGGCTACGCCCTAAAATTTGCTTCCCACTCTACCCAACATCTTTGTGTTCTACACACGACTCTAACAGGCCCCTAGCGTTGCCCAAGTGAAGTCCCCTGTTTCAACTAGATGGGGGAGCATTCAGTAACCAAAAACCAATTATTTCTCAGATCCAAGGGCAATAAAACCCTGTGAAAATGCTCTACCCCCCACCCAGTACCTGGAAATCAGATGCAGAGATTGGATCTGTCCTCATTTTAGCCCTATCATGCGACTATAATTTATGTTCTGGGATACTCCAGACCCGCTTACTGCATTGCAGTGGGGTCCGGGGAAGGTGTGCGGCGCTGCGCCCGCGGCCCTGTGGTGGGCGGGGCCCTGCCCTCAGGGTGTTCCTGAGACCCGAGTTTCGGTTCCCATCCCCGTCCTCAGCCTTGCGCTGGGTGCACCTCGGTGGCGGCGCGACTCCCGTGGGCTCTGACCCAGCCCTGCTGCTCCTGCAAGTGAGAGGAACATTATCACGTACGAAGAGCCTTGAGTCCACACAAATCAAAAAATAAAAATAAAAAAGGAAAGAAGAAAGAGCCTTGTGACCAAGTTTGAAGACCTCGAGACTGGTTAGGAATGAGCTAGGACATGTCCCAAATGCTCAGTAACACATGCCACCCGTAATTGAAGAGCGGGCTAGGTTATTCAGTCACGTCACCAAACTTTTTTTTTTCAGTTTATTTATTTATTTTGAGAGAGAGAGAGCGAGAGAGCGAGAGAGAGCGCCTGGGCAGGGGAGGGGCAGAGAGAGAGTCCTAAGCAGGCTCCACACTGTCTGACATGGGGCTCAGTCTCACCAGCTGAGCCGAAATCAAGAGTTGGACGCCTAACCGACTGAGCCACCCGGTTGCCCCACCCCCCCCAAACTTTTATTAAGTACCTACTACATGCCAGAGCCTGGGAAGGTGAGAATGAACTGCACACAGACTCAACCTTCAAAGACCTCACAACGGTGCAGGAGAGGGCAATAATGGAGGAGGCTAAATGCCATGCAGGGCAAGCGCGGGGCGCTATGGAGCTCAGAGGAGAGGGAGAAACCCCAGACTAGCAGTGATGAGCAGTTGTGCCTAGAATCAGGAGGCCTAATATTATTATCTTCCTAATGANATGACCTCATAGAATAATAGAAGGAATAAAATGCCCCAGACATTGCACTCAACCCTGCTCCCTAAGTCAGCAGCTACGAAGGTAAGTGCTGGTTGTGAGCTGGGTGATCTAGTCTACGTGCAGACCCAACGCCAACTCAGCCCCACACTTAGGTAGGATTTGAGAGGCGCCAAGAAACCTGCCCTCGGTGGCAGAATTCCAATAAGTTACTTATATTTTGAGTGAAGGTAGTGGGAGTTTGGGGTTTTTGCGTGTTTGTTTGTCTTGCTTTTTTTAAGCCGTGGAAAACTTCTTTCCAGTGAAATTTTGCAGAGTTCCCTACACATATCCTAATAGCAAATTCTTAAATAGTGTTTACTACGTGCCAGATGGTTTCACTCATTTAGTCCAACAACCCTCTGAAATAGATGCAGTGTACTGTTATTGCTGATATTCTACAGATGCCAAAACTTGAGGCACAGAGAGGTTTAATGACCTGCCCAGCATCACACAGCTGGTAGGTGGGGAAGCCGGGGCTCCAATGTGGGTGGTGCAGCTCCAGAGCCCAGTCTCTTGCTGACCCCACGGCGTGGCCCCAATGTGGGAAGCCTATCAAAGTGGCATGGCCCTTGCTGCAACCTGGGGAGAGGCCGAGGGTTTCCAGGCTCTATAGAATGACTCTCTGGCGCATCTATGGAAGCTTAAGACTCCACAGAATGCAGTTCTAAAGCCCCAGGATTGAGACATGATCTACCAAGGGTCATTTTAAGAACATGCATCCAGGGGCACCTGGGTGGCTCAGTCAGTTGAGTGTCCAACTTCAACTCAGGTCATGGTCTCACGGTTCGTGGGTTTGAGCCCCACATCAGACTCTGTGCTGACAGCGAGCTCAGAGCCTGGAGACTGCTTCAGAGTCTGTGTCTCCCTCTCTCTCTGACCCTCCCCTGCTCATGCTGTCTCTATCTCACTCTCAAAAATAAATAAAACATTTAAAAAATAAAAAAAAACATGCGCCTTTTCTGGAAGGAGTAACAAATGATTGCATTAGTAGGAACTGCTTTTCAAAAACGAGGTTCTTTTCAAGAATGGTACAGGGGAGAGGCCAGCCACAGGACAGGGCCGCTGGCCAGGCAGACCTGGGTGGAGGGGGGACTAGACTCTAGAGCCTGATGAGCAGGAAGGGGAGGGTGATGGGAGAGAAGGTGCCTTCAGGACAACAAGCCCCAGCAGGCGAGCTGGAGAGAAGGCTAACAGCAGGGTGCTTGTGCTGCCTATTTGCAAGGGCCCCTGGGCAGACAGCCTTGTAAGGGCCAAGGCGCTAAACAGTGGGTAACTCCCTGGCAGAGGTATAGCGTGACCCGAGCTGTCGGGGATGTGGGTGAGAAGAACAGTCTTGACGTGAGAGTGTCAGGGCTCCCCATGAGGCGATGCTCAGGGTTTTCAGTTTCCATCTTGATAAAAATTTTGCAATTTTCACAACTGCGGGTGAATAGAATCATGACTCGCATTTCACAATCTGCCTGAAGAGTTTACCGTATTATCACGATTCTGACAATTGCACATTTTTCAGGGGTGTTGGGAGAGGATGTTTGGCACAAGGGGCGGGTTGTAAGGGGGATGGTGGGACTCACACCGCCCCCACCTCATGTCCTAAGTTCAATACCAGAAGCCACTGATGTATGCGGGTTATGGGTCTCAGTGGACTGTGAGGTACACACACACTTTGACATCCCCATGTGTATATTTTCTGCCTGTGTTTTACGTATCTCTGAAGAATATATTCATCCTCTGTAACTTCATGAGATGAATTACTGGCAGTTCATCGTTTCGTTTTGTTGTGTTGTGTTGTGTTTTTTAAAGGTTTTGACATTTGAATGTTTAAATGGTAGGAGTTTGAGTAGAGACTTTCAAGATAATGTAATTTGAGAGCCGGCGATACACACAATTAAATCTTGACGCTTTAAAGGAACGAATTAAAACACTTAGTGAAACTGAAAACCAGAGTCTTGCCCTTTGGTTTCTGAGGAATCGAGTCAGAAAATCTTAGTCTCTTGTGGAAGGAAAGAGACCTGGGGGCCAAGTCTTGTCACAGACAGATGGCCCCTCGCATCATGTCCACAATGCAAGAGATAACTATTATTTGCCAAATGAGTGAGTGAAGGATAATCACAAATATGCGAATAGTCCACACAAGGTGAAATATAGGGTCCGATTGTCCCATACTTAGGGACCATTTTCCTAATTGAGATTTTGATGATACTTCATTAATCTTAGAAATGGCTTGATACAAGAAGACCAACCACTTTAATCTTTCAATGGCTGTATCTCACATTTGCTCAGCGCCCTTCACTCAGATCTCTCGATCTGGTCCACATTCTCAATTCTCAGAACACTGGTGGGCTGTGAAGGCCCAAGGTAAAGGTTACGGTCTCCCCTATCTCATGCCATCACGTTTTTCACTCTCTCTCTCTCTCTCTCGGGTGCTTTTGTGGAATAGAAACCTAATTTCAAGAGACTAGTTCTCATTAGAACATGACTCATTTGGATAGTCTGAAACCAGTGACTGTTGAGTTGTCTACCTATACAGGCGTTGAGACAGACCCTTAATCACTGTTATTTCATTTAATCCTCCGAAGTGCAATTTTGCCCATTTTAGGAGACGAGGAATTGTGGCCAGGGATACTCGTCCAAGCCACAAAGACAAGAAGGAGCAGAATTGGGATCCCACGTCAGGCTGAGCCCAGTGACTGTGATCTTTGCATTGAGAGCTAACAGCTGAGGTCAGATGGGGACGGACAGAAACGGACACCTTAACTGGGCCAAAAATCCAAACTGGGAAGGCTTTCAGATGGACAGGTGGGGTGATATCTGGGGGGACCTTCCTGTTGCACCTCAATTTCAACTGTGTTTGACCAGGCAGATGCTGTAGGGCCCTCTGGTGGGTCAAAAGCCCACTCTGGCCCTCCTCCAAGGCACTCTTTACACTCAGCTAGAGTGATCCAATGCAAGTCTGATGAGGTCAGTCCCTTGCCAGAACCCCTTGTCAGAACCCCCTGAGCACTGTCCATTGCACTCAGAATAGAGGCCTTGATCCCCACATGCCAGAAGGACCCACCTAGCCCACCCTGCCTACCTCTTCTCGCTCATCCCACCCTTCTGCCCATGCTCTCTGCTCTCCAGGTATGGGACATTCAATTCCTTCTTCCTGCCACAGGGCCTTTGCACATGTCATCCCTGTTCCCTGAGAGCCCGGGCCCACTTTGCTCTCGACCAAACCACCTTCTTCCTCTTTTTCCTGTCACAGCTTAAATGTCCTTTCCTCAGAGAAGCCCCTTGTGATGACCTGGTTAGGCCCTCTGCGGTGCATTCCAGAACCCTTTACATTCATCTTTCGTGTCACTCATTACCGTTAGAACAGGATCATGGCCAGCATAACTGTGTCTGGAGAGTCATCTCACACCCTCACCCCGCAGAGGAGGAGACTGGGATTAAGTGACACCCGTGAGGCAGGATCCCAGCCTTCTTGNGACGCTGGCTCTGCCCGTGAGGCAGGTAATCACAGAATCAGAAACTTGCTGTTCTAGTTTCGGACCCAAGGCCTCGGAGTCCCCAGCCACACTTACTATCTGATTTCCCCAAACTGTACCAGAACCCACGTGTGAGGAGCTGGTGGAGAAACGTGTAGCGCCCATGTTGCCGGAAACCTTCTACTGCTCCTCGCTCCCCACCACATCCTAAGAAGCTGAATAGGCTACAGCTAACCTTTATTATGTGCCATGTTCTCACCAGTGTGTTAAGAGATTTTCATACAACCTAAGTCCACGCAGCGTGATCTTGTTCCACTGAAGTCAGTTCGTGTCCTTGCTCTGTTCATCTCCAGAGGCCCCATCTCACTTGCAGTAAAAGCCTAAATTCTAGGCAGGCCTGTAAGGCCCAGAGGACTGGCTCCTCTCTGACCGCATCCCCAACTTGAGCCTCCCTGCAGCTCCTGGAACACACCTGACCTGCATCCTTACAGCCTATGCGCCTGCTATTCCTTCCGCGGGGACCCCTCTTCCCTAGACAGCCACACCTCTAGTTCTGACATCTGTTTCAAATGTCGCCTTCCCCAAGGGCTGCTCTGCACTCCCTTGGCCCCCTCTCTCGCTACATTTTCCACTACCCCTTTGCAACACCTAGCACACTCCCACCATCACTTATCTGTTTATTCGTCTGCCTCACCCCCTTGGAATGGAAGCGACGCGAGGCTGGGACTTTTGCCTATGCTGTTCCCTGCTGACTCGCTGCCTGGCGCGGACGGGGAGCTCCTCGGGTGGTTGTTTCAAACGTTCTCATTTCATCCTTACGTGAATCCCGAGGGGTCCGAACACTTCCCTTGCCACCTGTTTCTGCCAGGGTTACCCCCGCACCCCCCTGGTCGGGAGGTAGAGAAGAGAACCAGGAAACGCAGGCCTCCTGACATTCTGCGCTCACACCACGCCCCCCAAAACCTGATCTGAAGCAGGTGTCCCGTTTCAATTTCCCGCTTCTTCAGTGGAACCCAAAGCAGGTTTCTTTACGTATCAGTAGTTTAGTTTCGGCTGCTCATGTGTCCATGAACGTGGTAGCCGGTGCCTCCATGTGCTCAGGACGGAGGCCCCAGTGAGCGAGGAAAGCCCAGCCCGCCAGAGCTCAGTGAGAAAGCACCCCCGCCCCCGACAATGGCCACGTTAGCTTCTCTCTGTCGAACCATTCTCCTGCCCATTTATTTTTCTAGTCTCAAATATAGATTCTGTTACCTTTCAAAATATGGGGCATTTAAGAAAACAGTGTTTTAAAATAGTGCTCATGGCTAGAACTGAGAGAGATTCTTTCATACCTCGCGGTCACAGACTCCAGGGGCGGAAGGGATGCAGCTCGGTCCCAAGTAGGAAAACAGCACTTTTTAAAACCAGGCGAGGGTTGTGTTCCTGCATACAAGACAGGTTCTGGGCCCTGGAGTAGTGGGAACTTGGCCGGTTTTCATTTCAGATGCCATTTCTCTGAATTCTTTCCCCATTCCATGACTGCTCAGAGCTGTCGTTCTCTGCTGCGAACATTTCACTTATGTTGATGTCCTTGTAGTTATCTCACAGTAAGTACCCAGAACATGCCCCCCCGCTGCACCCCACCTCCGGCCCGGCCCTGAATCTGCTTTTCCATCCCTTCCCCTAGCCCCATGCCTTCGTCATTTCCAAAGTGGCCCCTTGTATGTGCAGGACCACCAATTTCTTCCACTTCACCAAAGCACTCTGCTTTCAAATCGCCCCTTCCTCAAACTCTCTCTTCACTCGTCAGGCAGACTTCTGCCTTGGTCTGTCAGGGAAGCCCCTCCCTCCTGCCACTCTGCCCGAGAGTCTGGAAACGTAGGAGTAATAGCAATATTGAAATCGATGTCGGGTCCAGCTAATCGGAGCAGAGCGTGATCCTGCCCCCCAGGGGCCGATGAGGAACACAGAAGCAAAGGGCAAAGACAAACACCCCACGATGTCACTGATTTGTGGAATCTAAAACACAAAGCAGCAAAACAGATGAACATTAAAGGAAGGGAGCAAAAATAATATAAAAATAGGGAGGGGGACGAAACATAAGAGACTCTAAAATACAGAGAACAAACTGAGGGGTGCTGGAGGGGCTGTGGTGGGGGTATGGGCTAAATGGGTGAGGGACATTAAGGAGGACACTTGTTGGGATGAGTCCTCGGTGTTATATGTAGGGGATGAATCACTGGAATTTACTCCTGAAATCATTGTTGCACTACATGCTAACTAACTTGGATGTTAAATAACTAACTAAATAACTAAACAAATAAATAATGAGAAAAAAACCCAAAGCAAACAAACAAGCAAAACAAAACTCATAGAGAGAACAGTATGGCTGCCAGAAAAGGTGGGGGTGGGTGAAACAGGGGACGGGGGCCCAAGAGGCACTGCTGGGAATAAAATGAGTAAGTCCCAAGTCCCAAGGACATAATGTATAGCATGGGGACACTAGTCAGTAAAATGGTATTGCATATTTGAAAGTTGCTAAGAAGTAAATCTGAAAAGTTCTCATCACAAGAAAAATAAAATTTTGTAACTTTGTCGGGGGACAGGTGATAACTAGATTTACTACAGTGGCCATTTTGCAGCACATACAAATATCGAATTGTTACAGTGTGTGCTTCAAACTCATGTTATACGTCAATTCTACCTTAATTTTAAAAATCTGGGAAAAAGTAAAGAAAGCAAAGAGCAAGGACCGTTTGTCTTCTGTGCTCCCAGGCGAGACTGTCAGAGTGGGCAGCTGCTTCTAAATAGACAAGCTTTGTGGCGCCTGGGTGGCTCAGTCTGACTGTGGCTCAGGTCATGATCTTACAGTTCGTGAGTTCAAGCCCCGTGTCAGGCTCTATGCTGACAGCTCAGAGCCTGGAGCCTGCTTTGGATTCTGTGTCTCCCTCTCTCTCTGCTCCTCCCCTGCTCATGCTCTGTCTCTCTCAAAAATGAACACACTTAAAAAAATAAAAATAAATAAATAGACAAGGTCTGGACTTGACTGCACACTCTGATTAGAAGAATTATCAGTGCTCTGTGTACCCATGAATTAATGCATTCCTTCATTTGGGCATCCAATAGTGGTTGAGAGGTTTTTTCCTTTGATTGCCAAAGGCTTTACAATCTGGTCTTCAAGAATACCCTATTCCATTGCAAATAGTCTTACAAGGTATTACATCCTATTGAATGGGGTTCAATTTGATAAAATTTACTTCATTTATCTGAACCGCCATGGTAGTTTCCAGCATGGCCAAGCACTACACTAAGGAGAACCAGCAAGGAATCCTATCAATTCCACTTCTTGCAGGTTAACCATAGGAAAGTCACATGACTTCTCCAAGCCTCAGTCTTCCTTATCCATAAAATGAGGGACGCTTACTGTCCTACCAACAACGTAATATTAATCTGTGTCCTCAGCAATCAACACAATGCCTGACACATACTAGCCTTTCCGAAGACATAGATGAAACTGAAAAGATTGTAGTTACATTGAGTCAGTGATAACAAAGGACGTTTATGTTGACTCAAGCATTACAGATTAGGAAAGCCTTGTCCCTACTTAACAAAGTTCTGTGTATATGTCAAGGCCTAAGTTGAATACAATTTTATCCATGAAGTGGTCCATTCCTCCAACCCCAGGATAGAAAGGAGCCAAGAACGTTGGTGTCTGGGACCCCAGTTCATACGCAGGCAGTACAGCCCACGTAAGTGGAGCTCATGAGAGCCACCATAAGAAGATACCCAGTGCAAGTACCCAAGTCTGGAAACCCAGGGCTCTTCCAGGAAGAGCAACAAACCAAGGACTCAGAGCCAAGAGGCCTGAGCGATGGAAAGCAGGAATGGAACAGATAGGATATCTGAGAACACAGTTGGAAGTTTCTGTGGAGCAAGGAGAGATGGTGTCAAGGGTCCACTGGATAAGGACATTGTCCCATCCTGAGTGCCTGAAATGTCCTCATGCAGCTGAACCATGCTGGACAGAAACCAGCCCACGCTTTTTCAAATCCCATAGCACCTTGCACCTCTCAGGTCACTACCCATGTGGTCTTTGTGGTTCCTTGAAGACGGGCATATGTTCCTCCCATACCAGAATATAAACTCTGAAGGCAAGCCCAGGTCTTACTCAGCTTTGTACCATCTGTCCAGCCCACACACAACGCCTGTCCCAATGGCTTGAGTATGGTCCGTATAATAAATATTTCTTTGTCACATTAATAAAAGCGTTACAGTCTTTGGTTTCAAATACGACCAAATAAAACATTGTCCAAAATACTATTGAAACTTTAGTTTACTCATTTGTTTTATCATCTGGGTCTTGAATTTTCCCCTTATCCTTGAGAATTCCACAGCATGCCCAGTTTTCCCATCTAACAGGACCACTGCTCATTTGACTGTGTGTTCCTACCATTTGTTGCGCATGGTGGCAAAATGGCTGGCTGTGGGTCAGAACCTTTTGGCACTTGTTCCAGAGTGTGGAGTTATGGCTGAGAGGCAGGTGCTAAGCTGGGACTACATTTCCCAGCTCCCCTTGCACCCAGGTGAGGCCACATAACTAGTTCTCATCAAAGCAATGTGAATACAGTGGATGGCTGTCACTTTAAGGCCAGGGCTTTTAAGAAATTGATTGGGCTTCCCCACTCTCATTTTTTTTCCCTTCGCCATCTTGAAGCAGAGGACTTTGAGGTTCTGTGGGGTGGGAGAGCCACAAGATGGCAGCCTGAATCCCTGAGTGACCACATGGAGGAACGTCTCTTGCTTTCCCCCTTTAGATGGGCAAGAAGGCATTGCGGTATGGGAATCTGGATGCCTGAGTCGCCACATGGGGGAAAGCCTCCTGCTTTCCTCCTATTTAGTCTATTACACGGGCACGAATACATTTTAGTTGCATTAAACCATTGGAATTTGACATTTAACTGTTGCAACAGCTAGTGTTACCTTAGCTAATATGAGTACCCACTATATGCCAGGTGCTTCCCACAAATTATTTTACTGAACACTTGTAATATAGCCCTACATGGTAGGTGCTATTGCTGTCCTTTTTATTTTCCAAATGAGTAAACTAAGACACAGATGGGTTAAGTTACTTAGACAGGATGTCACAGCTAATAAGTGTTGGAGCTGGAATTTGAGATGTGTCTGGCTCCAAAGGCTATGTTTCCTAGCCTCACTGCTTCCCCCCACTTCCCCACTACATCATCCTGTCTCCCGTCCATCAATGATCTTGGACTGTCTTTGAAATCCTTTTTAAATTAGAGATTTCTGCCCTGATTCTGACCTACCCTTTTTAAAAGCAATTGAGATATATGTCTCCCTTTGCTTCACAGATCGCCTTCCATCACCTGGAAGAATTATGTATTCCAAGCCCTAGAGTGTTCTACAAAGGCCTTAATTTCTTCCTCACCTGTTTTGACACAATTTTTTTTTTTTATTGCTAGAATTGAATTCTTTCTCTGAGGAAATATTTCAGCTTATTACCGCTTGGCTTCTGATTTTTCACCAGTTATAAAGGGTAAAAAGAGAATTCATTATGGGTTTTAGGTGGGGGGCAGGAAAGAGAGTGGGGAAAAGAGAGGTTATATGAATTCATGAAATCCCACCTGTTTCTTGCTTGCTTGAGAAAGTCTCTCGAAACCTTTGTACTAATTCTCAGGCACTTTGTTGATAAAATTTATGCCACCCACAGTTACATCTGTGTTAGTTCTGTTTCTTATTTACTTTTTGACTAAGGTGTAGAAAAGTCCAAATGACTTATCCAGACTCATATCTGTGTTAAGGGGCAGAACTAGAAAGCAAATTGTATCAACATGAAAAGGAATAGAAAGAAAGGTCAGCATAACCTCATTGGTGAAAAGGAGCTTAAAAAATGACAGGGGATTTTTTTTGTTGTTATTTATCTTTTCTCTTTATATATAAAATGACAGTTATCCAACTCAGAAAGAAAAAAAATGTAGGCAACCCAGATTGTTTTTTCAAATCATTCAAACTAGCTCCTTTAGCTATTTGGACAGTAAACTTGGACAGTAACTTTGGACATATAACCTAAAATGTATATAATTGTGCCCTTCTTAAAGTATATTCCCTGTTCTTGATGCCTCAAGACAAACATCAATTATTGAACTGGATTTTTCTGATGATGCCTCCAGAGAATACTGAAGAAAACAAGGCTGTTGATCTCTGTACTAAATGTCCTCAAAATGGTGTCTTTTATTGGTCCAGTACATTCCATGAGGGCTGAGCTTTGGTCTCTGTTGTTCAATAATGTAGTCCAATCACCTAGACCAATACCCGGCACGCAGTAGTTGCTCAGTAAACATTTGTTTAGTGATTGAATAAATGAATGAGTATTTTGCATTGTAATCACTCTGTCTCTTCCTTCTCAACCCAGAGAAGGAAGCTTAAGAAGAAATGCTATAGATAGATAGATAAGAGAAATTATAAGATAACTCAATTAAACTTTTAGAACTTTCTGAAATGATGGGAATTTCTCTGTTCACTGCTTACCACTAGATACCTAGTTGAACAATGAGTTCAGCTAAGGAACTAAATTTTAAGTTGTATGTGACTGTAATAAATTTAAATTACATGTAAATAGCCATGTGTGGCTAATGGCTACTGTACTGGCCAGCACAGATTATGAATAAGGTGCTAAATTAGAGTCAATAAGGACTTGTCTTAAGGCCCTGGGACAGATGTTTTGAAAACTCAGTAGCCAGAATTTTTTGTTTTAATTTACTTCTGCCTAGTCTAGGCAGACTTGGCTTCCACATCTAGGTCTAACTCCAGCAGACCTAGACATGGCAGTGGAGTGAGAGTGATTTGGCTCAAGAGGGGACAGTTCAGCCTTAGCGATAATGCTAACAGGCAAGGATGGCTGATCATGAGAAGCAGGAAGGCTCTGTCACAGATACTCCTGGTGCCAGGGAAACCCGGCGAAATCCAGCATGGTGTGAGCCCTTCCATCCTGGTCACTCAGAGCAGGGAGAGGACAGGCAGAATGTCCTTGGAAGCCCAGGACCAGTTTTTCCAACACAGGGCTTTAGGCAACAGAATTGGCATAACCACTCTTCTCTGTCCCTATCCTAAAGGCAAGTTATCATTTTAATGCAGCCGGGAATCTTAGGGTGTCTTATCTGACTGGGTATGGAGCATCCGTGTCCTGTAGGGATGACTTGGTGGTTTTCTGAGTAGGAAAGAGGCAGCTCTGCTTGCTGGAAGATTCCACCCTTGGCATCTTTGTTTGAGGAATTCACTAGAGCTAGAACAGCCTCAGCAATTTAGACCTCAACTATTTCATGCCACATTCAAGGTCTATTGTGTTCAGAAATGGTATCTGCCTGTCTCTATGCAGGAGAGCAAGTCTCATCATAATTGATCATTAAAGAAAATGACATATAAAGAAAATTTAAAATACTTATAAATAAAAGCTTCTGAAGTTAACATCTTGTTGTACTTCTACCTGTTGTTTCTTTATGTATAGAGAGAGTTTCCCCTCTCAACCTAGCTCTAAGCATTTTCTAATCAGTGTCTTGTTTTTTGTTGTATCATGAGCACTTCCCTTATAATCATATGGATTTAACAAGCGTCATGTGTAACGTCTGCAGAGTGCTCTGTTAAGACGAGTTACTATATTCACTTAATCATTCCCCTCTTGAAAGACCTTCGTTTTCCAGCCCAGCCCTTTTCTAAATTATGATAGCAGATAACTCTGGGTGCAAAGGCCTGCCCTCTGCCAACACGCTAGTCGGGGGNTTAAAATAGAAGCATAGAAGAGGGATTTCTGAGTCCAGGATCATGAAGGCAGGGCGCCAAAGTTCAGGGTGGACCAGCAGAGCCAAGTTCATGAACTGACGATCGTGACCTTACTGGTGTTCCGACTCCCCAAAATAAGACCTCCTTTTGCCTAGGATTGCTTGGGCCAAAACAGATGTCTTGGGACCCAGCACCGACTTGTTGAAGCAGGGCATCCTGGGTCGAGCTTGGGCATCTGGATTTCTAACAGTCTGTCGGTGACGGTTTGCTTTTGAACACAGGACCTCCAGGTGGGAACAAGTTTGGAAAAACGATTCTAGCCCTTCCGTTTATCTGTTGCTATTAAAACTGCAGACAACAGACTGGCCTATTTCTAGCCCTGCCCCTTGGCAAGGGGAAACGACCTCGCGACCTCACGACTGCAATCAGTTTGATTCTTTTTGAAGCGTTAAGTTCAACTTTCTTTTTTAATTATCCCACATAAAGATATGGAAATTGAGATCCCACTGATTAAAAGCCCTGCCTTTACCTTACCTGATCTTTGAGAGTTAGCCCACCCCCGTGTGGATTGCTATTCTTTTTCTCAGTACTTCCCTTGCTGAGCCCATTTACAACTTCCTCTGCCAAGACTCTGAAGTCTTACTTTCTCTTTACAGGAGGGTAGTGAGAAGGTCTCATCAGTCCAGTTACACATCTCAAAGACTTCACCAGAATTTTAGTAATATAATGTTACACTTCCGCCGAAGGAAAGCGTTTGGGGAGCCACGGATGGGGTCCTTCAAGGAGGAAAGGCGAACCTGGCTCGAACCCAGGATGTGCAAGAACACTCAGGCCTCCTTCCGGCTGCCTCAGACTGAGTGTGCTCCCATGGTGCTCCTTTTATTAGGAACAACGAATTCACACAGCCCCAAATTGAGAAACAGAGATACAGAAACGAAGTCAAAAGCGGAGACCGATTTTGGAGTGTGCAGGACTTCGGGCCAAGTTCTGGGTGTGATCTGGGAGGCTGCCACCCAATGGGATTCCAGAGAAACATCTTGCCTCCCACATCTTGGCGTCAGGTCAAAACCTCTTTCTCAAAGGAGGCGCTGAAAAGGCGTCTGAGTATTAATTTGTCTGTTGTGAGAGGTTTTAGTGCTGCCATAAATCACTCCAGATCACAAACAGGGCTTCCGTGGAGGTGTCCCTAAGCTCCTTGAACTTGGTAGGACCTGCAAAGAAGAAACTTCCACCAAAGTCAGGAAGAGGGGGAGTCCGACTACAGGCTGTCTTTAGTCACCTGAGGCGGAGAAGAGACAATGGCCTTGGTCCCCCCAGAATCACCCAACGAAAGTGAATCTGACACATGCGGGGTCCTGGAAGTTGAGAGATTTTTAAGCAAGTGCTTCTCAAACACAGAATGTGTTGAGTACCCCTGAGGCTGCGGCTCAAGGTTAAAGGGTCCAGGTCAAGAAAACACAATATGCAGTTGTTTCTGAGAGGCTGCCTTTTAACATTAGATGAACAGTCAGCTGGATCAGGTGAGAAAGGTATAAAATTGAGATGGCTAGTGCGAGTGGTGACCCGGCCAGGTCATGGCTGTAACTTCAAAGTAGTTTGAACTTGAACTTTGAAGTTGCTCCACTCTTGTCTCCATCAATATACAGCCTGTGCATGGCCTGATACAACGAACCCAGGCCAAGGTCCAATTTATATGTCCTTGCAGATGAAGAAAACAAAGGCAAGGACAAGCTCTTGTGATATAGCTCATTTTTGAACTGTATATAGTTATTTCAGAGAGAAAGAGAGCATGAGCAGAGAGAGGGACAGAGAGAGAAGGAGAGAGAGAATCTTAAACAGACTCCATGCTCAGTGCAGAGCCCAACATGGGGCTCAATACTACAACCCCGGGATCATGACCTGAGCCTAATTCAAGAGTCAGGTACTCAACTGATGGAGTCATCCAGGCATCCCTGACTTTATATTATTAAGATGTGCCTTCTCTCTAGCGTGTATGAAAAAGGCCTAGAGAAGTCCCAGCGCTAATCACCTAAGATTACAGGGTAGTCCAGGAATCTGTGATGTTAACAAGCCCCTTTCTCCACCAAGTGATTCTGACATTGGTGATTGAAGGACTTACTGTGACCAAGACCCTCTGCCAGAGCCCCAAATAGAACACTTTTAGCAGCTACACGGTTGAGCAGCTATGAGGTAAGTTCTGTGCTCCTAGGGTGAAAAGGCCACGGCTCCCTGGCCCATCTTCTGGAATGAATCACCTAAGGAGGACTGTGTATTTGTTCTTTGTGCATACAAGCCAGTGACTCAATTCTGGCAGCGGTGTTCTGGTAAAATGGCCCTTGCTGGGCCTCATAAGCAAAAAGACTTAGTCAAATGTGCTAATTCAGCTGGCTGATGATAGCTGACTCATTCTCAGAGTGCTCCTTATAGATTGTATAATTGTTCCCAAATATTCATGCTCCCCTCCCCAACCTCGCCAGAGCTTCAGCTAAGTAATATAAGCCAGTAACAGAATATCAGGAACATAAACAAGAAAGAAATGTGTATTGTTTTAAACCAATAAATGACAGGATGTTTGTTACCGTAGCCACAGCTGGCTAACACAGCCTGGGCCTTGATAGGCCTGTAGAAGAATGCAGGTCATTTTTACCCAGCATTACTCTGTTAGGCCTACTGTGTGCTAGGCATTATTCCAGGATAACTGTGCAAACCTTACAAACACAGAATCTGAACCTGCCATTCAGCTTTATCTTCTTTTGCTGTGGAAACAAATCATGTCACTTTTCTCCTTAGACCCTTTCAATGGTGTTCCAACTAACTCAGAATTAAAGCCCGAGTCTTTTAGCATGGCCTGGAGAACGCTGCAGAGTCTGGCTCTTGTCTCCTCTGTGACTTCCTTTTCTATACCCCCCCAACCTTGTCAACTGACTCCTCCTCAACTAACCTGTTCCTTGAATAAGCCAAGTGGCCCTCTGCCTTAGAGCCTTTGCTCATGATGTTTTCTCTTTCTTGACTCCTGTTTCCCAAGATACCCCAGGGCTCATGTCCTCCATTCCATAGCCTTTGCTTAAATGCCACCTCCTCTTTGAAGCCTGCCATGACTACCTAGCTGGGATGGCAACCCTCCCCTGTTATTCCCCTTGCACCTCTCCCATGCTATAATTTTCTTCATTGCACCTGTCATCAGTCTATATGGCAGATAATCTATACCAGCAGGTCTCAGAATACAGTGCCCAAACCCCTGAAGGTCTCCTGAGCCACATCCAAACTATTTTTGTAAGAATCTTAAGATGGGATTTGTCCCTTCTGCGGTGTTGGCATTTGCACTGATGGTACAAAGGGTGTGGTGGGTGAAATGCTGGCACTTTCACATGAATCATGTCAGCGGCACAAGGCTTGTACTGCTGATCACCGTATCTCCCCTCCCCCCTCCAGTAATAAAGGTGCCAGTGTCACTTAAGGAAGTCCCCAAGGAAACTGCACAAATTATTAATTTGATTAAATCTCACCCCTTGAGCGCTCATCTTTCTAATAGTCGGAGAACTCTGCATAAAGCCCTTCCACCACCTACCAAAGTATGAGAGCCACCTCAAGGGCAAGCAGCTATGTTATGGCTGGTGTTGCAAGTTGAACTCATCAGAAAATAAAGAGATCTGCAAAAATGCAAAAAATGCTACTCTTCTATAAATCTTTGTTTTGGAAAAAAATAGCAAATTTTCACTAACTCTATGTAATTTATACTAAAATGTTATGAGTGCGTTGTTATTTTTAAATTTTCACATGTATTTAAAATTTTCCCACTGTAATTTCTAGTACTGTAATTATCAGTAGCTATAACCTCCCTCAACCAAGTTCTTTGAGGGCCTCAATAATTTTTAAGAATATGTAGGTGTTCTGAGCCCAAACATTTGAGCACTGCTACTATACATAATGTTATTTTTGGTCTTCCCCTTTTAGAATGCAAACTACGTAACACGGAGGTTGTTTTCTGTCTTGTTCACTGCTGAGTGAGTTTGGAAAAGTGCCCGGCAATACTAGGCACTCAATACAGATGCACTGAATGAATGAATGAATGAATGAATGAATGAATGAGTGCCACCAGCCACACCTTCCACGCACCAGGGCCTGCTTGCTGGCTTTCCCATGAATATCCCCAAGGCACAACCCCTGAGTCCTGGCTAAGGTCCTGTGTCCAGCCATCTGCTCCAGGGTATTCGCCAACCCTGCCCTCTCCAAACCAGACCAGCTGCCCATTCTGAGCCTCCGCTGCATTGACCTCCTGTTATACTCATCCTGGCCCTTAAAGCCACCACTCACCTTGTTTCATGATTCCTTACGTTCTTCAGCTCTAAACACAGGGCCTAGCACAGAATAAGTGCTTTTAAATGAATACAGTATTTGAGCGAACACATGATCCCCCCCCATCGTTTGTGGGGGTTACATTCTAAGCCCCCCAGGGGATGCCTCAAACCATGGATAGAACCGAACCCTATACATACATTTTTTTCCTGCACACACATACCTCTGATAGTTTAATTTACATCTTAGACATGGTGCAAGATGAACAACAGTTACTACTAACAAAGTAGAACACTTATGACAACAGAGTAAATGCAGGCTCTCTCTAAGATAACTTATGGGGCCCCGCTCACCCTTCTTCGTGATGACGTGAGAAGATAAAAAGCCCACATGACGAGATGCAGTGACGCGAGTGACGTGGACGCTGTGACGCAGTGTTAGGCTGCTGTCAACCTGACCATATGTCAGAATGATGCTCTTCTGCTTTTGGACCTTGAGTAACCAAAACCAGGGAAAGTGAAACCAGTGTTGAGGGGGCTTACATTCCATGCTTTTTAAATAAGTGAGTGATATACAACAGAAGCGTATATTGACATCAATAGCATGTATACACACCCATTCAGAAGAATCGTTTCCAACAGCCAATTGAAACTTTCTCCAATGACACCCTGAATCCCACACACCTCTTTACTCACAGCTAAGACTTTTACTTACTGCAGAAGGTTCTCTAGTTAACCCTCGCTGGCCAGTACACCAGAACTAGTATCCAGGTATCTGCCTCATGGCCACAGGTCCAGTAACTGGGCCCGGTGACAACGGTTACATTTCTTGAGCTTCGACTATAGGTGAGTCATCCTGGTCATAGATATATATAATCCCTAGGCTTTTCAGCAACCTAATAGGGAAGAGCCCATAAGAAACAAGGGATCAGGTCTAATTAATTTGTCGTGATCTCCTGGCATTGTACTTGGCACATAGTATATACCCAATTAATGTTTAGAGAATAAATGCATAAATAAAAGAATCCCATAAAATGAGTGTTCCTATTCCATTTTACAGGTGAGTAAACTGAGCCTCATAGAGGTTAGACAGCCCATTCATCATATTCCCACCCCCTCTGCATATTCAGGACCACTGATGATACACGTGGGTTTGCTCCCACAGCCTTTCCACCCAGTTAGAAAAAAAAACATTTATAGATCACAGACCCTTTTGGTCTTGGTTCATCCTACTGTTCATTCAGCAATCATTTCTCAGTTGCGGTCACCTGAGACAAGTCACCTTGGCCCTTCCAATCCAGCCATCCTCCTCAGACCAAGCAGGTGCATTTTCAAAGCGCATTAAACTTCTTTTCAGCTGATTGGTCCAGACCCGAGACCAATACCACCAGGGCCTGCAAGCCCAGAGAGCCTCACAGGCCAAAGGAAGCCATCCTGCTTTCAAGGAGCGTGAAGCCAGGAGCACTTCTTTCAGTCCTCCTCTGTGTCTGTTTCTGGGGGGTGAAAAGCAAAGAAAGAAGTCAGGGAAACGCAGGCTAAACTATAGGCTCAAACTGCACCCAACCTCACCACCCTGTGACTATTGTTTTTTGCTGGAAGGTAAAAGACATGTGGCCTGGGCAAGTCTACGGTGGCTAATGGTTTGCTTCCTGAGTGCTTCTAAGAGCTGCACTTAGAACCAGAGGAAACAGATCTAGGAAAGGGCTAGAAAGGCCAAAGTTTGCTTTCTTCCTCAACACCCAGGGTCCTCACGGCTTGGCCGCAACCATCCTTTGCTCAATGAGTGACAACTCAAATACAGGGAGCAAGTGGCCTCTTGTGCGGGCATGGGGCTAACCTAGGAGCCGAGAAGGAGCCCCAGAGCACTAGGAAGGAAGGTCCTAGGATGAGAAAGCTCTGGGCTCAGGCCTTCTCAAGCTCTCTGGAACCCATGGGCATCAAGGCACAGTGCCTCCTTGGCAATGGGAGGGGAGTCAGACGGACAGGTCCTTCCCCGGCAGCCTCCGCAAAGAACAGAGTGTCCATGGTGCTGTCCCACCAAAAGTTCTTTTATTGCTCCAGGTTGCTTTCCACTTGTAAAAGGGGATACATTTTAGAAGTAGAAAATTCGATGAATAATAAGAATAACTCAAAAAAACAAAATTAAAATTACCTGTGACCCCACTCATTCCCCAGAAACGACAGTCATGGATATTTTGTACAAAACCTCCAGGCTTTCTCCAGCGTGCATCTTCAGGCTTCAGCACAGTGAACTTGATCTCATCATGTTCATAGTATTTTCGAAACAGGTTTTCCACCAAACGCTACATGGTAAACATTTTCTTCATCACAGTAAATAAGACTGTATTGTTCTAAAAGCGTACACAATATTCTGTCATCATCTGGAATGTATTAATTTTTTTAACTATGCCCTCATATTGAACTTTTTCACTCTCCTAAACAGTGTGCTGAAGATCTTGAACATAAATTGGGCACTTCAATTATTTCCTTAGGAGGGTGACTCGAAATGGAATTATTGGGTCAAAATGTACACATATTTAAAAGTTGTTTCAACAGCCTTATTAAGGTATAATTGACATGCAATCAATTGCACACATTTTAAGTGCTCAATTTCATAATTTCTGACATATGTAGACACGAATAAAACCACTGCCTCAATCAAGATAATGAACATATCCATCACCCTTGAAACTTTCTCTGTACCCCTGGTAATCTCACCCTCTCTGTGCTCTCCCCATCCTTGCGACCACTGCTCTGCTTTCTGTCATTATGGATTAGTTAGCATTTTCTAGGGTTTTCTATAAATGAAATCATACAGTCTTTTTCCTCCAGCTTCTTTAGTTAGCATACTTGTTTTGAGACTCATTCACATTATTGCATTTTTTGACAGCTCATTCCTCCTTTTTACGGAGTAGTATTCCACTGCATGGACAGGAAGGAGAACACATTTCTAATGCTCTTGATGACCAAATTGTCTGCGGGGGCTTCTTGAGATGCTTTATCATAAATGTGTGGTGATTCAGAGTTGACCACCCCTGAATAGTAAGGATTGAAATTCCATGTGTTCCAGGTGCATCATGTGGGGTTCTGAATTGCACAGCCTCCAGCATGGATCACCAGGAAAAAATGAAGATTGCCAAGAAGACATGCAGGAGAAAGGGGCCAGTGACGGCAGCAGTGGCATTAATGGCATCTGGGGGGTTCCTGCCTCAGCCCTCCAAGCCCAGAAGGGACCTGCTTCCTGGATGCTGTCGAAGAAGCCTTCACCAAACCAGTGTTCACTCACTGGTGGTGACAGGCGTTGATAAGCAGGGCGTTGGGACAAGACGGGTTCTCAGATCACGTAAATAAGTGTGTGTGAGGCGCTTCTGCTCTCCTGTAGCCATGCGTGAACTTGGCATTGACACAAACACATATAAGTGTAAAAGCAAAAAAAGCAAAACAAAACAAAAAACACCGTATTTGCTTTGCTACTAGACTGTAAAACCACTGGAGGGTAGAATCTGTGGCTGACTCATCTTTCTCCGCAGCCTCTCACTCTGGTAAATTCTCAATGCATTTCTCTTGAATGCTGTTGACTACATTTTCTTTGAGACAGCTCATCTCCTGCCCGGCACCATGGAGACAGAAATCAGGTGACCTCAAGGGAGATGTGCGGAGGGAGGGGGGCTACATCCAGGGAAGGACACGTCCTTCTGAGGAAGATGAACGTAAGGGTAGCTGGAGAGCTGACTTTACATGTCACACAAGTGTGTTCACAACAAAGGAAGGAGGAATTCCTGTGACAATCACAGTCCTCATTTCTGTCATGGGTCACCTGGTTGTAGCCGGTATTTATAACTACCCTCTCCCACTACTCATTCTCTATTTCCTTTGCCTTCAGCAAGCAGCTCAGCTGATCGTAGTTCTTCACCTAGTGGGAAAACCCCAACTTTCATTCCTGAAGGGCCTGTCTGGGCCATTAGAAGTCCTGCCTGATTTCTAATGGCTGTTGGAGTTTACCAGCGACCTTAATTCCAGGGTGCGGTAATACTAAGTGACACACTAGGAGATGTCCTATAATCTAGACATTCTTCCTTACCTCCACTGCGGAGTAGCAGTCCCCTTTGTCGTCAGGATCCGTCACCCCAGCCAACTATTTCTGTGTCTGCTGATTTAAAGGAACAAAGAGAGGCACCTAGGTGGCTCGGTCGGCTAAGCGTCTGACTCTTGATTTCCGCTCAGGTCATGATCTCACAGTTTGTGAGATTGAGCCCCATGTCATGCTCTGTGCTGACAGCATGGAGCCTACTTGGGACTCTCTCGCACACTCTCTCTCTGCTCCGCCCCTGCTCTCTCTCTCCCCCCCTCCATGTATCAAAGAGTAAATATGTAAGCATAATTTTTAAAAAATTTTTTTTAAATAAAAGAGCAATGAGCCTAAAGTGGCTGAATGGCAGTGTCAACTTCCTGTTCAATGGAATCATTATTATTCTGTCTCCCGGTGGGAGCACTCCTTACTCTGGAACTAAGACCTCTAGGCCAGCAGAGCATGAAGTCACAGCAACAAGAAGCAAATATTTTGCTAGTGGGGCTCTAGGAGTGTAGCTTTCTCCCCACCCCCCACCCACCAGCTCCTCTGCCTCCCTTAACATACAGTCCTGTGTCTTCCCTTCTTTACTTTAAAAAAATTTTTTTTAATGTTTATTCATTTTTGAGAGAGAGACAGAGTGTGAGCAAAGAGAGAGGGAGACACAGAATCCAAAGCAGGCTCCAGGCTCTGAGCTGTCAGCACAGAGCCTGATGTGGGGCTCGAACCCATAAACTGTGAGATCATGACCTGAGCCGAAGTCAAACTCTCAACCGACTGAGCCACCCAGGTGCCCCTTCTCTTCTTTAAAGCCACTCTGATCTCCCCCAGCTGGGGTCAGTCACTCTCTCCATCCCCCCCTTATTTTCCATTGTATTGAAATTACTTGTTTATTCACTCAACAAGTGAATTGGGAGCTACTATGTGCTAAGTACTCTGGTCCTTCTCCTCTGTAGTCCTTCCAGAATATAGTGAAACAAAAAGACTGATGACAACCGTCAGCCCATATGTTAGGAACCAAGTGGGAGGGGTACCGTGGACTCACTGAGGAAAGGCACGTATCATAGAGTGGTCAGGAAAGAAGCAAAGGTTGTCTGGTGGTGCTGGGCCCTAAAATAAATCTTGAAGAATGAATAGGACTCATCCTGATTCAGGAATTACAAAGGAGGTGGGGAGGAGTGAGCAAAGTCAGAGCAGCACTAGGCGGGAAAAGAGGTGTGCAGACAGGGGAGTCAGCACACTCACCGCTAGAGGACATGGAGCCAAGACAATATGGCTGGATGATCATACTCTGGTGGTCAAGAGCCTTATAAGGGGCAGAGCTATAGACATGCGTACAAGGAAAAGCATCATGTTAGCTGGGCCAAAGGGAACCATTCGAAGTTTGATTGATGACTTAGTTAGAGTCTTATTTTAGGGCAGTCTTTCTTGCTGAAGCATGGAAGAGTAGATAATGAGGAGGAGACCAGATCAGACAGACTAGTTATGAGGGAACTGCAATAATAAAAAAAAAAAAAGGGGGGGTATGAAAAACCCCTAAGTAGGGGTGTGCTAGCTGGGATGCAGAAGTAGAGATGAATATGACGAATATTTTAGAGACAAAATTAATAAGGCTTGCTGTTGGGAAGCAATGTGGTAGCTGAAAGGGAGGAAGAGTCAACAATGACTCCCAGGTGTCCAAAGAGGTCTGGTGTGGACAGTATGTCACCATTAACTAGGACCAATCAGGTTTATCCCCTTCTCCATCCTCAGAGATCAATAGGGTGCCTGAGCCATAGCCAGTGTTTAGTATTTCTGAATGAATGAGTGCACGAATGAGTAAAGAATAGGGCCACAGTCTTGCCTCAATGCCCAGCTCCAAGGGGACATCTACACAGATTACAACACAGAGTGAGGGATGCCCGGAGTCAGGCAGCTAGAGGCCCTGCAGGGAAGCCTTGCTTTGAGGCTGGTCCCCTGCCTCAGCAGCCTGAGGGCTAAGTAAACCCTTAACCACAGCAAGGAACAGGGGATGACAAATAACCACAAGCAGAGGTGATTTGGATCCCTGTCATACTCAGGCTATTGACAGCTCATCAGGTCACGTGAGAGAAGAATCCCAGGAGCTTGACCTGGAAAAAGAAAAACGGACTCGGAGACTTTCATTAGCAAAAAAGACTGAACGTGACCAAGGTCAATGTTTGCAAAGTCATGAAGAGAATATCAAAACAAAGAGATTCCAGCCCATTTCTTAGTATAAAAATGTTATTGGAGGTCAACTAAATAGAAACTTGACTTCCTGGAAAAGGGACCACATTGAATTTGGACATCCATCTGTTGAAGGGAGGTAGGATCAAAGACTACAACAGATTTCTTTAGTGTTAAATTGATGATGGCTAATAAAGTTGCTAGAAGTCACCTGGGTGTTTGCGGTACATCCCTTGTATACGATGGGATAATTGATTGCTTTTCTCCTCCATCCCTTCCCTTTCTTGTCTTTGTTGAGAACTCTCTCATGGGCTTTATAGACCCCACCCCCCTCCATGGGGAACCTTCTTAGCTGAGTGTCCTTGAACAAGTTTTTGGACTCTCTTTTAGGTTCGTCACTATAGAACAGGCACAGTGACACCGACCTCGGAGAAGTGTGTAGGACTGAATGAGATGGTACACATAGTATGTGCTCAATAAATGTCCGATTTCATTCTCAGGGACAGAGCCCTGTCACGATCTAAGAACAAATCAACCTTTTTGAGCTTCCCACCCAAAAAAATGCCCACTTTTTGGGAGAATTTAATAAGACAAAGGAGAGGGAAGTGTTTTGTCCACCATGAAGAATTCTCTAAAGAATAAAATGATGATTGCTGCATGGGGTTGAGGAAGGAAAATCAGGCCCCTTATTCTCTGGAGATTCTGAGGACTTTCACCCAAAACTGTGATATTTTGTCTTTAATTCAAGGCTTGTGGTTCATATTGGAGATCTGTACACCAGATTGCTCAAGAACTGGGCTTGGGACGTCCCTCCAGGACCACCCAGGAGTCTGAGCAGCCACAGGATGCCTGCAGCTTGTTGACTTAAGAATATGAGCCACTGGAATGGACTACACCTGTCTGTACTGGCCACCTAGCCTTGTAGTCCTTCAAGGTGTTTAATTTAATCTGCAGAACTCTATACAGTGGGACCCTCATTCCCTCTGAGGTTATTGCTTGCTTTTATAACATCAAGCTAGGAAGTTGTAAAATTACACAGTGTGGGAAAAATACCACGAACCTAACCTTGATTTGACCACCTACCAACTATGTGGTCTTGAGCAAATCATTTCACTTCTTTAAGCCTCAGTTTCCTGGCCTATCAAATGGGACTTATAATCCCTGCTTATCTCTCAAGGTTATGAGAGTCAAGAAACTATCCGTGCACTATAAACAATGATATAAAATAAAAACAGAAAATTAGTCTTATCATTTCTGCTATATTAGTTGTGTGAGGCTACACAATCTTCCAAGAACATAACAAAGAATCATTTCTTACATAAAGTCAAGAGTGGATTGGGTGGTTCTTTTTTTTATTATTTTTTAATAAATTTTTTAAAATATTTTATTTATTTCTGAGAGAGAGAGCGAGAAAGACAGAGTGTGAGCAGGGGAGGGTCAGAGAGAGAGGGAGACACAGAATCCGAAACAGGCTCCAGACTCTGAGCTGGCTGTCAGCACAGAGCCCGACGAAGGGCTCGAACCCATGAACTGTGAGATCATGACCTGAGCCGAAGTCGGATGCTTAACTGACTGAGCCACCCAGGCACCCACGGATTGGGTGGTTCTTGAGGGCAACTCTCGTCCATGCAGTGGTTTGTGGATCCAGGCTCCCTCCAGTTTTAGATACTGACATCTCAACATCTGATACCCTGGGTTGTGGAAGAAGAAGAGAGGGACACTGCTCCATCCAGGATGTTACGAAAAGCCATACCTGGGGATGGCTGTACATTCCTTCTGCCTATATCCCACTGGCAGAACGCAGTCATGTGACCCCATGTGATCACATGATCACATGCAAGTGAGAGTAAGAAATTTAGGGGAGTGCAGCTGGTGAATACCACTGTCCCTGCTATACCTGCACTAATGGCAAAGAATTCCCATGTTTAAGAAAATGCAAGGCAAAGTACAAAGACCTTAGAATCAGATAAGCCTAGATTCAAATCCAAGTTTGTCGTTTACTAGCTATATGACATTGAGCAGTAGGCTTAACTGCTCAGAACCTCAATTTCCTCATCTTTAAAATGGGAGTGCTGGGGCGCCTGGGTGGCTCAGTCGGTTGAGCGTCCGACTTCAGCTCAGGTCATGAGCTCACGGTTTGTGGGTTCAANACCTACCTCACTGTTTTACTGTAAAGACTAAATGAGGTAATGGATGTAAAGTGCTTTTTGTCTGACGCATAATGAATGTTTAATAAAAGGTGGGTGTTTATTGTATTTTTATTCTAGCCTCTGAATCTCGAAACTGCTGCCCCACTTCTGTATGTATGACAGCTTGAGAAGGAAAGATCTTAACACTCACCAACTCCCATCCCAGAAACACTTTATTGCTAGTAAAACATGATCAAAATGACCTTCAGAAAGAAGTAATCATCTGAGGGTTATTCATTTTCCAAATAAGCAGCTTATACTCTGGTACAGGTGCCAATGACCAAGGATCCCACTATTTTATAGACCCTGTATGTGCAAATTAAGGGGGAAAAACAGCACTTCTTGGTGCATCACAATCTCATGGAGTCCACTGATCGATGATTGTGGATTTTACTCACTCCTCCACCAAACACTCTTGTGCAGTAAACAACCTGCACAATTGTACCCAGAAGCCCTGCCAGTAATATAAAAATAAAGAACCTATAGTCCTACTCTGGAGGAGCTCACCAGGAAATTCTGGGAAGATAGATCCACAACTAACTAACTCAATTTCCCAGTGGAGCAGAGGAGGAAGCAAATACTTTTGTGGGTACAAAAGGCAAAAAGTTACCCACTCTTCCTTTTCTCGCTTCCTATAAACTAGCCAGTCCTAAAGTGTTTCAGTCTTGAATGGTCCTGCAGAGTTAAAAGGATTCGGTTGCCTTTGGTCTCTCTGAGTTAGAGGTCAATCGCAATCCAAGACACAGAAGTTAAATCACTCTACTTTGGTCTAATCTAGGTCCCTTCCCAACTCTCTAACAGGCAGCTTACTTTAGAAAACTCACTTAACCCCCCATGCCTCAGTTTCCCCAGCATAGAATGAATGTGGGATACTAACCACAAGTCTATTAAAGGGAACAAATAAGACCATCATGAGATTTGAAAATTATTAACAAATATTATGTATAAATATAAGTGCATAGAGATTATTGTTATTTTGTGTGTAGCATTGGTGAACCTCTATAGTAATTAGCAGTCATCATAACTGCTATGAGATAGCTTTAGAAAGCACCTCTCCTTATTGGTTCTAAGCACTTTCTCCAAAAGTGGGTGCTAGAATATGACAGAAAGAATTACAGTAAGCTACAAATAAGAGAAGCCTGAAAAAAAGTAGCATAAATAATTTAGAAGTTTTTTTTTTTCTCATGTAACAAGATGTCCGTAAAGAAGTGCTGGTACTGTGGCCATAATATCCAAGACCTAAGCTCTTTCTGTCTTTCCTTTCAGCCGTTCTTAGCTATGCTGTCAGCTCAGGCTCATAGTCTCTCCGGGACTATATTCTCAGTTCAGGCAGGAAAGAGGAGGAGGGCAAAGGGAGTCTCCACCCGAGTTCTACTCAAAACTTCATTTGCTTCTCATTGGCCAAAGAAGTATCACATGACAACTCCTTACTGCAAAGGAAGCTGGGAAATGTAGGTGTTTAGCTGGGCACGCAGCTCTGTTAGCAAAGAAGAGAAGAATGATTATTAAGTAAACATCTAATAGTGTAGACCAGATGGTTTAAGTCACCAGCTGATTGAAACAAGGAATAAAAATGTGGTTAAAAAAAAGGGGGGGATGGGGTGCCTGGGTGGCTCAGTAGGTTGAGTGTCTGACTCTTGATTTTGGCTCAGGTCATGATCCCAGGGCCATGGGAATCGAGCCCCACGTCAAGCTTCATATTTAGCATGGAGATTCTTTCTCTCTTTCTCTCTCTCTCTCTCTCTCCCCCTCTGCCCCTCTCTCCTTCTCGTGATTTCTCTCTCTCCAAAATATAAATAAGTAAATAAATAATGAATACATAAATAAATAAATTTTTTAAAAAAGTATATGGGGTAACTGCCCATATCAATCAGCGGCTTCCACAATGATCATGAAATCTCAGTGACACACAACAATAAACATCAAGGGAGAGCCGGGGTCAGCTAAGCGACCCTTACCAAACTTCACTGGGCTTATTCACATATCTGGGGGTTAGCTGGGGGTTGGCCAATCTAGATTGGCATTGGCTGGGACAGCTGGGGTGACTTGCTCTGCTCCTCGGTGTCCCCCTCTCCAACAAGTTAGGTCACACATGTCGTGATAATGACAGATGCAAAAGAGAGCAAGAAACATGCAAGACCTCCCAAGGTCTAGGTTCAGAATCGATACACCTCAATTCTACTGCATCCTGTTGCCCAAAACCAGTTCATGACCAAGCCCGGACACAGCCTTGGAAGGCGATACAGAGTCACATGGCAAAGAGCATGGATACAGCCGGGATGAAGAATTAGACTCATAGTTACATACATATTTACATACATATTTACATCCCCATCCTCTTTCCATGGGACCTCAGACCGAGGGGCTAAAAGAGGGATTGCGTGTCTGAAAAATGTTCCCTAGGTGGTAGGATTCATCACATCCACACTCACTCACAGGTCTGCTGATAGAAGAGTCATGTCCAAGCAGCGTGATCACTTTATTTCCCACAGCTCATTGTGGGAGGTTAATGTCTTCCCAGAAAGTAGGGCGATAATGCCAGGATTTTTAAATGGTGGAAGATCCAAGACGACAAAAGCTGCATCGGGATTAGGAGGAGGCATACAAATCCTTCAGCTGCAGAAATGGCGTTCACCTGAACTTGGCTCTTCACCTAAGCTTGGAACTAACATAAAACTGAACCTGTTTCAATGCCGCCTTTTCTGCACAGTGCTACTATTGTGCGGTGGGTGGTACAGATTTAGCTAACCCTACAAAATCCATTTCCCTGGACACATCCTGCAAGGTTTCTCTGACTGCTGGTGGTAAAACACCTCCATGGAGCTCATTCGTCAAATAGTGCTGTCATTCAGCCTCATTCCTCCTAGAGGCACACACTGGAGGGAGAATTTCTCCTCCGGGGTCCCGGGCTTGTCTGTTCGTGGTCCTATAAGTCACAGCAAGGAGAGAGGAAAACATGGGAGAAAATGAAAGTGTCCAAAGGAAACAGCCAACTGTACAGAAATGGTGTTTTCAGACCAGCTTCAGGAGGACCTGACAAGGACCTTCTTTCTCTACAGAGGGGAACAAAAATGCAGTCAGCAGAGGGCTTACCCCAGGGTAAAGTGGGATGGATTACAAGAGGCCTGATTTCTACTTTTGATAAGTGCATACCCCTCCCTGGGCCTCAGTTTCCCAAATGAGCAACTGGAACTGGATGAAACTGAAGCCCCACCCAGCCCCTTTGAGTCTGTGTCTGGGAATAACCAGGGGCCACCAACTCAGGGAATTTATACAGGATCGCACATGTGATCCCCGGCAGGGAGAAGATGGTAGATGAGCTCGGCATCAGAATGATTGGGAAATGAGGGCTCCCAGCCCAAGAGAGCAGACACTTAACAATAAGCCCTCAGAAAGGGCTGGGGGGTTGGGGGGGGGAGCGGGTTGTATGCTGTGTCACAAAGAGCAGGAGAGGCCACTGGGGGAGTATATTTTGGAGAAGAGGGATTCCTTCTTTTCTTTTAAGTTTTTAAAATTTGTTTATTTTGAAAAGGAAAGAGAAAAAGAGACACAGCAAAAGTGGGGAGGAACAGAGAGAGAGGGAGAAATAGACAGAATCCCAAGATTCCACACTAAACACGGAGCCTGACATGGGGCTGATAGCGCAGAGCCCAACTTGGGGCTTGAACCCACAAACTGAGACCATGACCTGAGCTGAAATCAAGAATCAGACGCTTAAGCCACTGAGCTGGCCAGGTGCCCTTGGAAAAGCGGATTCTGAAAACAAACGTTTATTTAGAACACCAGAGGAACAGGGACACAGAATGCTCTCTGAGATGTGTGGGCAGTGTTCCCAGCAAACAACCTTAGCTCCCAGATCCAAAGAGGGTGACCACATCTGACAAGGACAGCCACATGGCATTTTTGAACCTGATGTGCAATTCCAAAAGGAGAACGGATTTTTATCTTTCTTAATTCACTGTAGGGGTCCAGAGACCTTAAATTAATTGGACCTAAATACCCGTTCATCGATCCAGTATGAACCAATCTCACCCACCATGTGCCAGTGGGGTATTTTCTTCCCTTCCTGGCTGGATGACACACACGAGTGACAAAAGCCATTGCCTCTCAGCCACAGGTGGAGACCCCAGCCAGCCGGGGAGACACAAAAGAGAGGGAACGCAGTCCTGACCGGAAATGCAACAGGTCAGCCTCTTGTTCCCCCACCCTCACTTCTAGACCAAATTTCCTGCCCTGAAATGCTGTCCACCGCCAGACTGAGGAGTGGGGAAAAAAAAAAAAAAAAGAAAAGAAAAAGAAAAAGGAAAAGAAAGCAAAGCAAAGCAAAGAAAAAGGGCTTTTAAAATTAGCGTCCTAGGATATGGGGCTGGTGGGAGGAGGGGATGAGAAGGCTCTTGGAAGCACTCCAGCTATTTTATTCCAACGTTTTCATTCCGGTTTGGAGGTCTGGGACACATTGATTCACAACTTTATAGCTCTCATTCGGTGTTGATTTATGGCTTGACCAATCTGGGCCTAATCAGCTGGAGAAGGATTGGTTTTTCGGTCCAATAATGTTATATTTATGAGCCCATGAAGTGCACCGTGGCTGCAGCCCTGCCTGGAGTCAATAGGACTCCTAAGATCTCAGAGAGGGGAGTTCACAGACTATTTTCTGCTCCCAGATCAGGCTTAAAGCTCCTCTGTACATTAAAGGCTTCTGGTGTCATTTCGTATTTAAACCCCAAGCTGCCTGCCTGTAAATCTTTCACAACCGTGAACAGCTCTGATGGGTCTGAACGTTCCCGGTTCCGTCTGCCTGTCACTTCCCCCACCCCCCCCTTCTTTGGACCCTGGGAGGGACTAGCCGGGGACTGAGCCGCAGACGCTGCTGGGTGCTGGCCGGCTAGTGTGCAGCGGCAGCTGCAGAAACAGGGCCGCTTCGGAGGGCTGAGCGCGAGGAGGGGCATCGCCAAGGCCGTGCAGAGTTCAGCGGGTTATCGTGCTTCCGGCTCCATTTGTGGTTACTCTGGTTCAGTGACTGTAAAGAAATGAGCGGCCTGAAGACACAGGAACTGGTTGAGAAGCCTGCCTTGGCGGGGAGGAAATAGAGGTACTCAGATCACAAGCGTCTTCCTGGTTTGCTTCGAGGGGGAAAGACATTGTCCTTGTCATCCTTGGGAATCTGTTCTCTGGCCTCACCTTGGTCTGCCCCCGGGGCCAGGCATTTATTTGCAAGGCAGCTCCCCGCAGTAGTGGCCCCTGGTGGGTACCTGCAGTAAATGCTCACTGCCAGCCTTGACCCCCCCCAATTCACCCCTGAGAGTCTCCTGACAATAGGTGCACCCCCGTGGTTCATCCTGAGAAGAGAAGAATCTAGCAACAGGAAGACCCCTCAGAAAAGTCACAAGCATCTGCTGGGTAAAGGCAGAAAGCTGCAAATTCTAAATGTCACAGTGGGAGCCTTACAGAGGTGACTCTATAGATGTACTTATAAAAGAGGGGATTTTCAGTATCCTGGTAAGATTGTTCACCATCCTTGGATGAAAAGTCAAATGCACCGTCCAGACCAAGTATCAGCAAACATTCTCTGCAAAGGGTTAGATGGTAAATATGTCTGGCTCTGCAGGCATATTTGGTCTCTGTCCCATCCCCTGCTGCTTTTTTTTCACGATTTAAGAATGTAAAAATCACCCTTAGCTCCCAAGCTGAATGAGAACAGGTTATGGGCCATAGTTAGCCTGACCCCTGGCTTAAAAAACGAATACAAGTTTCTTTTCCATTCAAAATGTGGGCTCCATCCTACGTGTGTGTTCCCTTGTTGAGTGTGTGTTCACTGTCAGGGGCAAAGATGTTGAAGAACATGGGCTGTTCCAGGCTATCCCATCTCACCACTGGGGAGAGTCCCTCCAGGGGAGGAGGCGGCGATAGGGTTGAAGGAACCCAGGACTCAGGAGAGGGTAGCTTCCATCCCGGCTCAGCTCCACATTTGCGGGACAACCCTGAGCAAGTCACCCACCTTAGTGACCCTTCCTGGAAGGTGGCCCTACAGCCCTGTGAAGGGGGTCAGGCCAGAGGCTGCCCAGGCGCCCTCCAGAAGGTAGTAATCCATGGGGCCATCTCAAACGCTTTTGGGAACAAGATGGGATGCAAGAGGAAGGAAGGAATAAAATCTGTCAGATTTGTTCACTGCAGCTGAAAGCACAGCCAAGTTTGAGATGACACCCCCCCCACCCCGGCCCCCAACTCTCGGTCGGAAAAAAACCCGCTTTGGGCGCAGTCGCTTGGCACGCGGCCCACTCAGGAAGACCAAGAGGAGCGCCGGGCCAGGGAGCACCGGCCGTCCCTGCCACGCTCCCCACGGAAACAGGCTATTCGGCCCCGCGCGCCGCGCCAAGAATCCGGGCAGCCGAGCGAGCCATGCCATTGTGGGCAGACACCAAGGCTCCCAGAAAACAAGCAAAGGCGAGGCTGGGGAGCTGCCGCCGAGGCAGGTCGTCATGACCTTCCCTCCTGGGCCAGCCCCAGGCTGGCGGACAGACAGATCTCCGGCTCCATCCAGGCAGCAGCCAGGGCTGCGCTCAGGAAGCTAGAGGTGGACCCCAGCCCCAGCCTCAGCCTCACCGCCTCCGCTGCCAGACTGGACCCTGGGGACCCCTCCCTTCCCCCCCAGGACTCAGCCCTCCACCAACGTGTCTGAGCAGCCCTGGGGTGACCAGGATACAGCGCCCGTTCCGGAAGGCACGGCGGGCCAGTGTAGTGCCCTCCCGAGAGCTCGGGGGCAGTAGCAAACAGCACTCGGTGCATTTTGGAGGAAGAAGCTGGAGCCAAGAGCCTTGGAAGATGCTCCTGGTGGCCTCTCATCAGAGGCTTTGCACATTTGCTTTGTGGGAATGGTTTGAGCCTACTGGGCACTGGCCAGCCTCCTCCATGAGAGCCAAGGTTAGAATCAGCCTGCAAGCTGCTCGCTGGGGCCCTTGCTTTACGAGAGGCTTAGAAAATGCCCCTGGAGCTCCAGATTCTAATCCTGGTACCTCGGATACTTGCAGAAGTGCTTGCAAGTTCTGGTCCTCCAAGCAGAGTTGGCTGTTTTACTGTCAAGTGGCCGGAGGGGATAAGGAGGGAGAGAAAAAAACGGTGACTATAGCCAAGCCACCTTGTATGTGTAATGCAGCTGATGACCTTGACCTCAAAGGTACTTCAGAGCCACCAAGTGGGCACAGTCCTTCTGGCCTCTCTCCTCACCCACTCTTTTCCTCGTTGTCTTTTCCTCCAGGGTCTCCTCTTGCTCCCGGTGCCCAACATGTGTGGCACCTTGGTGTCGTGGCTGGGGGTGGGGGGGGGGGGGAGGGAAGTCCCCACTGGTTTATCGTTCCAGTGCTGCCATTTTCTCACTTTTTCAGAGCCCTGTAACCGCCAGAGAGTACCTCAATTGTCACCCTGGGGGAGAATCACCAGCCAAAAGCAATTCAGCCGCCCTGGATCTTTGACCTACTTCGGAAAGGAACAAATCCAGGCAGTGTGATAGACAGCCCCAGGTGGCAGCGCACAGGGCCCTGGAGACAGACACATCCAGGCTCTGTCGGTTACCAACGGTGTGACCATGGGCAAGCCACACGACCTCTTTGTGCTCAGTTTCCTGATCCGTGAAATGGGTGTCACAGGCCCTGGGTCCCAACCTTGCTTACAGGGTTGCTATGACAAATACATAAGATCTCGTGTGTAGATAGAACACACAGCACAGGGTGGATGCCAGATAGGAGCCCAATGAGTGTTAGTGCATATGTCCTTTAGGTAAAGGAACATGTGTCCAAGGGCAAGTCCCAGGGCGGCTTCCTATCTCCTAGAATGGCAACAACATCGGTCAATCTACTATTTTCCAAGAGCTCACAGCCCCCCGAGAAGGCTCCAAAACCCAGCCAGTCTGCACGTAGCTGCAGAGTGGTCTCGCGGACATAGTCTCTCGGTGGCACATCCTAGACTGTGGAGTGGTATCAGAGGAGCGAGCCGGGTGCCTGTGGCCACCTGTGGCTGGGTCCTGGGGGTCAAGCAGGCCTCCCCTGCCGGCACAGGCACTGCCCACGCGCGTCTCATGGTGCCTCTCCGGTGCTCCCGCGGCGACGAGCTTGCTGTCTGCGGGACAGCTGCTTTCTTTAGATCTACTCCTGCTTTGACTCAAGTTGCTGCTGGCACTGGTCATTTGCCTGTCTGCTGTCAGCTGTGCTCTGTCCTGTGTCCCGGGGCGGAGGCCCCACAGACCGCACTTCCCAGGCTCCCTCCAACGGTGAGACTTCCAGCTACATTCTGGGAAAGGGAGGCAATGATCTCCATTCCTCCCGATGGTCTGGCAGGGGTTTCAGACAGTAGTGACAGCCCTAGAGCTATCCAAGGCTGATGGCGGCGGGGGTGGCAGTGGCGGAGGCTGTGGCCCGGCAGTGTGGCTCCTGAGGCGCCGCCGAGGCAGCTCAGCTCTGCCACCAGGACTTTGGAACCACGCTGGTTCTGCACCCCCTTGGCTAATCCAGCCCGGGGCTGGTAATACTTCCCTTCAGTTATTCATCTTAAGTAACCTTAGCTTCCCCTCATGCCCCTCCAGCCCTTCCCACACCTTTGTTTCCTGAATGAGACCCCCTCTGCGTACAAAACTTAGAAGTCTTCTGTTTCCCAATAGGACCCAGACTCTGCACCATTTGAGCGACCATCCAAGATCCATCTCTCCCAGATGGCTTTGCACGTGTCTGTTCTGGCCCACGATGCTCTGATTGTAACCTTCAGAAGGCAGCCTTGACTGTGTCTCTCCCTTTTTCCAGGCTCTTGAGGGGCACCACCCCAAGACCCCTGCATTCCTCCTACCATTTATTCACTTCCCCGTTTTGAAGCTCGATGAAGCCACAGCAGCAACCTAGAATAAGCAGTAAGAACGTATGCAGGCCCTTTGGTCCAGAAATCGCACCTCTAAGGAATTTTCCTTAACAACATACAGAAGAGCAAAAACATGTATGCCCCAGATTTAGTCACTACAGTACTGCTTACGACTGTGAAAAATTAGAAACTGAAACAGAGGATTGGGTAAGTATATTTTGCTTTATATATCACATCTCTTTTTTTTGAGTGGAAAAATTTCCATCTATTATCAAGTTAAGAAACAAAACAGGCTGCAGTACAGCAGGCACGGCACGATCACAGTTAAGAAGTACACATATATGCACGCATTGGTACAGACACACAGATGTTTCAAAGAGTTGCCAAAATACGGACAGTAGTTATCTCTTGGGGATGGATTTTCGGAGGGTTTTATATTCTTTGTTCTCTTCTGTATTGTCTGCATTGTTACAATTGATGTGTCCTTTTACAAAACACTTATTTTTTATTTATTATTTTTTTAACTTTTGTTTATTTTTGAGAGAGAGAGACAGAGACAGAGGACAAGCAGAGGAGGGGCAGAGAGAGAGGAAGACACAGAATCTGAACCAGGCTTCAGGCTTTAAGCTGTCAGCACAGAACCCAACATGGAGCTCAAACTCACGAGCCGGGAAATCATGACCTGAGCTGACTGAGCCACCCAGGTGCCCCCAAAACACTTTTATTTTTTAAAAGGCAGAATACTGTGATAACAGCAGAACAAAACAGACCAAGTCATTCCCTCATGGAGCTAACATTCCAATGACAAAACATAAAATAAGCATGTAGTGCATGGGGTGGTGATTTTTTTGCGAGGCAAAAAGGAAAAGAAGAGGAGACTAAGAAGTACGTCTGGGGAGTGGAGGTTTAAGATTAGGGAAGGGGTTACAACTTTTAAAAGGAGATTTGAGCAAAGATCTGAAGGTGGTCAGGGGGCAAGTCATGTGACCTATCTGGGAGAAGAGTGGTCCAGAAAAATAGCCAGTGCAAAGGCCCTGAGGTAGAATGTGCCCCCTGCATGGGAGAAGCAGCAAAGAGGCTTGCATGAGCAGCCTGAAGGACAGTGATAAGAGATGGGATCAGGCAGATCATAGGAGACCAAATTTTGTAAAACTTTGGCTCTTACTCTGAGTGAGATGAAAGCCAGTGGAGAGTCTGGGCGGAGGAGCACCTTGGTTAGAAATGTTTTTAAAACACTACCCTGGCTGCTCTATGAGAGTAAGGAGGGGGCCGAGAGACCAGTTAGGAGGCTTCCCAATAACTCAGGAGGGAGACGATCGTGGCTTTGGCCAGGTGGTATCGGCAGAGGTAGTTGGTTAATTGAATCCTTCAGAAGGTAGAGCCAGTGTAATTTGCTGTTGGATCGGGTATGGGCATGAGAGAGAAGAACCAAGAATTACTTCAAATTTAGGGGGAGAGAGTCTTTAAACATTTGTTTGTTTGTTTGTTTATTGAGAACAAGAGAGCAACTGCAAGCAGGGGAGGAGCAGAGATCAAGGGAGAGAGAGAATCCCAAGCAGGCTCTGCACTGTGAGCCCAGAGCCCAATTCGGGCTCCATCCCATGACGCTGTGAGATCATGACCTGAGCTGAAACCAAGAGTCGGATGCTTAACTGACTGAGCCACCCAGGTGCCCCAGAGTGAGAGGGTCTCTAAACCACTGTGTTGACCGGCCTTCACTCCCTCTGGTCTCTGCTGGAACGCCCTCAAAAACAGGCCCCTCACAGAGATGAGCTGCTGTAACCGCTGGTAGGCACAACCTTGGCTTCGGCCTGCTCTTTTCTGAACCATCATGGGCTTACCTCATGCTGTGCCAGCCCTCAAAACACCTTAAGCCTCAGGCGAACAGGTATCAGGACAATTAGTGTCATTCGGAGGGAGATTTCAACCTAGGATCTACAAAACCAGGTTTCTTTCTTTCTTTCTTTCTTTCTTTCTTTCTTTCTTTCTTTTCTTTCTTTCTTTCTTTCTTTCTTTCTTTCTTTCTTTCTTTCTTTCTTTCTTTCTTTCTTTCTTTCTTTCTTTCTTCTTTCCTTCCTCCCTTCCTCCCTTCCTTCCTTCCTTTCTTCCTTTCTTTCTTCCTTCCTTTCTTTCTTTCTTTCTTTCTTTCTTTCTTTCTTTCTTTCTTTCTTTCTTTCTTTCTTTCTTTCTTTCTTTCTTTCTTTCTTTCTTTCTTTCTTTCTCCTGCCCAGCCCCTTCAAACTGATACTTGGTTTGAACTCAATTCCAGAGCCTTGGCTGTACCTTCTGCAAAGTTCCACCCCTCCTATCCCCCCTCAGCCCCATCTCCATAAACCCTGGATGAGGCCAGGTTTCTGAGGCCCCGCTCACCCAGGACAGGCGCCCTAGATGGAATGAGTCTTCCTTAAGCCGCTTTCTGCTGATCTCCTCACGTGCACCTACTGGGATTCTGACCAAAGGATTCAGTCCCTGTATCTGAAGTTAGGACGTTTACGCCAGCCCCTCTGTTTCAGAAAGATTTAGTCTTTTGTTGCTTCTAACCTAATGCAAAAGTAGTCCCTTAAAATTAGAACATATGAGTTTGAATGAGCATATGTGGAAGGACCCAATACTAAGGATGTTCCCAGCTGCCCTGGTTAAATGTCAGCTTAGCTGTTGCTTCAGTGAAAGAGGAGAACAAAGCACAGTCACTTCGGGCCATGGATCCTTTTCCTGAAAGAAAAAAGGGGGAGGGCTTCATCAGTCAAAGATGGAGAAGTTCAGACGCCTGTGGCTCCCCCTCTACTGGGTGCCTTCTGACACAGGACTCAGGAGAGAGGAGGTAGTGACCCNACAGCGCCTTCTGGTGTGCAGAGCCCCCATAACATCCAGGTCAGCCCCTGAGAGGCCAGGACGGAGCAGATGCCGTCATCTCCCTCCGACAGAGATTAAGAGACTGAAGCAAGAGGGGTTAGATAACTCTCCCAAAGTCAAAGTGAGAAGCCCGGCCTCTGGGACCTGCTGTTTCCCCTCTCTGATGCTTCTTGCCACCCTCCTTCAAGTACTGTACACACTGGAGTCGATGATCCTTCTCTGTGTGGGACACTAGACTGGGAACCCCTGGAGAGCAGGGCCCTTATTCTGTTCATCTTTGGGTCCCCCCAGGCACCAGCATTACACACAAGAAATAAATGTTTTTTCAATTGGTTTGAATGCAGGTGAAGCTTCTTTGGAAGCTTGTGGCTAGATCTAAAATGCCCTGGCTTTTAAAACAAAATGTCCCCCAGAGCTTTAGTGAAAGTTTTGGTGAGAGGTTGGGTCATCTAACTGTGGGGTACAAAGACAAACCACCTGCACCCGCAGGAATCCCAAAGCAGGAAGGCCCTTGCTATTCACACCAACGTGGAATGTGTTAGCATCAACACCCCCCAGAGCTGATTGGGAATGTAGAGTCTCAGGCCCGCACCCCAGAGCCACTGAAGTAGAATCAGCATCTTAACAAGCTCTCCAGGTGGGTCCTGCACCCCAAAGTCTACGATGCACTGGGTATGCCAAGAACTACAGAGCCCAGGCAGCTACTGGCCTCAGCCCATTAGCTGCGTGCCTTGCAGTCACTCAGGGATGGGTTTTTACTCTGCAGTGTGGTTTCTGACCCTTGGTGCATTTCTGGGGAAAAGAGCAGTAGATCTGCTTCTGACAAATGAATTCTAATACAAATAAAATTCTAATTCAAGGTGGGAAGGTGAGATAAACCCTGCCTCCTTATGGGAAGTGAGCTCTTGGAGGGCATAGATTATTCCAGATTTCTGAAATTCCATCTAGGTCCCAACCAGGGGACACTGGCAAGGTCTGGAGACATTTTTGGTTATCACAGCTGGGGAGGGTGGGGTTACTGGCACCTGGTGAATAGAGGCCAGGGATACTGGCTTCCTCCCCATTGTCCGGTCAATCTGTGACTCAGTTTCTTCCCCAAGCCAGAGGAAAGGGGTGGGTTTACCAAATGTAGGGGAGTCTGGGAGGTTCAGAAAAGAATCAGGAGGACTTTTACAGACATCTTCACAAGTATAAGAAAAGTGGAAATAAGATCCAAGGAGTTGAGAGGGCCAGGACAAATAACCAAGAACAGGGGCCGGTGCAAAGGACGAAATGGAGCTGAGGGAGGCCAACATCGAGAAAGCACATACAAAACTTTTATTTCGTACTCAAACACTTTCTTAGTCCTAAGAAAGACTTAAATATCCCTTCTTCTCCAGATACATCAGATTTTTTTTTCACTTCTCTATTCTCCAAACGTCTTGAAATGTGGTTATCACGAGAAAAAAAAATAAATTTAAGTATCCAAAAATATTCCGTGTAAAAGAAATATGTAAACATCACCAGAGATCAGATACACCTTCAACAGCTCAGAGGGGAGAGCTGGCGCCGCCTTACTGTCCCTCCATACGAACGTGGAAGGTGAAGGGACGGTTCTCTGAGCGTCCTTCCCGAGGTCCCCACCACCGTCTAGGGCCGCCGTTCCTGCCCCGGAGCTCAAGGCCTTTTCCAAAATGAGGAGAAGGACACTGAAGGGCAAGGGAGCCCCGGGGGTTGGGGAGGTGGGGGTCAGCCCTGCTTTTGCTGAGAAAGGGCTTGGCCGCCCAGGGCGTGCGAAGCGCATCGTTCCAGACTGAGATGCCCGGGGAAGCCCGTTCCGGGGAGCCGGCCCAGCAGAGCAATCCGCTCTGGGGTTGGCTTTGCCGGGCTCCCGGGTGCGGGGCGCGGCTCGGCTGCCCGGCGCNGCGGCCGCGGGGGGCGGCGCCAGCAGCCAGGCGCCCGGGGAGAAGGCCTGGGGCTCGCAGGAGGAGGACGGCGAAGGCAGCGCGGCGGTGGAGGGGCCCGGCTCCTCGGAAGAGAGGAACAGGGTGGTGGAGGACGGAGAGTCCAAGGTACTGGGCTCTGAATCTGTCAAGGAAGAGAGGAGACCGGGTCACTCGGGCGGGCTTGGAGTGCCAGCTGGATGGCCAGCTGCACGCTAGGCACTGAAGGTGGACATTTATTTCCCACCCCCAGACTTGCAGGCTAGTAAGGAAGAGTGGGTTGTGGGAGCAGTTCATGTACCAAGAGCAAAACGGGAAGGGTGTGGGGCTGAGCAGAGACATTCAGACGCGAGAGGATCATGGCGTCCAACCAGGCATCCAGGTGGGTCGGGCTGTGCCCTGAGGTGTAATGAGGTGGCCCTTCTGTGAAGACGGTGGGGACCTGGGGGGCCGTGCAGACTCGCAGTCTCTGGAGGCCATCTTGCCGGGGACAGTGGGTGAACACTGAAAGGAGGGCCCTTCCCCACTATTCTCAGAAGCAGAAGTGTGTTAAACAGATGACCCCTTCACTGCCCCAGCAAAGACAGGCTCTCAGGGGGGCAGTGGGGGCCAGGAGCTAGATGACCTGAGCCCCGATGTCACTCTGCCAGAAAATGCCACGGAACTTTGGGCTAGTCCCATCCTCCCCCACCCCTTAGGGGCTTGGTTTCATCTCCCCATTTGTACAAGAAGGTTGGGCGCAGTGACCCCCCTGGGACGCTTCCAAGACTGATCAGCCTGCTTTCAAAAATCTTCAACTTGAAGCCTTGATCTGGGTTCACAGAGCAGGCTGCACTCAAAGACCTGGAAGCACTTTACAAACCTACCTTTGTTTGTTGGCTCCTAATCCCTTGAGCCTCCAGCTAGAAAGTGGGAGGCAGCTCTTTGTGCCTGGGTATGGTAACATGGTTTACCAGTTCACATCAAAGGATCCACATCAGTGCACATGACCTTTAGTCAGCTGTCTCAGCCACCCTGTTTGCTGCCTTGGGGTAGATGGTGCTCACGCCTCTGAGGCCTCTCTCCCAGTCCCAGCTAGACTGTGTCTGCTCTTGGCTTTCTGCATTGTCTGTTTAAGGAGCTTCCCTTTATTCCCTGCCCTTCAGGGATTCCAGGACTTTCAGAGAAAGGACTTCCTCAGCTTGCTATCTTGGGAAGGGCGCCATGATGAAAGAGCCAGTGAGTAAACCTATCCCCCTTCGAATGTGAACAGGTGAGCTGTCCCTTCACCTGTGTCTGGCTGGGACTCAGAAGCCCAGATCACCTGGTGAGAGCTGGTTCCCTCGAGCATCCTGACTCGGGCACCCAGCAGGGTTCTCTCGGGGCCCCTGGGCCCCAGACGCTCGGGGGTCCGGTTTGTGTGGTTGGGAATTACGTCTGATGGGACTAGAGGCACTTATTAGTTGGGGGAACAGAAATTGAGGAGAAGACACTGTTATGCCTAAAAACGTCTCTGGTTGGAAACTTCATGGGTACTTTCTGCTGTTGATTTTCACAGAACTGTCTCTTCTCCATCAAAGCCTAATTTCCTCGGGCTTCCTTGATGATCTTTTGTAAACCAAGAATCACAGACTCGTCTAAGCACAGAACTCCCGTGAGTTGAAAACGAGAAGAAAACCTCTACAAACTGATCTCGTTTTACCGGAGGAAGATGTTAATGAGCTCCTCACATCCAACTCTCAGAGAAGACAGGAGGCCTTTATAGTAAATCGGAGAGGTCTAGCATGTGAAATGAAATGGAGGCAAACGCACAGAATGTTCTATCGCTGTGTTATCTGAACTTTAGGACAGGCTGTGATTCAGCAGGTTCAGGGGTGGGGCCTGAGGCTGCATTTCTAGCCAGCTTCCGGATGATGTAGATGCCACTGGCCTGGGAACCACACCTTGCATAGCAAAGGTATAGACCAAATATACGGCTTAGTAAGAAAACACAGGATTCATGATCATAGCAACTGGAGTAGCCAAGGATAAAAAAGCAACCTGAATAGCAACAGTACTGATGCTAATGACTGACCTTTCTCTGTGGGCGGGAGACTCAGAGAGATGGCCTCTGCCGTGGTTAGTTTGATGGTCCCCAGCCCAGCCTTGAACCTAAGAGCACTGACTTCCGGAGGCATGAAGACTTCTTAAAGAGGAAACTCTCACTGTTGTCTCAGCTAAGACTTCAAAAACAAGTCAAGTTGTCAGGACGCGATCCGCCCTGACTGGCAAATAGAATTGAAAACAGAAGCATCTCTTTAACAAGCACACTACCTTCCTGAACTTTCTCCAGGCTGTCAGAAAACTTGGTTGCAGACCCAGCTCAGCTAAAATCTGCACTCAATGATTTATAGTTCTCTTCCATCCCTGCAACTGATAATTTTATCCCTTATTTGGACATGCACCTTTGAATCAATGACATCATTTTTATGCAGCTTCACTGATGGGTATAAACTAATGTCAGGGTCCTGCTGTTACAAACACAGCTCTCGGTGGAGGTTGGGGGGCTCCCAGGTGCAGAGGGTCAGGTTAATCCGATTGTTTAATTCCCCCTTCCCCCCCTCACATGGTCTCTGACCCTTATCCTGCTTTATTGGTCTTCTGAGCCTTATGACCACCTGATATTTTATGGGTTTTTTTTTTTTTTGGTCTACTAGCATGTCAGTCCTCTAAAAACAAAGACACTGCTTTATTTCATTCTCTGCTGTGTTATCAGGGCCTAAACAATCTAATAGGTGCTCAATAAATACTTGTGGAATGAATGCCATATAATCATCCTCAGTCCAGAAACACAGCCGCAAATGCAATAAACTGACCAGTTGGTTGTTCTTTAATCATTCAGTGCGTCACTTATTTATCGAGTCGTGCACTCTTTGAGACGTACTTACACTACAAAAATCATTCCTTGTTTATCTGATATTCAGGTGTAACTGAACGTCCCATATTTTATCCGGCAACCCTGTGGGAGGTCAACATTTTCATCTTGTTTCATAGATGAGGAAACTAAACAGAGAGAAGAGAAACGGTCTGGGTGTTTGCATGGAATTTCAGAGCTAGAAGGAATGTTTGCTCTTGTTTGGATTAACTTCCAAAGGCGGAGGCCTGTGCAAGGAAGGGACTTGCTGGGTAGTGACACTGCAGAGAACAGAACAGGGAGCACAGAGGGACACAGTCCCCTCTCTCCAAGCAACTGTTCCGTCTTCCCAGGATTCAGTGGTGGAACAAATCCATACCCAGGATGGGCCACGTGTCAGGTGGCATAGAGGCTCTGGAGACAGAGCTGACCCCGACGTAGTCCCTACCCTGAAGGAGCAGACAGGCCTGTTGGCTCTCAGGTGGCTTCTCGGTGGATACCCAAACCCTTCTGGTGGATCAGACTGGGGCAGCAATCCAAGAAAGTTGCACAGCAAACATCTGCTAGTATTTAGTTAGCACTGCTTTGCTCAGAAAGCTTACAGCCTCTAGTACACGTATAAAGGTGTACTAGAGGCTGGCGTGTGAGCCAAGGTCACCCAGCCATGGGGGTCCAACCTTTCCACCATGGCGCTCCTTCCTCTCCCCATTGTTACTCCCATCTTCCTCACACTTACAACCATTCTGGGGAGATGCTACTTCCAGAGGTGGGAAGGGTGAGTTGTAACTAGATTTTGCTTATCCTGGTTCTTATTTACTGTCCCAGAAATACCTTCGCAAAAGTCAGTTTTGAAAAAGATATATATAGTATAAGCATTTGAAAAGGTTTCATTCTCTCTAGAAAAGGAAGAATTGCAAATTAAAATAATGACTTGGGGGGTCGCCTAGGGGACTCAGTTGGTTAAGCGCCCAGCTCCATTTTGGCTCAGGTCATGATCTCACCGCCCAGCTCCATTTTGGCTCAGGTCATGATCTCACTGCCCAGCTCCATTTTGGCTCAGGTCATGATCTCACCGGTTCGGTGAATTCAAGCTCCGTATCAGGCTCCCTGCTGACAGTGTGGGGTCTGCTTGGGATTCTCTCTCCCTCTCTCTGCTGCTCTTTCTTGCTCTCTCTCTCAAAATAAAGACACTTTAAAATAATATTAAAAAGAATTAATTATGAATTGAAAAACACATTGAAAAGATACATATATATTAAATATATTATATATAGTATATTTTCAATATATATAAATAATAAGCATTTGAGAAGTAAGTGTCCATTCTCTCTGGACACGAAATTATTTCAAATCAAAATAATAATGGCCGGTAAGTCGAAATAATTAGGAATTAGGAATAAGGCATTGCTACTTTTCACCTGTAAACTTTTCAAAGATTGCCAGGAGAGAAGCATTCTAATACACTGTTTGTAGTAGAGTGGATCAGTACATCCTCTACAGAAAGCGATTTAGAAACGTGCTCTACTGTTTAGGGAGAATGGAAATCGCCAACTAGTGCTTTGTGGATGAGTTCAACTGCTTACAGAAAAATGTGTAAAATAAAGATTGGTAGGAAGGACACGAAGATGTCAGGTATGTATGGGATTATCCTTTCCTGCATTTTCTAAGATGTCTGCAGTGACCAATGCAGGGACATGTCTTCCCTCTCACCGCTCACTGACCTTAAACAGAAAGCGGCTACTTCCCACCAGGCCTGCAGAGGCAAGGTCTTCTGATCGCTTTCTTTTCAATCTTCTTGCTGAGTCAGGCTGAATCATTTCTTGGCTGGCAACTAGCCACCTTGAAAGGCCGATCTTTTTTTTCTTTTCTTTTAATTTTATTTGTTTTACATCCTTTTGGCTTTCCCAGCCAGGGCCACTCACAGCCACCAGCCTGGGGCTGTGCTCGCTCCCTTGATGCCTGCAGAGGAGCTGCCTGTGGGAACCTGCGATTCATTTGCAAATATTTGCAAATAGACCCTTGGGATCCTCTCCCTACACCCAGCTCCTCTCACCGGCTTCCCCTTCGTGATGAAATGACCTTCCGTTTTTCAAACGCCCAGGACTAACCCTTGACACCTCTCTTTCCCTCACCCCCCACCTCCAATCTGCCGGCAATGGCTGCAGGGTCTGCCTTCCAACTATATCCAGCATCTGACCAGCATCGTGGTCTCCAGGCAACCGACGTGCAGCCTTTGGTGCCTGAGCCAGGACCAGAACACAGGTCTCCTGAGTTCCAGTTCAGTCTTTTCTCTGCCGCACTCAAAAGCCTACTCGGTTTGAATCATTTAGGACTCTCCCCTGGCTCTACTCCATCTCCCCAGCCCCTCGGCCTCCCACCACCACTTGCCTAGGAAATCTTTGGCGGAGTCCTTTATCTTGAATATGAGATAATAGCTAAATTCATTCATTAATTCATTCAACAAATATTTATTGAGCACTTACAGTAGGCCCCGCAGAATGCTGTATGTTGTGCAAAGCCAGGCTTAAACTCTGACCTCACTGTGGGGGCAGGAAAAAAAATCAAATGATTGCATACATAATTGTGTAATTGCCAAACAATGGTACAATCGGCATGCTATAAGCATCTAAATAGGAGGGTTGACCTAATCCAGGAAGATTCCCTGAGGAAATACTGCTTCAGCTGAGCTCTGGAGAATGAGTAGTCAAGTAAGAAGAGGGGGTGGGGGGAGGAGAGAATGTTGAAGTCTGAGCAAGGACATGTGGTAGGAGGCAGTGTTGCAAATCTGTGGGACTCCTAGAGAAAGCCAGTGTGACAGAAAAAGAGATGGCTAGGTGAAGGAAGCCTGAAATGAGATGATACTCAAGAAGCAAGTAGGGGTCAGTATAATCACTTAAAGATTACATTTTCCAGCCTCTCTTCCAATAGCCATAGCTAGTAACTAAATTCTGGGCAGAAAGATGCCAATAGAAGTACTGTATGCAATTCTTTCTCCCTCTGCCTGTCATTTAGTTGCAATGGCTGGTGCTCAAGCAGCCCTATTGGACCATGAGGTGCGAACCATCTGCTAACAGATGATAGAGCAGAGCACTGAATCCTTGATAACTTTGAGGGATTGGTGTGCCAATCCTAGCCAGTTTAACTACAGACTTTTTGTATGAGAAAATAAAATCCTATCCCTCCAAACCCCTTTAAATTGGGTTTTCCTTTACTCACAACACCAAATCCTGATACACATGGTCTTGGTGAACTTGTTAAAGAGTGTTGGCGTTATCCTAAGAGCAGTGGGAAGCTTTGGGAAAGTTTTAAGTATAAAAGGGTGTGTGTGTGAGTCTGTGTGAAAGAATTGGTTTTGTATTTTGAAAAGTTCACCCGGCTATATTGGGCAGGGATGGGCAGGGAGTAGACATAGTCAGAGCAGGAAGACCAGTCAGGAGGTTGTAGCTGCGTTGAGAAATTACAAATGACTGTGGCTTTTGCTAAAGCGGTAGCTCTGGAGATGCAGAGAAGTAGATTCTAGAGACAGGTGGAACACGGACATGTTAGGGCTTTTACTATCGTCAGGGGGAAAGGAGTCTTCAGGGAAATGGGTGTCTGACCAGGCCTCTGCTTCAGTATAAGTTTCCAGAAATTCTCACTCCAGAAGGGGAGCTTTCCCTTTCTTGTTCTCAGGAGTCCAGATGGCCCTTGCCAGCCCACACCCAGCCCGCCAGCACAGCTCAGCTCTGCCCACACCTCACCAGAGGCAGCCCCCGGGAACGTTTTCCCAGGAGCCGGGAGGGAGGAGAAACCAGGTAGCCCTGGGGAGCCGGAGCGGCAGAAGCCTGTGGGAAGAGGCTGAAACCTGTCTGCGGAAGAAACTGACTGCAGCCGGCACTTTCCTTTGATGGCTCAGACTTGGCCCGGCTGCAGCTTGCGCCTTTCAGAATGCTCGGCACACAAAGGGGAGGGTGAGTGTCTGATGAACTCAGCCCAATAATATTCACTTCTTTTATTTTCCAGGAACGTCATGAGACCCACAGGGCAGTCTTCTGGTTTTAAGACCTGGTGAGTCAAGTCTGCGAATACTTCTGACTCAGTCTGATCCCAAGTTCTCAGCAGGCATCTCCCAGGAACGTGGCTCAGCGGGAGGGCTGGGGGGGGCGGTTTCTCTGGGGGCTGCGAGGAAGGCTGGCTGTGGCGCGGACGACAGGATTCCGGACTTGACACTGACCGTGCTCACTAGAAGAGCCAGCGTTCGCAGCGTGCTTTCGACTGCCAAGCCACGTGCTAAGCGCTCTCTTCTGAGAGTCATGGAACGCTGAGGTGGAGATTGCCTTCATTGCATCTTGCTGTTCGGGAAACTGAGGCTCCGATATGTGGTCCTGCCCACAGTCATGGAGCCAGGATGTGAGGCAAGGCGGCTGGTGCCGGTACTTACATGTGAAGGAGGGCACGTGCTTTATGGGGATTTTGCAGGCATGACAGGAGAGCTGACAGGGAGGGTCTCCTACACTCTAGGGCAGTCATTTGCCACCTTGACTGCATATTAAAGTTACCTGGGGGAGTTTTGGAAATACTGCTGATGCCCCCAACCAATTAAATTGGAATATCTGGGGTTGGTGCCCAGGCAACCTATGTTTTAAAAGCATCCCAGATGCTATTGTAATGTTAATACACAAATAGGGCTATTCATATGTTTTCTCACTTAAAAAAAATTTTTAATGTTTATTATTGAGAGAGAGAGAGAGAGAGCACTAATTGGGGAGGTAGAGAGAGAGAGAGAGAGAGGGAGACACAGAATCCGAAGCAGCCTCCAGGCTCTGAGCTGTCAGCACAGATCAGAGCCTGATGCGGGGCTGGAACTCAGGAACTGGAAGATCATGGACCTGAGCTGAAGTCGGACGCTCAAAACCGACTGAGCCACCCAGGCGCCCCATATGTTTTCTCATTTAATCCCCGCAATGACATTCTGCCCATTTGCAAATAGAGAAACTGAGATTCACATAATTTGGATTGACTGGACAATGCCCACGGCTGACAGGACCCACACCCTCACCTGTATCTGGCTGCGCATTCCTATTGAGTCCATCGATTGTAGTCTCTCTCCCATCTCTCCTCTCCTCTATTTTGAAAAGTGAACTTTTAAAATGTAAATGTCTTTTGCAGTTTGCATCTTTTCTTTGGTTCAAGTTCAGGTGCTGTTTAGGCCAGCAGCGCGAGAAGTGGACAGGCAGTGGACAGGCAGTGGACAGCCACTGAATGAAATGGGCTGGTCCAGAGGTCCCTGAAACCATAGTCTGCTCTTCATCTAGGCTCTGCGATAGCCGAGGCCCTCCCAGGAGAGGCTGGGTAACCCTGACCAGGACATGCGGCTGACTGTCCCAGGAGGAACACAGCCCATCCGCTGTAGTCCCCAGCCTCTGAGGGGCCACCCTCTGATGATCAGAAGGACCCAGCCCTGGGGAAATCCTTGGTCTCTCTTTCCAGCAGCATCAGCGATTTCCTGAGGAGTGACGTGAGAAAAGTCATTTTACTTCCGCGTGAATTATTCAGCCTCAAATTTCCTCATGGCTGAGGGTTGAGCTAGAGAGGAATGCTCATCATCAATCAAGTTAGGAAAGCAAGGTGGGTGGGAAGGAAGAAGGGCCGCCTCAGAGACTGAATTAGGCAGCCAAAAGGTACTTCTGCTCAAAAAGGACCTTTAAAGAAGAGGAGAAGTGAAATCAGGTATTTGTATGCCGTTGTTCACAGCAAAGTTGTTCATTTGGACCAAAAGGTCCAAAAATGAATGCAAGTGTAAAAAAATGTGGTGTGTGTGTGCTTGTATATATTTACATGTATATACATATGTATGTATATATTATATTATATATGAATATTATCCAGGCTTGAAAAGGAAGTTTTGACATATGCTAAATGGATGAACCTCGAGGTGTACGTACACTAAATGGAATAAGCCAGTCGCATAAGTCCATACACCAAATTTTGTATGATTCGTCTTGTGTGAGGTTCCTGGCTGGCGGGGGGGAGGGATCAAACTCACTGAGACGCAGAGAAGAATGGTGGTTGCCAGGGACAGAGGGGGAAGTGGGGACAGTTAGTGTTTAATGGGGCAGCATTTTGATTGGGGAGGATGAGGACATTCTGGAGACTGATGGTGCTGATGATGACCCGACATTGTAAAGGTACTTAATGTTCCAGAAACGCACACTTAAAAAATGGTTAAAATGATGAGTGCCTGGGTGGCTCAGTCAGTTAAGTGTCCAACTCGTGATTTCAACTCAGGTCATGATCTCACAGTTTGTGAGTTTGAGCCCCACGTCGGGCTCTGTGCTGACAGCAAGGAGCCTGCTAAGGATCCTCTCTCTCTCTGTCTCTCTGCCCTTTCCCCTATGGTCCCTCAAAAATAAACAATAAAACATTTTTAAAAATGGTAAAAATGGTATGTGTTATGTTGTATGTATTTTGCCACAATAAGAAATAAGTGGGAGAAGGTATGACACCTTAATTCACGATATTCTCCAAATGCTTGAGAGAAGGTCTATATATGACCTCTCTGGGACGGTTTGTAAAGGAAGGATGGGGAAGGACTGATAAAACAAATTGCTGTTGGGAATATTATAGATCAGATGTGGGTTAAACACCCCAAAGAGACCCCTGAGGGCAAGGATCACCTACTCAATCCTGGACATAAACATTACTGCAACATCAAAGATATTTCCTTTTTTAATCACCAGTGTGACCAATCCTAAAATAACTTTGTTGAGGCTAAGTGAATATGGGTTGGAAGAAAATAATGTCCAGAGCCTGACACTTTTTTTATATCTACTTTTAGACCCATTCTGCTTTCTTAAGCAAAGTGATTTCAACCCTTCAAGCGTTTCACAGCCAAGCCTCCGGCTTTTCAGGGCCACACATTCTGACTAGTGCCACAGGCCACAGGAAAAAAGGTGAGAAATGTTTCAGTTCAAGAGCCCTGTGGTCTTCCACCAGGCTACTAGCCGCCCCACCCCTTCCTCATTCACTCCGCTCCAACTATTCCTTGAAGGTACTAAATGTGCTCTGACCTCAGGGCCTTTGCACTTGTTTTTTGCTCTGTCTAGAATGCTGCTTCCTTAAGTGTCTGCGTGTCTTTCTCCCTCATCCCTTTCCACCTTTGCCCAGCCACCTTCTCAAGAGGCCTCTTCTAAACACCCTCATTGGAAGTGCTACCTGCATTCTTCCCCACATCACCGTCTGTGCCCCTTGCCCTGTACAGCAGAGGCTGCCACTGTCCCATGTCCCTGGATGCTCTAGGTGGAGGGAATTAATATGTGCAAATGCATGAGGCCTGGAGATTATAGGCTGACAGTCTGAAGTAGCCGGAGGGTAGGGTGCACAGGGATGGGAGACTTGAGTGACATGGCTTAAAAAAGTAGCAGAGACAGATGGCCCAGGAGCTCCTCTGCTAAGCTAAGGAATTTGGACTTTAGCAGGCAACAGGGAGCCACTGAAGGGCTTTAAGTAGGAGAGTGATAGATTTGATTTGCGTTTTTATTTTATTTTAATTTTTTTTAATGTTTTATTTATTTCTGAGAGAGAGAGAGACAGCATGAGCAGGGGAGGGTCAGAGAGAGAGGGAGACAAAGAATCCGAAGACAGGCTCCAGGCTCTGAGCTAGCTGTCAGCACAGAGCCTGACGCGGGGCTCGAACCCACAGACTGTGAGATCATGACCTGAGCCAAAGTGGGATGCTTACCCGACTGAGCCACCCAGGTGCCCTGATTTGCATTTTTAAAAGATTACTCTGGCCCCCAGCCCTGTGGAGGCTGGACAGGAGGGGGTGAGCCTGGAGGCAAGAAGACCAAACACAAAAGCTGTTCTCCTTGGACAGGAAAGCAAAAAAGACAGTAGAGCAGTAAAGGGGCACAAAGGTGAGGAAGCTGAGACAACCGGCATCAGAAGCAATTTTTTTTTTCTAGGAATAGATTGAATTTCAGCAAAAAGGAACTTTCCTGCCATCCTTGACGGGATGATGCTGTGAATGTTGGCTCCTGTCCCCATTCGCGCTGGCGACCCTGGGCCTCTCATGCATCACCATTCAATAAAAGCAAGTGTGGGTTTTATGGGATTGTTTGTTAAGCCCCAAGCCAAGCTTTTCTACTCGCTCAGGCAAGACTCAAATGCCAGTTTTTAAATTGGCCATATTTTTACATACAGGGCGTGAAGGATATCTCTGTGTGTCTACCAACACACCCGTGTGGAGGGAGGCGCGGGTAACTGTATATAATCGCTTTATGTACTTTCCTGAAGGGGCGTTTCTACAACCTGTATATTCCTTGCCATGAATTTTTCATGGTATGGAGAAAGGGGGAGACAAGACGAAAAAGTTATTCCCACGCCATAGCCAGCTTTGGCTTGTGAAGAAAAATTCAAAATATCTTATGTTCCTTAGTGATGCCTCCGGGGTTGAACAGTTCACAAATCGACCCGTTTAATCTTTCCTCCTGGAGGGCCACTCCTCTTTGAGCTTCCTTTTCTTTTTTCTTAACTATCATTAAAGAAATAATATGCCAGGGACCAGACCCCGCGGAAGCCCAGGCTCCCTGCCCACCCCCACCCCCCTCAGGAAGAGTTCACCAAAGGGGCCCATCTCGCTTGTAAAAAAGCGGACTGCTTGATGAACTTGATGGAAAGAACCGGGCTGTAAAAGACGGCATTTTGGTTTTAACAAGGCCAGGAAGCCCAGAGCGGAGCCAGCTGGGCAGTCTGAACGAACCCAAGAATATTAGAACCCGGGGTCACACAGCGCCGGGACGCCCCCAGGAATGCGGGGAGCCGAGACGGCCTGGCCAGGGGCTGGGGGACATCTGGAGCCCCGCGTGCCAGCCGCTCCCGTGCGAGTCGACAGGCAGCGCTGCAAGTGGCCGGGACAGCTGGACCGGAGCGGCGCTGGGCCCACGGCCCTCTTCCCATGGCAAGGCCCCAGGCCCCCGGGACCCGCTCAGCGGGGACGGCACCTCGGAGAGGACGCCTGCTCGGCTGGCTCCAAGATGTGGGCCCCCATGACCCACACTGGCTCCCAGCTGGAGGCGAGGGAGGGGTGATGACCCCCTGCCCCCAGGCAGTGAGCAGCCAGGTTCTAGAAGAGGGTGTTCCCTAAGCCAATGGCAGAGCAGAGGACTCAGGACCCTATCTTGTCATACGGACCAAGGTGAGGACGCCCAGCTCTGGACACACGTGGCCAACTTCTATTAAGCGGATTACCCTGTTTCTCCCAGCATTCTCTGCGGCCCTGGGAGCGGAGCCTGGCTCTTACCAACTGCCGCCTCCGGTGTCTGTCGCCTCCTCTGACTACAATCCCCCTGCAGCTTCCGCACTTAGAAAACAGTGAGCCTAAGGGACGGCGTATGAGGTTCTCTGTCTGCCCCATCCAGGCGTTTTCCATCCGTAGCCGTTCCCTTAAGGACTCTGTAATCAGGACCGCCTGGCCTTACCGCTGTGTCTCTCCTCAGAAGATCTTTTCTAATTTGGGTCCCAGTTTCCCCCCCCTTTTTTTTTTTTCATTTCATGCCATCCCTTCTAATGATAACCCTTTGTGCCAGGCTCAATTATATACAAAGCTCAAATGAGCAACCCCAACTCTAAATTTGGCTCTATCCATTGGAAGGGGAGGTCATGGGCGTCTTGATTTGCCCAGAGGGGAAGATGCTGGTCCTTGAGGGGAAACAAGGCCAACGGCTGGGGGTGGGAAGTTTTGCAAAAATGAAAGTCGAGAATGAAGGACTAGACAGACCAGAGCTCGTTGAGCTTGGTCACTGGGGCACAAGGCTCATCCTGCATTTTCGGCAGGCCCGTTAGGACTTTGTTCTCCCACAAGGCATGCAGAAGCAACAGAAGCGCTTTAATTTTTCCTTTTTTTAACGGTGTCCTCCAGCCTGACCCTACTACCTATGTTCTCACTGCAGGGTCAGCAGAGGGTGAAATGAGAGCATTCTCCTGGAATTTCCTGACTTCTGTGAATTTTTCTCAAGATCTGGCCGTGAGTCAATGTGATGCACTGTGACACATGGTGTGACTGGCAGGGGCTCCCCCTCCCTTCTGGAACACCATGAGAAGCATCTCCCTGCTGAGTAATGGAGAATGAAAATCCATAAGGGCCCCCCAGCCATCTCTAACGTTCGCTCCACATGGCCTCCAAATTAGAGCAGAGGAGAGAATTCTATTCACACCGTATGTTAGTCAGGCTATTAGCATTCTCTAGAAGTACAGAAAGAGCTCTATTGACTCAGTCCACTTCCTTTCAGTATAAAGCTCTCTCGTGCAATTTGTGTTGATTTTGGTGTTTTGGGTACCGAGAGACTGGGAGTGGGGAGATGAGAAGGAGATTGGAGAATGGAGGAGAACTGCTCAGATCTACAATGCCCAGACAGGCTCTGAGAACCTAGAACATTCCCTGAAAGGCTCAAGAACAGTTGGACTGGGGAGGGAGAATTATTGGGTCTGTTTTATTGATGTTGATGACCAATCTGAAATCGTCAACCAAAACAGATTCATTACGGTCTCATGTGTGGACTGTCTGACTACCAGGATTGGGCATCACTTGTTCGTGGAGACCAGCTATGACCAGTCTCTGTTACAGACGCTTTATAATTACCCCAAGAGTCTGGGAGCAAGCATTCGGATCAATGACATCCTTCAGAAGATCCCGGAATAAGACAAAGGAAGTGTTCACATGAGCCTGGTAACTGTCTGCAGAGCCCGGCCTCACACGAGGTTTTGGGGAACATATGTGGGAAGCGTTTTGCAAATTGTCAGACACTATGCAAACAGCAAGGAATTGTTGATATGACCATCACGAGGGTGCCTAGCACACCACTGTGGAGCCAAAGATGAGAGCCATTTATAAATACAGCCTAGAATATCTAAAGTCCTTATGAGTTTCAGGGTGAATACCTTTATCCCTCTCTTTCAAATGCAGAAAATGAAGAGCAGACCCCACTCCACTGAAACCCAGCTACCTCTTACCCTATAGTCACAGTTGCTCTGTGTCTTTTGCCTCCATCACAGGCAGATCACTGAATGAGAACAGAACGTCCTCACTTGTAGGAAGCCTGAGTTGGGAAGGAAAATGCCAACTGCAAGCGAATGCCTACAAAGGTCTTGCACCGTCTACCATTCCAAGGTAAGCTAAGATAAATATTTTCTGGGGTGCTTTCCACCAACCAAGATAAAAAAAAAAAAAGCTAATTTTCCTCTTCTCCATCTCCCCTTCTTCCCCTCCCCCAACCCTCCTCCCCTCCCATCATCTCACCACATTTAATCTAAAAAGGCAACTCTCCAGTTTCCTGCTCCTGGAAAAGAAACCGTCTTTCAGGATTGCAGCCTTTTCACCGATTTGCGAAGGCAAAACAAGCGAATGAAAACGAGGCCACTGGGTAAAAAGGAATCAAACCTCAGAAACTCATTCATTTTTTTTTTTTTAAAGTTTGGTTTTAAAAAGTTTTATTACCCATTATATATTTTACTAGATATATTCTTTTAAAATTATTTTTATGATAACTTTTAAATACATACGTATTTTTAAACTAACAGAAAAAATAGTCGACCATTTGCCAAGGGCTCTTTGCTTGTTGAGGTGCAGGCTCCTGGGGCAGTTTTGCCAGGGAATGGGATGGGTCTGGTTGGAACCCAGGATTTCTCTGAGTCCCGGGCAGGCCTCTCTTATTGCCGGGCTCTGGAGATGTTTTTCTTTCAAACACATACACCTATGTGTGTGTGTGTGTGTGTGTGTATACCTATGTATATGTGTGTGTGTATATGTACACCTATATATGTATGTGTGTGTGTGCATGTACACCTATATATATGTGTGTGTGTGTATGTGTATATATATAGGTGCTGTGTAATTCACCTATATATATAATGAGCAAAACAACATTCCATCCTGGCTCAGGTACGCGGTGAGGTTGAATTCTCGCAAATCTGTGAAATGTTTTAAGGTCCTTAGATTAAGGCAGTTACATGAGAAAGTCCACATATTACCACAATGTGGAATTCCACTGAGTCGTCCTGTTTCCTGTCACTGCCCCCCTCTGTGTCTTACATCACTTGGAACAAGCTCTGAGGTCATCAGAAAGCCTTTAAGTAATCTCTTGGCCTACTTTCCTTTACCTTTAAAAAAAAAAACCGAACTCTTCTTCTGCTTCTGTTTTGCTTGGTGCTTTTTTTCCTTCCCCTTCTTAAGACAGCCAAAAAGCTCTTTCCTCCTAATGGGGTGGGGGTGGGGGTATCAGAGTGGGAGCCATTTAGTTGGAGGTGGACCGACCCTTTGCCACCTTGGTGTTTTCTCTTTGTCTCTCATCTTTGCCTCTCATCGCCCTCGCTCCCTACCTCCGGGTTTTCATATGTCATACGTTTTAATAACTTAAAACAAATTTGACTCTGAGCCCTTGACTGTGAAATTTGCTTCTGCTTCTGGGACTGGCGGCCCACACAGGGTACTTACTGAATCCACCCACTGGCGCTGCCCCAGGGGTGTGGGTCACTGCCTGGCCACCCCAGGAGGCCCTTCCCCACTCAGGGCTTGCTGACACTCAGGGTCACATGCGGAATGCGGGACAACAGACAGCTGCTGGGGCAGGCGTGAGGCAGCGGCCAAGAATGCCCCTTGCCCTGGCGCAGCTGTGTCCCTCAACAGGTGCTGGCCGGCGGCTGGGTGCGCCCTCATGTGTCACATCCTCCTCCGGGCGCACAGAAATGCACCCCACATCGGGGGCATAGACGCGGGCTCTCTCCTCCTCCCCTCTGCCAGGCCTGAGACCACAGAGCGTTTGAGCACAAGGCAGTTCACTGTGACCGAAAGCACCCAGAGTCACATTGGCCTGCCCTTCGCCCTCAGCAGGTGGCCCCTCAAATGAAAGGCACCCCCCCCCCCACCGGCCTCGCTGCAAGGAAGGACGTGCCTCCTGAGAAAGCCACGGCTGACCTTTCCCTGACTGGCTCTGAGTAGGGCTGCCAGACAGCCGCTGCCACCCCAACACCGGCCTCCCCCGAAAATTCTGTCAGGACCCAACTTCCCTGTTCCCCTCAGACTGGAAGAACCACATGAGGGAAAGGAAGAGCAGGCCTGAGCTTGGGACCAGACAGGACCAGGCGTGTTCCTCCTGCCCCGGGGTCCCCTTGTCGTCCCTTCCTCCTTCTTCGCCAGCTCCTCCCCAGCCCCACCGACATTCAGCCCTTCCTCTTCTGCCGGCCTCCGTTTCCACTCCAGTCTACCCTACTGTCTCCCCCCCAGCACCTAGTCTCCCCTCGGGGATACGTAGTTATCTTGGGCGAGGGGGGTGTTGTCTCCTCAACAAGACGGCAGTAGGGACCGTGTCTTACACGGTTATACAGCAACCCCCAACAGCGCGTTACTCACCTCTGCAGAAATGAAACCCAGATCAGAAGAACATCGCATGCCGAATCCGCTGTGCATCTGTGCACACTCTAAAATCTCCTACCCCAATCCTTTGTGCACTTGCAGGACACTTACTACTGGGTCTTCCTTACCTGTGTTTTAGTATATTTTACTGTGTTTTACTTTACGTTCCCCATGGGCTATTTAAGTGGAGCTCCATGGAAATACAGTTCCATGTAATGGAACATTTCTGAGTAAGGCCGGCGCATTCTGAGCCGAGCAAGGCTAAGTGGGTTCCTCGGTGTAGGACTCCTCAGGACCTGGTTGCAGACATGGTCATCTCTGAGGAGGATGTAGAATTCAGTTTCCAAATTTACTTGCCCTCAACACGCACTTCTTGGGGGACTCTCCTGAGGGGTGTATCGGGCTTTGGTCAGAGCTGCAGCAGACATGAACTCCTCTCTTGGACTGTGTACAGTGCTTATGGCACAGGATCTGGAAAAGCCTCACAACCTAAGACCGACAGCCCTGCCTTTCTTCAAGCAGGAAGAATAGAACTGGCCTCCTCTTCCAGAGCCTTGGGCTGTCCCAGGTGGAAGGAAGCCCTTTGACGAACGAGGGACTTGCTCAAGTGTTTACTCTGGGGTATATTTCAGCCCAGATAATAAGGGAATCGCCAAAGTTGTTCTTTCCACAATGAGACCCTCGGAAAAAGCCACACCCCTCAGTTGTTCACCACCAGCAATACCAGCATCAGGGCAACAAAAGTATTGCAAATCCTAGAAAAGTACAGATCTAACAGTAGGCTGTGCTGACTCTTAATTACACCTCTCACTTTCCTGCTGCCCGCCTTCTGGAACCTGGCCTAACTTCCTGAGAACCTTTTCACTAATCAAGTCTTACCTCCCGGCCATCTGGGGGTTTATTTTGAGGTCCGGATGACAAGGATCTGGGATTTGGGCCCTTGTTCTGGAAACCTCTGAACTGTCTTATGGTCTAGACATATGTCTATGGGCCAATTTTATTTTTTAGATCAGGGGGAAGGGAGGCAGGCTCTTCTAGCTTCCTGGGAATGTTGGTGACCTCGGGGCTGGATGGATAGGGGCCACGGTCAGGGCCAAGCCAAGGACAGGACCAGGGCATTTGGAGAAGCCACACAGGTTCTCACAGGGTGCCATCAACAAGGAAACTTTGAAAAACAGAGTGCACTTGGGACCTTTATCCCCCCTGCACTTGGGACCTTTATCCCTCCTGCCATTCACAGCAGCATCACTGTTGACAGACTTTACTGCTGTCATTTCCTCATTTTTCCTTGACATTGAATGTAAAAGAGGGGCAGCGGTCAGGGGAGAATCAGGCAGATGACATCCTCTGCACCCACCATCAAGGTGTCTAGGAATACAACAAGCATCTACAGGCCAACCCGTGTTCCCTCCTCCTCCTCTCTGTGGGCACGAGCACCAGGCGGGGCAGATTGAAGGCAGTGTGTCCGTCTGTAACGTGAGCACAACGGCTCCCTCCTGGATCACTTCACAGGGGCTTCTGAGACTCCGGGTGGGGAGAGGGGGCACTGAGAGAATGAAGGGCTAGTCCCTCCTCCGTTTTTCCACCGCTTACCATTCCTGCCACTCAGCATCCCTTCTGCATGCGGATCAAATCCGGGCTCCCTCTTTGCCAATACACGAGGGGACAGGGGACCCAAAACTCCCACCTCGTTAGATTCCAGTTAAAGATTTACATGATGAGAGTCCCCTGAGCTGCCTTACCTGGTGACAGACGTATCATAAAAAAGCCTCCACCCCCCTTCCCATAACCACTTACTCGACTCTAACTATGCCTGAGTGTCTCCTCACCTCTTCAGGGCATTTCCAGGGAAGTTCTCAAAGATGGTGGCAGAGCAAGTATGACTTGGACCCCGTCAAGATTTAACCCAAGGTGACCCTACCTCCATCTTCCTGACAGGTCCATATGGAGTGAGAGAACAGGATGGGTTCATTTCTGTCCCCTCCCTACTCCCCAGGCCTACTGCCAGGTCTGTGCTTCTAGGTACAGACACCCCAAAGCCGCTTCTCAGAATCTTTGCCCAGCATGAGTCCAATGAAACCCAGAATTAGCAGATGATGTTCCCCGGACCAAAGAGCCCTACGTACTTCTTGCTGTTGTGCCGTGACTCCTCGATCTTCTAACTGCAACTTGAAGCCTTCAGCAGCCCAGTCTCAGACTTTAGGATTCATAGACAAAGCCTCCGCCCTTCACACACCCTCACTGTCTGCAGGGACCTGACCACGGCCAGTGTGGCTCTGCCGGGTGCTGCCTGCTTCCCTTCCCTGAAGCCCCAGCAAAAGCACCAGGGCTCAGAGTTCGAGGTGGTGCAGGAAAGACTCTGTGGGGACCCCCACCTGTAATGTGGGAGAGTCAGGGCACTCTATCCAAGGACAGGAGTGAAGGGGGCTATAGAACAGGGAGAGAAAGGAGGTGAGGGAAGAGAAGGTGGGGGGAAGGGGAGGGAAGGAAAGGAAAAGAGAAGAAAAGAGAAAAAGAGAAGAGAAAGGGAAGAACACCAGGCCAGGAAACCTTTAAAAATGCACTTTTCTCTGGGGCGCCTGGGTGGCTCAGTCGGTTAAGCGTCCGCATTCGGCTCAGGTCGTGATCTCCCTGTTGGTGAGTGCCAGCCTGTGCGGGCTTGGCGCTGACAGCTCGGAGCCTGGAGCCTGCAGCCTGCCTCAGATTCTGGGTCTCCCTCTCTCTCTGCCCCTCCCCCACTCACACTCTGTCTCTCAAAAAGGAACAAGTGTTAAAAAGATTTTTTTAAAATGAACTTTCTCTTCCCCAACAGAGGGATGTGACCAGGGGAGGAAGGTCACAAAAGGGAGCACGTACAAGCAATTATAAATATAGTTATTTCAGGACTCGGTGGAGAACGGATGCTGGTGGTCTCCCCCTTCTTCCTGGTGGGTCGGCGTTCATCCCAGGGAGGAAAAGCTAGGCCATCACAGCCCTGGCCCTGCAGCCCAACGAGGCGGCCAGCGGGGAGCCGCAGCGGGTGGCCACACGGGCGGCGGCCCGGGGCTGCACCTCCGTGCGGTCGATCCGTATGTGTGAGCAGCACTTTGATATCTGGCCACGAAAGGGCAAGTTCTCAAAGCCCCCATTCATGGACCCTACACACAGGAGCGGCAAACAGAAAAAAAAAATTGTTTCTCCGTCCGTCTAGAAAGGTGGGTTCCTGTTTATTAATCGTGGACCGCATAAAGAATGCATGGTTACAAATGTTCCTTCTGAGGACCTCAGAAGCTGGTGGCTGGATGTGGGGGAAAAAAAAATTCCATCCGGTCATTACCTGGGACAAAAAGCTGCTGCTGTGGCCCCTGTGTTAGTTTGAGAAGGAAAATTCTACAAAAGCCCGGGGGGCCTATTTTCGGCCAGCAGGCCCTCATTTGGAGCAATGTGGCTTTTCCATAGGCCCTGCTGGAAACAGGCCTCCTGTTAGGAGCCCTCAGGTAGCAGGGTCAGCAGCAATCAGCCATAGCACCCCCTTCTTCCGAGGGCACCCCCCTTTTCTTCCTTCTGAGCCTGCAGCAGTGAGCAACATTGGCAAATAGCTCCCCGTGGAAGTCAGAGAAATTCATTCGCAGGCAAGGCTGGCCCAGACCGGGAGGGTCCGGCCTCCGTCCCGACCACAGGCCATCCTTCCTACCTTCAGCAGGGACCGTGGATGAGGAAGGAAGAAGCAAACCAGAGACAAGATAGTAGGCTGTCCTTTGCCGCTTAATTAAACAAACCGACCAGCCTTACACGGCACACTGTAGACTACCCAAATGGTGAAGATAATTGTTAACAGGGGGAGATGTTATTCTAGAAAAAGATATGAAGAGGAAGCCAGTTCAGGCTTCCAGTGCAGTATGGAAAAATCTGAAGTGTAATAATTAAATACAAATAGTGCCGAGGGGAAAGGGGAAAAAAAAAAACAAGAAAAAAGCCCTCGCTCTCCCCAGATAAAGGGGCAAAGACCTGCAGAAGAAGTGGATGCAGGGCCATCTACGTTTAACGTACGTCTCTGGAAGATCCTAACTGATTTCTAGGTGAGGGGATCAAACAGGCCTGTCACCAGATCACAGAGTTGTCTCAAATGCGTGCGGAGCGTGCGCTGTCATGCTCCCAGACCACCAGCACGTTTTCCGGCATCTTTATATTACAAATGTTGGGCAGAGCTGGAATTGCCCCATAAAATCAACCTGGGGCTTCATCTGCCGTTCTGAGGCGTTCTCCAAGAGCCTACTGGGGCCCAGCCCCAAACAACCACGGCTCATCTTCTTCTAATGTGACAGGAAAATCTGTCCTCCTTCCCATGTCTTCCTCCCACCATTTGTGAGGGAAGGGAAGGTCTCCATTTGGTCAAGGTGGCTGCTGTTGTTTTCCATACACACAGACGCATGAGTGGTCAGGACGAGTTGCCTCTGGGTGACAGCAAGGTCCCGTGAACAGACTGTAAGGCTGGTTCTGACCCTTGGTAGAAAAAGTGAGTCCAGGCCATGCCTGCCACTTAGGGCAGCCTCAGTGGCCAGAGTCAGAAAATCAAGATTCAGAGATCTTCCCCTTGAGCCCTTCAGCATCAGGCCCTCCACCCCCCAGCCTGGTGAAGGGAAGCAGAGCTGAGTTCAGGCAGGGGGGCCACAGATGCAGGGGAGGATGCGTATCTGATACAGGGGTGGAAACCAAGGCCCAGAGGGTCTGTCTGAATGAGGCACTACGCAGATGAACGAGGGAAGGGAAGAGAAGCAGGAGGCAGCCACGGTCAGAACTCATCAGGGTACCCAGGGCATCAAGCAGGTCGATGCCATCATTGGCGAGCCCACTGTCTGTGTCTGAGCCCAGAAGATTCCAGTCTATGTTAAGATATTGACCTGTGTCTGCATCACTTTTTCCTTTGAAGTCAGTTCTCAGGCTCCACTCAAAGCCACCCTGCCCTCACGCAGAGAAGTTGGCATAATTTCCCATCTTCGCACGTGAGAAACCAGGAATCGAGAAAAAAGCGTCTGCAAGCAGGGGCCCTAACGACCTTCCAGGAAGCCTGGAGGAATCTGTACTTACTTGCTAAGCACCTGTCTCCAAAAGCCAGGGAAATGTCAGGGAGTAAAGGACCTAACCCATGGAACTCAATGAGCCGTTGCTTTTACAAGCTTCCGATGCCCGTGCAACTCCATGGGGTAAAGTCCTAGACGGCAGCCGGAGCACCCTGCATTCTGTCCTCACCCGCCTAAGCCGGGCCTGTGGATGGAGCCGACTCCATCAGACCCCACTCCCAAGTCCCCCTCTCCAGGAATGACAGCTAGCTCTGGATGCCAGAGAGTGAAAACAGGAGTCAGGCCTGCACATCATCAGATGGGGACAAGACCTGTGGAAAGATCAGTGTTTCTCCCAAGGCCACATCATGCCGCGAAGTGACTACCAATCTTCTCCTCTTTTTTGGCGATTGCTTTGCCAGTGACTTCCCTAGCTCGGCGTCCTTCCTCCTGCCTCAGAGGTTGCTGAGGTACTAAACTACCCGTCCTTGTTTCGTGTTGGCATGCAATCCAGAGTAGACCTCACTTTCCCACGTCCCTCCTTATAATTATTCAGTATGAGTCCAACCATAAAAAGCCCTTTCCCATCCCTTCCACCTGAGATGCCCACGTCTGCTCTCCCTTGCTGCAGTGAGTTAATAAACCTGATTGTATTTGACAACATGTGCATTCTTGGTGGTGGTTACCTATTGGAAAGAGGAATAGAAAGGGACATAACTGAGGCCCAGCCTTGCTTCTGAAACCACAGGGACCTCTGCAAAACTGGCCTCTAATCAGGGGCAATACTGATGCTCTGCTGAGATAGTCACCTTGGAATCAACACCTGGTTTTCCGGAGAGTGATCCCGGGCCCCCACCACAGAGTTCATGACCTGCATCCTACATGTTCTTCTCATTTCTCCTCGAGGCCACATTGAAATATGTAGGATTCCAAGAAGAGAGAGGAGCAGAAGGGCACCCCAAGCTCTGGAGTGCATGGTTTTGTTTTTGCTATTCTTTATTTTTTCCATGGAAATCAGTCTTACTGTTTTCTTTTTGTAAAAATTTTTTGTTAATGTTATTGTTTTGAAAGTGAGAGAAAGAGACAGCAGGGGAGGGGCAGAGAGAGAGGGAGACAGAATCGGAAGCAGGCTCCAGGCTCTGAGCTGTCAGTACAGAGCCCGATGTGAGGCTTGAACCCATGAACCGTGAGGTCTATGACCTGAGCCGAAGTCGGACGCTTAACCAACTGAACCACCCAGGCGCCTCAGTGTTTTCTGCTTTAAAAATAAAAGTGCAGGGGCGCCTGGGTGGCTTAGTCGGTTAAGCGTCCGACTTTCGCTTAGGTCATGATCTCGCGGTTTGTGGGTTCGAGCCCCGCGTCGGGCTCTGTGCTGACTGCCAGCTCAGAGCCTGGAGCCTGTTTCGGAGTCTGTCACTCCCTCTCTCTCTGACCCTCCCCTGCTCACGCTGTCTCTCTCTCTCTCTCTCTTAGAAATAAATAAAACATTTAAAAAAATTTTTAAAAAAAATAAAAATAAAAATAAAAGTGCAAAACATTCAGACTCCCAGCAAATGCATGAAACTAAAACTAACCTGAAATCCGCTAGTCTATTAGTCATCATTAACATTGGGGTGACCCATCGCTTTATATCTCTGCACATGAGCAGAGATATGCTTTCTGTATAAATGGGACACCATGTATACTGGTGTTCTACACGGTGCATACCTCCCTCTCTTTCCTCTTTCATGGTCTTTTTTTTTCTTATCTCCCACTTCCCCTTCCTCCACACGCAAGGAACCGATGGTACCGAATGTGCCTCCCTTCATACTGCTTTTTGTTCTATAAGGTCCACGTAGTCGTGAAGCATGACAGCCTTGCTCCTGTGGAAAGCCCAGAGTTTGACAATGGACCCTGGGGACAGACAAAGAAGGAGATCCACATAAGCAAATAAGGAAGCTCGAATTAGAAGTCAGAAGACCACTAACCCATAGATGCTGGATGTGATGTGATCATCATTTTAAGGACTGTTGGAGTCAGCTGCAGGGCCATAAACAAGTTCTACTCAAAATATACTGGTAGGGCAAGGAGAGAAACCTCACTACATCCTCCCCTCCTTCTCCCAAAACCAGGTTGCATGAGATGAAGGGGGTTCTATGTGGATTTCAGCCCCTTTGGGTGGGACTTCCAGTTGGCTCTCTGTGTGTGGCAGTGATTTGGGCAGAACATCACCAAACCAGGTTGTTTCCAGCCTTCTCGGTGGCTGCACTTCCCACACACAAACGTGTTCCCGACTGGAAAGCACTCCCTACTGGACAAAATCCCCCTCTACTCCCACGGAGCTGATTCTTCGTTTCTCCCTTCCTCTCATCTCATTATGTAAGATCTTGGTGTCCCTACCCTTCACCTGATCGGATTCGCCGTACTCTGCAGTGAGCCAGTCGTGCCTGTTCGCACATGCCGCTCGTTTACCATCTTGCACGACAACTTCAAGACACGGCCTGTGACAAATGACCATTTCACAATGTGCCGCACTCGACAGCATACAATAAGGGTGGATGCCATGTTGATCAAACCTATCTTTTTTTTAAAAAGTTTGATATTTATTTATTTTTGAGAGAAAGAGCAAGAGTAAGGGAAGAGCAGAGAGAGAGGGAGACACAGAATTCGAAGCCGACTCGAGGCTCTGAGCCGTCAGCACAGAGCCAGACGTGGGGCTCAAACCCATGAACTATGAGACCAAGACCTGAGCTGAAGTCAGACACTTAACTGACTGAGCCACTCAGGCGCCCCGATCAAACCTATCTTTTGAAAATTCAAATGTATGCTAAAGATGAATTGATGGTAGTTATTTGTTTAAATGACAATTGGCTGCATAGGAGAGGCAAATGCTATTTAGGACTCCAAGAATAAGGGATGGGTACCCAAAATTTCAGGAGTGCATTAAAAGAGGGGGCCACATCTTGGTCCCTGCTTGTGGGTGTGTTTCTGGATCCATAAGCCTGGGCCTCTGGCCTCCCGCCTTCTCAGTCAGGACCAGGTTGCCTGTCACATGCTGTCCCCCTTCCCGTCATTCACCAGAAGCGGCCGCTGCAGGCTACAGCCCTCTGTACAAACAGGTGCTGCAGAGTTCACCCAAAAGATNAAAAAAAAAAAAAAAACCACCCAAAAACAAAACTTTCCACTCAGAGCAGGCAACGTTTACTTTTTTAAAGTAAGTATTACTCAACAGAAGGCCTTGTAAAGCTCATAAAACTCTGGAACATCTGGTGAACGGTGTCAATTTTACACATTCCCCAGCACAGGGTACACGACTCTTGTTTCCACTGGCGTAACTCGAGGATGCTGGTGCGTCTCCGGGCACCCCGCCCACCCTGATTTTCAGGGGACAATCCCGAGCCAACAGGTCTGTCTCTACCTTCCACCAACCCAGCAACAGACAGCACACAACCTCACAGGCCAGATCTAAGAGGCTAGTGAGGTGGTGGGGAGAGGGGAATGGGCCAAGGACATGTCTCCTGCTGTGACTGGCACACGGGGAGTGCTGGGAGCCTGGGGGAGGGGCGCGGCGCAGGGCATTCCGTGTGGCCGGCAGACTGAGTCTTGGGGGCTGCCTTTAAAATACCATGAGAACCCGTGGCTTTAGTCTCCATTCACTTACCCTAGATGTTAAACACACCACCTTTTGCCTGGGTCAGGTGCCAGGGGGTGGGGAACATTACTCCGAAACATTTAATAAATCAACATTTCCAAAGTTGTCTGGAAATGAGGTCACAGTTCTATCAGCAGATGCTATTTTCTATATCTGTTTTTATATCCTGGCAACGAACGACCCCAAAGGCTCCACTGTGAGATTTTGACTATCAGAAGGCTTCTTTCTTCCCAGTTGGCCTGACTTCCTACTGCGTGGCTTTCAGTCTTAGGGGCTGTCACAGGAAAACATCAGAGAGATAATCCAAATTTGGGATCCCCAAGCAAACGTCTCAGAAAGCAAACCCTGACCCTTTGGCAAATTCTCACATGCTTGCATGTCTCTTCAGGAGGCCCTGCATTTCGGGCTCAGGATTGTCTCCTGTCCAAAACCCAGTTGACATAAGAAGGTGCCAGTATCCAGGAATGATCTAGGACCCCTGGCCGAAGGAGGACTGACTATGTGTTCTCGGGCAAGCCCCTCACCCGAGCCTCAGTGTCTTCATTTGAGAAACTCCTCCTTATCATAGAATTGATGTGAGGATCAAACAACTTAACACACGTGAATGTGGCCTCTACGGCATGCCACAAATGTGACTTACACTTATGCATATGAAATTGCTGATCACCTTGTCTGTTCTATTGTCTTCACCAAAAACCCGGTTCTGGCTAATGGATTAACAGAAAGTCTGCTGAAAGGTTTCTGGAAAAGAAATTTTGCTGCTGCTGAAATACACTTGTGTTAGAGAAGAGAGATCTCTGGTATAACCACCCCCCACCCCCTGTGCTTCCTGTCTTTCAAAGTAGAGTTGCAGCAATCATTCTGTAACCATGAGGCTAGAAGCCTAAGAGTGCAAAGTTCGTAGGTGGAAGACGGCAGGGAGGAGGCCTAGCAGAGCCTGGATCCTTGATGACGTCACTGAGCCAATGCCAGAAAATGCCTGCTTTTGAACTCCTTGTCACGGCGGAAAAAATAAGCCCTATTTATTCGAACCACTCTCAGTAGGGTTTTTCTGTTGCTTACAGCTGAATGCATTCTAGTGGATATGGTCCCTCTGTTATCTGTTTTCATAAGACCTTATATTTTCCCTCGAAGAACTCACCATAGTTGTAGTTATTTAATAAAGTATTTAGTTGTTAATGTTATTATCTCTTTCATGTCTCTGTCCTCAACTAGATTTTAAGGGTTTTTTTTTTTTTTAATCTTTATTTTTGAGAGGCAGAAATAGAGCACAAGTGGAGAAGGGCAGAGAGAGAGGGAGACACAGAATCAGAAGCAGGCTCCAGGCTCTGAGCTGGCTGTCAGCACAGAGCCTGACGTGGGGCTCAAACTCACAAATTGTGAGATCATGACCTGAGCCAAAGTCGGCTGCCTAAACAGCTACGCCACCCAGGTGCCCCTTAAGTTCTATGAGAGTAGGAACACATCTGTCTGGCTCACCAGTAAATCACCAACCCCTAGCTCAGTGCCCCGCATATAGTATATGCTTAATAAATATTGGTTAAATAAATCTTGTTCCAAATGGACACTGGTCACTCTGCTTCTTGTTGTCAGTCACACTAAAGTGGTGATCGCGCAAATTAGTACTTAAGTGCTGGCGACATAGAGCGGCCTCCCCACCACTTCACCTCCAACACTAACTCGAGTCAGACTTTCCACGCCAGTCAAGCCACCTCCCTTACGGAGAACAACGCCCAACACCAACTCCTTAGAAGACCCTCAATAATTACCTATTGGACAGAATTTACAGCCCCGGAGGGTTGTTTCCAATAAGATAAATGCATTCTGCTCTGTAACGGTAATTCGAATCCTGTCTTCTGAACCCTGAGGCTCAACCTCCACTTTGAGAGCAGGCGATCACTTCAATGCGTAATATCCCCCATACGGGGGCCTGATTTTGCTTGAAGAAGAAGGAAGAACATTTTCTTAATGAAAAACTTTCTTCCTTTTCTTGCTTCTCCCCGGGCTGTGTGTCACCACCTCTGGCCTCAGCTGGAACCAGCTGCCCAAAAGCAGTCCCAGAAAAGAGAAGGAAAAAGAATTAAATCACACCACCCACAAGGGATCAGGAGTTTACAGAATAGTTTCCCCGAGGTTGGCTGTGAACGCGGTGCAGAGGGTGGTCTTTCCCACCACGGTTTGTCCCTCGTCCCCCCTGAGCGAGAGGAGGGCATATTACCTTTCCTTTCTGTTAAATGCCAACACACAAACTTCTGGAACGTGTCCATCAGCAATTCCCAGACAGGCTCTCCCACATAAGGCAGGAGAATCCTGAGTTTCAGCTTCCTGTCTCCGTTCAGTGTACCTTCCAAAACGGAGGGAGACGGATTCCCTTGGGGCCATAAAGCATATTGGTGAAGAGCCAGGAATCCAGACCTAGAAACTCCGCCACTTCCTGGTTATATAATCCTGGCATTTTATCCAATCTCCATAAAATTCACTCTCTGCATGGCTAAACTTGGGAAATGAGCGAGATAACCCAGGTAAGGTGCAAGTTTGCCACCCAGGAAGCCTCAAAAAAATAAATAAATAAATAAATAAAAAATAAATAAATAAAAAAAAATAAAAATAAAAAAGAATCTTCGGATCATTTCCATCCGGGCTCAAGCACAGTCACACTTACCTATGAAGCCATGCTCCAGGAGCTGTTGAGTGGGCTTCGTGACTCTTGCCTCCTGACTGGTCAGTTCCTGCCTGTGTGGTCTTCGAGCCCACCGGCCTCTCCGAGTCTCGCTCCATAACGGAGCGACTCCAATTGAGAGGCGCCTCCTACTGCATTTAGGCGGCGCGGCCCGGGCATGGGCTATCTCAACTATGACCTTAGCTACCCTAACTCTGCTTTCTGGTTCTCTGCCAGGCCGGTCACCCACTCCCCCAACCCCTGCCTGTTTTCATCCTCTGAAAATCAGGACTAATAATTTCTAGTTTGCAGGGCTGGTATGAGGTTGCAATTTCAAATAACATTTGTCAAGTGCCAGACACATACTGGGCACTTACATTGTACCTAATATTGTTATTATAAATCATAATAATACCACTATTATTATCAGTATTCAAGATCCAAATTAGCATATGCCTCAGTTAAGCAAAACAAACACACCAACCAGAAGTAGGGGCAAAAAAAAAAATGCTTTTCTTTTCTTAAAGCTGAGATGCAGCTTGGCAAACTGCTGAGGTCTGAAAAGGGAGCCGGCCAGCCACCCAACGCGCTCGCTGCTGCTTTTCCCGGGAAGATTCCGCTTGAAAGCCAAAGCCCCACTGGGCAGGATCCAGAGATGCCTGGCGCATTACTGGCACCGCCACACAAATAAAGGAGAGTGTGTGGCCGCAAATACATATACATATCTGGATTAAAAATAAAGTCCTCAGATGGACCCACCAAGCTTATATTTTAGAAGGATTTCTTTCTCTCTCTGTCCTTCCATCTCTCTCTCTCTCTCTCTCTCTCTCTTGCTCTCTCTCTCTGGCAATATTCTGGACTCCTGAAAATAGAGGTTTATTATGGAAATGCTGACAGACCCTTAAATAGAGCACTGTATTTGCAACACTGTAATTATGCCTCCATTGAAAAGCTCCAAAGAAAACATGATTTCCTTGTGCAAATAAATCAGGCATGGTTTAAAGGCCCAGATTTAAATCATTCGAACCATAAAGAACCATCGTCTTCCATATATAAATGGATTATAAATAATAATGACCTGAAAAAATAGAACTAGTCCTGTAGCAGGGAAACGTAGACGGACTTTCACGGTGTTCGTAATATTGGACCCATATCTCACCACCATTCTCCTGTATAAGCAGGCATCAGAGTGGCCGTATTACCGCGTTACTTTGATTGGCTAGAAATTGCCCCTGGATACGGAAGGGATTCGAATCTTCTCGCCTTCATACCGAGCGAAGGACTCGGCTGTCTGTCTGTCTGTCTCTCTCTCCATCGCTTCCCTCCACCCACCCACCCCAATCCGAGCCCCACTTCAACACATTTGTTCTGTGGCATCTCTCAGCCAGATGGTCGAAGCTTAGGTCCTGCGAATAACCGCCTCAGGGTGACGCAGTAGCCCGGATGTGTCTGCAGACCACAGACATGCTCTCACTCCCCACGGTACATGACTTGTGCACTCCTCCACGCTCTCAGCGCACAGCTCACTGAAGACCTGAGGCCACCGTTCCTTTAGACCTGCACCTTGACAAGCACCGTGTGTCCAACATATAACATGTGTCTGCAGCCCCAGCAAAATTTGCTCCAGATTTCAGGACCACGGCACCGCGCGCTGGATAGGGGACCATTCTATGTATCTGCGGTAGCCCCTAGCAGTAATCAGAGAAGCAGAACATGGTATTGGAGGCCAGGCTTTTTTTTTCTTTCCATCCAGATTGTGGTTTGCTTATTTTCAAACAGTTATTGATAGTTCCAAATGGCAGTCGCTAAATGACAGGTTTTATTTAGATGATTGTCAAAATGAAACTAGCAGAGTTGAGGCTATAATTCTTTTTCGGAGCAGCAAAAGAGAACCTGCACTGCAACTGCGGAGACCTACATGTAGTTATAAATACTTATTGACACCTCCCAGAACTAAACGTTCTTTCAACAATATAACCATACCTGTCCCCCCCTCCCCCCCCCACAGGCAGAATTTTCATATTTGAGGGTAAGTTCACTCTGGCAAAGACTTCCAAATTACACACGAGAGATTAAATCATGCACCTTCTCATTTTCTTATCGAGACGATTTTATTACCTTCTAGTTTCTTGAAAATTGGGAACCAGTTGCCTAAATCAGTGTATCACCCCAATAAACACAGGACATCTGTGACCCACGCTTATCAGGATGCTGCATCAAAACCAACTTAATAGAAAACATAAATATAATACAAAGCAACTTAAATCTTTTTGTAGTTGTTCTTTTTAGAAAACACCAAATGGGAGTGCAAGGGGTGGGGGAAGACACATAGTTAACATTAAAATGAACTTAAAACCCTTGTTATGGACTGAACTGTGTCCCCCTCCCCCCATTCATATGTTGAAGCTCCAACCCCCCATGGGACTACTATATTTGGAGACAAGATCCTTAAAGAGGTAATTAAGGTGAGATGAGGTCATGAGAATGGGCCCTGGTCCAGTAAGCCTGGCGTCCTTATAAGAAGGTGAATCGGCACCAGGGACACATGCACCCAGAGAATAGGCCGTGTGAGGACACAGCGAGAGGCAGCCAATCTACAGGCCAAGCAGACGCCTCAGAAGACTCCTAATCTGCCAGCGCCTTGATCTCGGAGGTCCAGCTTCCAGAACTGTGAGCAAATAAATTTTGGTTGTTTCAGCCACCCAGGCTGTGGCATTTGGTCGTGGCAGCCCTAGCAAATGAACACAAGCCTCTTTAGACACCTTTCACCCTTATTCTCTCTCTTACACCTTTCATTGGTTCCCCCACCCACCCAAAGCCCATTTTACTCTTTCCCACACGCTCCCCAATGCACATGTTCTGCCTGCTTCCATTTCTCTTCAGCACTCTGCTCTTTATTACAAGTATCTGCTGTTCCTCTAGGCCACTTCAGCCTTTTCTCTTCTCATCCTGCCCGATATCGGATATTCCAGAAAACTAAACGCCTTCCTCCAAAAGCTGGAATGGGGGAAAGGCCATGAGCATGAAGACAGCTTCTGTCTTCGTTGCATACTTGGAGATTCTGATGCGGAAGCAACTGGGACCAGAAAGAAAGGGATGAAGGTCCAAGGAACGGAAATGCAAATAGCGACACTGCCTACACAATCTCAAATGTGTAGAAGAAAGAGCTGATTATTTCTTCTCGTTGGAAAAAAAAAAAAAAAAGAAGGAGAAGGAGAATCCCAATGTCTGACCAGTATGTTTACCACGCGGACAGTATTGACTAAAAGTTTCGACAGCCTGAGCACCTGATCAGAAAGGAGTGTGAAGGTAAACTGGTTGAAATGGTGTGCTGGAGTCTCAGAGCCAGGCCTTTCTCTAGGGGAATGCAGAAGAAAAGTAGACCTCATCTGTCCACCAAAGAGAAATGGGAGAGAAGGGAGGTAACCAGAAGTGCTCCAAGGACCAAGGATAGTTTTAGAAACACCAGTAGCAAGTCTGATTTTTTTGTTTCAGGATGGGCTTGTTTACAATCGACAACCAAAATATTTAGAAATGTAATGGGGAGGAGAGGTCACCATCAACTGCTGACTGCAGTCAGCAAAGTGCCTGCCAGCCTGGATCTGGGCATCTGTGTGCTATTGTAAATGCTGTCACCTTCGCCCTGTCCCTGGCATTAACTAGTGAACCTTCCCAGCAGCCTTGTCAGGGAGGTGTGATTATATCGGTGTTGGAGAGAGAGGAGATGGGGTGGCCCGAAGAGGGCTCCACCTTTCCTAGTTCTGAGAGAGAGGCCTCCGGGAGATACAAATCCTTGGCAGACTCTGATAAGTCAGGGCTCCTCCAGCTCTCCAACAACTTCAGATCTTCTGATTTCATCCCCTTGGGTGCAAGAGCTATCTAGAGAGGAGGCCACCAGCTTATGGCTACAATCTCCCAGAACTTGTTTCTCCCTCTCAGGGGTCATAAAAGCTCATTTCTACGTCCAAACAAAGATCTCGTCTCCAACCATTAGTTTCCGGTCTTGCAGCATGTGTTGGCTTTGTCCAGTGTCGATTTGCCCAAACTATAACTGGGATTCTCAGAATTCTCTTCCCTCTATGGTTCCAGGTTGAGGTTGCTAAGAGAGAACTTGGCATGGGATTTAGGAGGTGGAAGTGAAGCAGCCTCCGTTATGCTGGGAAGTTGGTGTAGGGCTCCCAGAACCTCTGTGGCTTGTACCTGCTGCCACTAGCTCACTGACCCACTTGTTGGAGGAGAGTGGAGCTGAGCCTGCAGGGTCTCCTTCTTTACCTTCTCTGAGGCCCGGGCTGGCCATGCATGAGGCTCTAAGGAGAAGGGCCTGAGCAGGCCACCTGTATTGTCAAGGTTAGAGGTGATGAGAAACACACATAGGTTCCAGTTTGTCTTCATGGACTTCTTGAAGGTATGTTCCAGTTTGTCTTCGGCTCTTCCACTTCACTTATCCAAGATTTTCCTCCCAGGTCACCAATGCTGACCTGCAGTGACCTCAGGCTCACCACCAGACACAGAGGCAACAGCCTTTCATAGCCTTATCCACCAACTCCCACCAATGTGCAAGGTATAATGCCTATAGAAAATCTCTTATTTACCATATTACTCATAGTGGTTTGGCTTCCTTGATCAAACCCTAACTGACACAGAGAATTCGACTACTTATGTGATCACAGAACCTCGAAACAAAATGGGGCCCCAGACAGGCGTCTCACCCCATGGAAGCCTACAAGGTATGTAAGATGGCAACCACAGACTGGAGGGGCCTCTCAGTTTCCCCCAAATCTCTCTTTTACATCTGTTTGCCATCCTTCCCTGGGAACCAGGACTCAGAAAACCTGTACCTGTGAATACTAAACCCAAGAGCACATTTCCAGTCCTTCTTCCTGCCTCCTACTCACTCTTATACCGCTAGTGGGGTAAATGAAGAAATAAATACTAGGGAACACAGTGCACGCAGCCTGTGTTCTTATAGGTCAAGTGTTTATGTAATGAGAAGCTGTCTAAAAGGTCCTCCACCCATGTAAATTTCAGTTTCAAGTGCGAGGCTAGTTTGGGGCATGCAGTAGCTTCACTAAAACTTCTATATATTTTCTAAAATAGGCCAAATGTGGAAGAAAGAGAAATTGTTCAGTACAACTTTCCCAAGGGGCTACCATTTATCTAAGGTGAGTGCAGCTATATTCCCTCAAACATCAGAAAGAGTGCTGGGGGAGTCTATGGATGGATGAATCCTGTACTGGTCATTCACCTGTTTTCCATCAGATTCAGTTCCACCACTTTCCTGTTATTCTCTGTACTCTAAAAGATGACCCCATGAAACTACCAAGGTGTCCTTGCCCACTGCTTCCTGCTTGGTTTGGCCAGTGAGAAGTACAGGCAAGAGATTAGAGAATGGGTGAGAAAGAGAAGCCAAGTGTCTCCACTCCACCCATACCTGGGGCTGAGTCTTCCTCATTCAGCACACTACCAGTTGGGCATCCCCTAAAACCAGATACCAACAAGTAGCCCAGGCTGTCAGGCTCAGGTAACACCCTTGTTCCTCCAGCCCTGGGGGAGCAGTGGCTCTCTGCAATTGCTAATCTTGGGGTTGCCTTGCTCTTCATAGTTGCACTTTCAACTCTTTAAAAAAAACCCAACTTTGTAACTAATTTCCCATATTAAATTTCTTCTATTGAATTAATCCACATGGGTTTTGTTTTGTTTTGTTTTTCTTGAGAGACCCTGGCTGATACAGATATTTCCAACTTGGGGATTAGAATTTGCCAAAACTGACTTCCTTCCAAGATTTCTAAGTTCCTTGACCTAGCAACATTAAAAAAAAACTCACTTACAGGGGCACCTGGGTGGCTCAGTTGATTAAGCTTCCAGCTTTGGCTCATGATCTCATGAGGTCATGATCTCACGGTTTATGGGTTCAAGCCCCGTGTCAGGCTCTGTGCTGACAGCTCGCTCAGAGCCTGGAGCCTGTCTTCAGAGTCTGTATCTCCCTCTTTCTCTGACCCTCCCCTGATCATGCTGTCTCTCTCTCTCTCTCAAAAATAAATAAAACATTAAAGAAAAAACCTCACTTACAGGTAACAATACACAAAGTGTTGCAGAAGAGGGAAACTGAATGGTAACTATGCATCCAGTCTTTGAGGTGGGGTTGGGGTTGCAGAATTGATTCACGTCTTCCTACCAATCCAGCAAGAGCAGACATGTACCAGGGGAGACTCTCAAGTAATGGCAGTGGGTTTCTCTTCATGAAATGGGTTTTTACCTTTACCCAAATTTCACACCTTCCAGGTATTCCTCAGCATGGGACATACTGGGTTTTGGAGATATATGATGGACAAAAATGCTACTGACCTCAAGGAAATTCAAGTTCAGTAGACAGTTGTGATTATGTGCAAACCCATTCTAGGATAACACCTTGTCATTAGAAAAAAGGGAAATTAACTGGCTCCACAGGACTGGATCTGGGCTACTGGCTTAGAATGACCTGGTCCAGTCAAACCAGACAGATGAATTCATCAAAGACTAAAATGTTTGAAGTCACTTGGGTTGAGGTGTTCATAAACCAAAGGCAGGACTCCTCAAACTCATCCTTATATCATTACCCACCACTAAGGTCATTCAGAAAAGGAGAGCAGTGACACACACCACCAGGGAGAAACCTATATTCTTCCTCTCAAAGTCCAGAGCCCCCAGTTGCTTGCCACATTGGACATTCTGGTCATTCTTTTCACTACCCTGTGTACATACCCTGATAATGTATCAGTCTAATCTACTAAGCTTTCAAGGGCTGCCTAATCCCACCTATTCAAATCTCTTTATCCTCCCTCTTCCTCATTTTCCAAGAAAGATGCTGGCCCTGACGCTCTTCAAGTCCTTCACACCATACCGCCACCTCTTTCTTCTTTAATCAGCTGTGTCTCTTTCCTAGGCACCTGGCCAGTTCTGACAAATTTAAGGCCTTGAACAAGTGTTTGCTGGTTGAATGAGTGGATGCATGGATGCATGGATGATTAGTTTGGAATCGGAAGCAACCACTGATGTGTTAACTAGGAGTTGTCTAAAAAACACTGGTTTGGAAATCTTGCTTTAAACGCAGTAACACATCCACCGTTGATCATCATTGGAATTGTATGCCCTGAAATAAGACTCAGAAGGAATAATGCTGAAACCCCATCTCTGAGCACAGACCAGAACCAGGGTGTGCAGAGGCAGGCTGGCTGCTGTGACCAGACCTGCAAAACTAGTTTTGTCTTAAGATTCAGCCTGTTCCAGAAAAATCAAAATTTCTAAGGACATGTTTGAAGCATTCATTTCCCAGTGTCTTCCCCCACGCACCCCATAAAGTTGGCTCACTGTGGATCCAATATTTTAAAATCTTTGGCTGGCATTTCCAGTTGCACAAAATGTGGATCACAACAGACTACAGGGAGACAGCTTTGTTTTCTTTTGCCAAAGTGGCCCGCAATCCCAAACACCCTCTGCAGTAGTGTAAGGTAGAGACCACAGGAAGGTGTCTGTTAGTAGCTGTAGGACTCTCCCTTTTCCCAGACCTCAAGCATTGGTCTCTAACTCATTAAAGATAGAAGGAAAACTCCTTTATGGCCCAGACTTGTACCCAGCCTATTAGAAATAATCAGGAAGCCAGAAGTGACTCAGCTCCTACTTTGGACCCAGGATGACTTTTCCACCAGCCAGTGCTGTTGTTATGAGGTACCTGAACATCTGGGTTCCTGACTCTGCTTGCTTTGACCTCCAAGACATGGTTTCCCTGTCCTGCCATGAATAATGCACTGGCTGGGCCTCAGGATTGCCCCTGACCTCTGAGAGCATCAGGCTCATGACTCTTAGCCTGGAGACCCTTAACCTCAATTCCTGTTTCATCTCTGCAAGTCCAGTCCTGACAGGAGCCACCCACACCTGAACCTGAGAATAGCTCTCCCCCAGGAGAAAAACAAAACAAAACATAAACCAGTAAAAACCCTGGCTGAAGATGAGATAGGTTTGCAGGGACTTGGGCACCACGCAGAATTAACACAGAATATCTTGTCCCATACAATGAAATCACATCACGCAAAGACAAGCAGAAGGATGGCCTCCAACTGTCCCCCTACATTGCTGACACAGGGTGGCAAAGCCTTGCCCCTTCTCTGCCTTCTAGGCAGGAAGTCTCATATGGCTTTTACATTCCATCCGAAAGACAAAAGAAGGGGTGTATCTCTCTGAACCTTTGCCAGGTCGCAGTGAGGTGGGTGTTGGGTCTTTTGAAACCGTCAGAATGAGCATGCTTCTGATTATGGGGTTCCCAAGACTCTGAGCCAGCTTTTCTTTCTTTCTTTCTTTCTTTCTTTCTTTTTTTTTTAGCACATACATTTTCTTTCTTTCTGGACCAGAGCCATGTTGCTCCAGCTCTGCGAATCCTCTCAGTAGTCAGAGTGCTTTCCAGGGCATCCAGGGAGTTGCTTGTTTTAGGGAAATCCTGTTAGTTTGAACTCTGTTCAAGAATGTGCCCAGTGTGTTTTGAGCCCAGGAGCAAAGTGAATTTCTCCTGGAGAGTTAAAAGCACTCAAGTAGTTGGGGGAGGGGCAGAGATGACAGTACGGGAGTCTGAGGGTCAGTTAGCTCAGCTCTGCAGCATTCTGACCTATTATCTTTGTGGTGGACTGGCTACTGGAAGATTTCTCAGGATGAAAGGGTCAGTTAATATTGATGTAGCGCGGGCAGCTGTGCAGTGGGCTTTACTCTACCTCTCCTTCTAACACCTTCCTCTCCCACTAGGAGAGGCCCTCTGGGCCTCTCTGAGTCTCACAGGCCCAGAAATTCCCAACGTAATGCCTTTCCTGATAGAGAACTATGTTGCCATGTCCAGAAGTTTACCTCTTATTTTTCTGATTCGTCAAAACTTGCATATTTTTCCAACCCATAAAAACTGATAGTAGGAGATGATGATCATTAATCACTGTCAATGTGTTTTCCAGGGAAACTCTTAAAATTAACTGGAGTAAGACACTTCCTACATCATGGGGATAGAAAAGCACCAGGGGTTGGCCTCCTTCATTCCAAGAACTCTCCACCTCTGAGCCAAGGCCACTTAGAAGTTCACTGTGATGTATGTTAAAAAGCAAACGGGAGAGGCAGCATACTATAGCAGGAAAGACCATGCCACTGAGAATCAAGGACTTCTATGTCCCTCTTGGCTCTGCTGTTAGCTAGTTATGTAATCCTAAGCTGTCCCTTTACCTTTCTGGTCCCTGGTGTACCAGCAGTCCATGAAGACCCTGGAGAATAATGGCAATTTACTGATTCAATAACATTACATAGCCCTGAGGACTGCCTGTAAGAGGCGTTCTCTAAATATTTGATCAACAGAAATGTTGCTGCCACAGACTAGCCTGCCAGAGAGCTAAGACCTTATGGTAGCTTATCCTTTTACAGTCATCAGATTCTTTCAGTTTGGGAACTGGGTTTTATTTAGCTGGGGGAAGGGGAGGGAAAAATAAGAGCAAAGAGAGAGGGATATAATGGAAGTGAGCCAGAACATAAAACATGCCATCAAGAAAAGAGAAAGAAAGCAGAAAGGGAAAAGAAGGTTAGTAGTGCTGAGAAGAAAATGAGCCTCCTTCACAATGTTTCTCAACTGGTCTTCCCTTTGCCATAACCCAGTTAAAATACACCACAGGGCACGTGACCCAGTAGTTAATCAAGCTGAAAGAGAATGTTCTGAATTTGAATCCAGACCCTACCTCTCAATTTAGAAAAGTTACTTAGCTTTTCTATGCCTTGATTTCCTCCTCTAAAAAAGGCGAGCATTAGTACCCACCTCAATGGATTGTTTTGAGGATTAAAAGCAATGAAAAGCAATGATGCACGTTGTTTCAAGGATTAAAAGCAATAACTCATGGTAATAATGCATTTTAAACCTTCCTCACTAAATACTTATATATGTAGGCTACTGCTGGTATTAGGGAGGAACACGACCTGAACTCGGGGTAGGCATCTAGAGAAGATAGTGTTCTTTAAATAGGATAAATGCAGTAAGGCTTGCAAGTCACACCATGTAAAATGGGAAAGTGGGTTCTCCTCAATGAACTACGTTAAGAACTTGCCTGGAATCTATTTATGAATCCCAAGTAACTCACAGGTGCCAAACTACCAGTGCTCTGAGTAGATCCCCTGCTAAGTTTCTGGTTAAGACTTATTATAGCCTGAGACTCACTGCTGTATGTGAGATGTGATAACCTTACGCTGCATTCTGAAATTTGATTTTTCTTGACCACTGGGTTATTCTTTAGCTAAGAATAAACAGATAGACCAAAGCTTTTCACAAGTTGGATCATCTTTAGGAAAGGTCAGCTGAGGCCTTGGGGATACCACCTTGCTCACAGGGAATGGGGATAGAATGGGTGGGGGGGTGTTTTCTTCTCAAACTATAACTTGGGGTTATATTAGCAATGACAATGTGGGTTCAGTACTAGAGCAACTTAGGGAGCTACTAGAGCATAAAGGCGTTTGAGTATGAAAGAAAAATTGTTTAACAGAGCTTTTTTTTTTTTAATTTTGCATAGAGTTCTCTGAAGAACTAAATAAATAAAATCCAAAGGCCTTGCAATGGCTTCAGTATTCTACATGACTGAGCCCCTTCTCTGACTTCCCGTCCACTGCTCCTCCTCTGGTTCCTCCTCAGTCACCACCAAGCTCACTCCCTCTCTAACTGACTATACTCTGGTTTTGGAAAATTCTCCTCAGGTACCACTTAGCTTGCTCCCTCACGTCATTTAGGTCTCAGTCCCAAAGCAATCTTGTCCGCAAACCCTTCCTGATCACACTATTTCCAAGGGCACCCCTAGCCATTGTTTTCTCTTCACTTTGTTCTATTCCTCCTTCATAGCCCTTAGCATCACCTTACTTATTGATATGAGAGTGGGAACTTCGAAAAAAAATTGTTATGCTCATTGTAATATCCACATAGAGTAACTGGCAAATAGTAGGCACATAATAACTATCCCTTGAATGAATATACAAATGAATTTGTTGAGTGAGTGAATGGATTAATAGACATGCGGTAGATAGAAGAACCACTAATTGACTCAGAGAAAACTGCATAACCATCATCCCACATATGTTTTTATGAAAGAGATCATAAAATAGAAGATTTGGCCATACTGTAATCCATTTGCATTCTTATTTAGTCCTAAAAACTTGATTTCCTTTTTCAGTTCATTGTATGTACTAAAGGCCTGATAAAGGGGTGCCTGGGAGGCTCAGTCAGTTAAGCATCTGACTCTTGATTTCGGCTCAGGTCATGTTCTCACAGTTTCTGAGATGGAGCACACATTGTGCTCTGTGCTGAGTGTGGAGCCTACTTATGATTCTCTCTCTACTTCTTTCTCTGCCCCTCCTTTGCTCATGTACACATGCATGCATTCTTACTCTCAAAATTAATAAGAAAGAAAAGAAAGAAAGAAAGGAAGGAAAGAAGGAAGGAAGGAAGGAAGGAAAGAGAGAGAGGGAAAAGAAAGAAAGAAAGAAAGAAAGAAAGAAAGAAAGAAAGAAGGAAAGAAAGAAAGAAAGAAAGGAAGGAAGGAAGGAAGGAAGGAGGGAAGGAAAGAGAGAGGGACAGACAGACAGACAGAAAGAAAGAAAGAAGGAAAGATGGAAAGAAAGAAAGAAAGAGAAGAAGGAAGGAAGGAAAGAGAGAGAGAGGAAGGAAGGAAAGAGAGAGAGGGAAAGACAGACATACAGAAAGAAAGAAAGAAAGAAAGAAAGAAAGAAAGAAAGAAAGGAAGGAAGGAAGGAAGGTAGGAAGGAAAGAGAGAGGTAAAGAAAGAAAGAAAGAAAGAAAGAAAGGAGAGAGAGGGAAAGGAAGAAAGAAAGAAAGAAAGAAAGAAAGAAAGGAAGGAAGGAAGGAAGGTAGGAAGGAAAGAGAGAGGTAAAGAAAGAAAGAAAGAAAGAAAGAAAGGAGAGAGAGGGAAAGGAAGAAAGAAAGAAAGAAAGAAAGAAAGAAAGGAAGGAAGGAAGGAAGGAAGGAGGGAAGGAAAGAGAGAGGGACAGACAGACAGACAGAAAGAAAGAAAGAAAGAAAGAAAGAAAGAAAGATGGAAAGATGAAAAGAAAAAGAAAGAAAGAAAGAAGGAAAGAAAGAAAGAAAGAAAGGAAGGAAGGAAGGAAGGTAGGAAGGAAAGAGAGAGGTAAAGAAAGAAAGAAAGAAAGAAAGAAAGGAGAGAGAGGGAAAGGAAGAAAGAAAGAAAGAAAGAAAGAAAGAAAGAAAGAAAGAAAGAAAGATAGAAAGAAGGAAGGAAGGAAAGAAAGGAAGGAAGGAGGGAAGGAAAGAGAGAGAGGGAAAGACAGACAGACAGACAGACAGAAAGAAAGAAAGAAAGAAAGAAAGAAAGAAAGAAAGAAAGAAAAAAGACAGACAGACAGAAAGATGGAAAGATGGAAAGAAAGAAAGAAAGAAAGAAAGAAAGAAAGAAAGAAAGAAAGAAAGAAAGAAAGAAAGAAAGGAAAGAAAGAAGGAAGGAAGGAAAGAGAGAGAGGGAAAGAAAGAAAGAAAGAAAGGAAGGAAGGAAGGAAGGAAGAAAGGAAGGTAGGAAGGAAAGAGAGAGAGGGAAAGAAAGAAAGAAAGAAAGAAAGAAAGAAAGAAAGAAAGAAAGAAAGAAAGAAAGAAAGAAAGGAAGGAAGGAAGGAAAGAGAGAGAGGAAGGAAGGAAAGAGAGAGGGAGAGAGGGAAAGAAAGAAAGAAAGAAAGAAAGAAAGAAAGAAAGAAAGAAAGAAAGAAAGGAAAGAGAGAGAGGGAAAGACAGACAGAAAGCAAGCAAGCAAGCAAGAAAGAAAGAAAGAAAGAAAAAAGACAGACAGACAGAAAGAAAGATGGAAAGATGGAAAGAGAAAGAAAGAAAGAAAGAAAGAAAGAAGACAGAAAGGAAGGAAGGAAGGAAGGAAAGAGAGGAAGAAAGAAAGAAAGAAAGAAAGAAAGAAAGAAAGAAAGAAAGAAAGAAAGAAAGATGGAAAGATGGAAAGAAAGAAAGAAAGAAAGAAAGAAAGAAAGAAAGAAAGAAAGAAAGAAAGAAAAGAAAGGAAGGAAGGAAGGAAGGTAGGAAGGAAGGAAGGAGAAAAATCCTGGATCAGGATGAGAATGGTATTCAATCCTTGTTCAATCACTTCCAGGTACATGATCTTGGACAAGACACATGATGGCCCAGAACCTGAATGTCCTCAATTGCCAAGTAAAGCTGGAGATAACATCTTCAGAGGGGAGTAGGTGGTGAGAATTAGTGAGATGCTATATACAGGAGTGCTTGGAACTGTACAGTATGTGATGTAAGTGGGGACAGCAGGTACTGATGTCATATTGTAAGACATAGAAGGTGCCCCCCCCTCCTTGAGAATCTGACATCCCATGAGTTGGAGGGAGGAGGAACTATAGTCAGGACTACCTCCAGAGGAGTGGCTTTTAAAACTACGGGTCATCACTCATTAGTGGGCCATAAAATCAATCAGACAGATCAAAACAAAATTTTGTCTGCAATAAATGAGAGAAGAATTAAAAGTACAGAAATATTTTATAAAACTCTTACATGCATTTTGTAGATGTACTTGTAACATCATGATATAAAATACATTTTTCACTGTGGGTCACAGTTAAAAGGGTCAAAAATCACTAACTTCAAAGAATCCCTTACAGTCCTGAGTTGAGGGGATCAAGGCCTGAACTGAAGTGGGAGCTATGAGAAAAAGAACAACAACAATAACTCTTGTCGTCTTCTATAATTGTCACAGCACCTTATGGGGTCGGGGCTTATTGCATTCTCCTGCTTTTTCAGAAACTGAACAACAGGGCTTAAGACACAGAAAATAAGTGGAAGAGCCTGGCTCCAACCCAGCTTGTGTTCCTGGTTTCTGTTTACTCCAGAATGCACGTTCCTGGGACGAGGCTATCTGCCTCATCTCTACCGTGACTGAGGGAGATGGAGACTCAGGATGTGAGGAGTCAACACTGACACTAAGGCTCCAGCCCCAAGTGGCTGAGAATCCTTGTAAAAACGTCCAAAACAGGCACATCTGCAGAGTAGGCTGGTTTAGGCAAGGTGGTGGGGAAAACCTGCATGTGAAGCGATGGAGGGACACCCAACTGTCCAACTGTCAAGTCAAAAGAGACCTGCAAGCCCTTGGTAGAGGTGACTAGCATCTGGGTGTGCGCACCTTTGGGTCAGAGCCAGTACCTGTCCTCCCCGTGCAAAGGAGCACTTCTTGTGCCCGAGACGGGCTGGCCGGCACTTGGCAATCAGTGCACTTGCCACATCATGGTGTCGACATTCTATTGACATGTGAGGATTGGGAAGAGTCATCAGCCCCTCCCTGTGTGTATACCTCCTCCTCCACTCTAAATTGTAGTCCTCCATAGTCAGAGGTCATAGAACATGCTGGACAGTCCTTTCCTGCGCCACAGCTTCAGTCCCTGAGAGCCTCTCAAGCTCCCCTAGATGCATCCTCCCTCAGGATGAGAAGCATGCAGTGAGCCTCTCACTTGCTCCTCTGATCTGCTCTTCTGCAAATCTTACCCAACTCTCTTGGTTGACCAAGAGCTGACCAAGGGCAACCACAGGTTAAGTATCTAAAACTGAAAGTCAACTTCATGCCAAGAGCAAACATTAAGACTTGTATAAAGTTAGGCGAATAGAAGGGCTGAGAGAGGTGGGACACACAGAAGAGAAGAAGGTAATGTGACTACGGAGGCACAGGTTGGAGGGATGTGATTAAACCCAGGGAAAGTCAGCAGCCACCGGAAGCTGGAAGACACAAGAAACAGGTTCTCCCCTAGAGCCTCCACAAAGAGTATGGTCCTGCTCGCACCTTGACTTTGGCCACGCTGATGCTAATTTCAGACTTCTGGCCTCCAGAATTATGAGGGAATAAATTCCTGCTGCCACTACATTTGTGAAAATTCATAGGAGACTAACACAGCCTGGAACACAAACAGATGTGAAAATGCCTACCGTAATAATCGGTACATAATAGACACTCAGTAAATATTTGTTTTTTGCTTGCATGCCTTGCTCCATCCCTTCCTTCCTTCATGTGCCTTTTATCTTCTCATCCTCCTTTTAAAATGTATAGAAAAAGGAGCAAAGGCTTTTGAGCCTGGGCTCAAATACCACCACCACTACTGATGAGCTGAGCTTGAGCTAGTCATGTAACCTCCCTCAGTCTTCACACCTGCAGAATGGGAGATCGCCGCACTCTCTGCAGGGTTCTTGTGAAAAGCAAAGGAGATATCAGTCTTATGCATTTTGTTTGCATCAGCTGCCCATTTATCTCGCAGATTCAACATTCCATATTTGGGGAGAAAAGGAAACGAGAGAAAGGTAGTAATAACAAAAAATAACTAAGTCATGCTGGGAATTAAGCCCGATGTTTTCTTCCATAGGCATTTTCCACAGGGAGCATATGAGATGAAGGATATGAATCTGCTCTTTCTTCTGTGGTTTCCAGCCTCAGGTGCTTTGGGAAGTGCATGCTCTAGTGCAAGTCCAACTTTTAAAGACTTTTTTTATGTATATGTCTATATAAATCATGGTCCCCTAACCACAAGCCCGCCTCTTCATCTGGTGCCTCACCAAAACCCAGCAATATGATCGAATCTGAACGGAAGATATCTGAATGCCTGTCAGTCTCCAACATGGTGGCCTTTATATGGGGCTTTCACCAATAGTTTTAAGCATGAGTGGTGTGCACCCTTATAGCTGACTTCAGAACGTGGACCCAGGTAGAATGTGACTCCACAGTACTGACAGTCATTACCCTCCCACACAGCTGTGCTCTGGGCTTGCCAGCCCGTTTCTTCCATTGCTCCCCTGAACCAACCCCCACTGAGCTCACGTACAGGTGAGCGACTGGTCTCCAGCAACACTGTGGTTGTGGGACGGCTGTCCTGCCTGTATCTCATCTACGTTACACAACGTTGATGCGGAGTTGCAAAGAGGTCATCAAGAGGCATAGAGAGCCTCAAAAGTCAGGGAAATGGAGAAAGCACTAAAAATTCATGACACTCATCAAATACCAAGTTAGTGCTATTTGCCCTCAGCAAATGTCTCACAAAAGACATACATATTTCTAGAATGCTGGTCTTCCTACAGCAGCTCTCCCTTCAAAACTGATGCTTTAAATTGTGGCAGAATATATTGCTAAACAACCACAATCTATTGCTGCATCCAATAGCTCCAGGGGAGGTTATAAAATAGATAAGCAATTCTCTTGGAGTCATAACATAGCAAAAACCTAGCCATGCCACTGGAGGGGAACAAAACCCTGAAATTTACCCTACCCGTCTTAAAATGGGAGTCTCTCAGGGAAAGGAAAAAAAAAAAAAAAAACAACCCAGTCTCTGGCTTCCTTAAATATCTCCCTGTATTTAATTTCATTGAAAACCACGCTTCTGGCCCCACTCTGCCTGCAGCCTTCTCATTACCTCCAGCAATTTACATCGCATCGTTTTTGAACTCTGGATTCCCGGACAGAGTTGAGTGTGGTACGGCAAATTAGTGAATCATAAAAATTAGAACTGGAAAAGGCCTCTGGGGTCACAGGGTTATCCTCTGCCAATTCTAGATGGTTCTCAGTGGTTTATTCCAGAGTGCTTTGTTCATATTGCTTTAAAGTCCACAGTACATCCCACAGTTTTGGGGTGGGGGAGAACAATGATAAAAATGTGTCTTGCCCATCCATTTCCCT
>NW_027530179.1:3348454-3377305 GCF_008692635.1 Crocuta crocuta
ATCAGGGAATATGAGGGCTGGAAGGGACTTCAGAGGGTATCTAGTCCAACATCAGATTGTACAAATAAGGAAAATGAAATTCAGAGAGTCAAACGCGCAACCCACAAGGATTACGTGAGACCATGACAGGAAAAGCTGAGCCTGGCACATCAAAGGTACTCCAAAAATATTGGTTCCACTTCCTTCTTCAAATTATCTTCTGCCCTGTATTAGAGTTTGTTGTATATACACATTAAACTGCTCCTTGTGAACTCCTTGGGGGTGGGTCCTTCATTTTATTATTATATCCCACTGTGCCTTGATCAGGGCCTCACACATAGAGGAAGGCTCAGTTAGTGCTGGTCGTGTTGAATGAAGTTACTACAAAAATGCCCTTTCTCCCTTATACAGATCTCACTATCTCGTGCCTGTGTGTGTCTCTGACTACATCTTCCAGACTTAGCAGCGATGAGCATACATACACTACAGGAAGAAGGGTTTAGGGTCAGTGTGAGCAGAGCTTTCTATGGGCCACGCCTAAAATGGACAGGGGTGTCATGGGAGGGTGTCAAGCAAAGCTAGAAACTGGGCAGAGACATAAAGGAGGGGACTCAGGCATCCGATTTAGGTTTAGAGTGTTGACCTCTGAGGTCCCGTCCCACCTTCAAGCTTTTAGACTACATGATATGAAAGAGCTTTATGTCCAAACGCACATAAGGTTTCAACTAGTTGAATCCCTTAAAAGTCAAAACTCTCTCAAGACAGATCCCCGTAGTCTCTCACCCTTATAAATCAAAGACATCAAAACAAGGCTCCAAACTGTGGACACGAGGAAAGAGTTGTCCCCAAAGTTTTCTCCCAAATGCGCCTCTTGATCTAGCTTAGAGACTTCAAAAGTTATCCCCTAATACACTTTTTAAAACCTCATTTAACATAGTCTAAAGTGGAATGAGTTCTGTGAGTTAGTTTGGCAGAGAGATGAAATCACATCAAATCCATATTCATTATAGACATCCCGTATGTCATCTACGAGGATGGATGGGGGCTCTGGTGTGGGAGAAAGGGTACTGCAACAGAAAACCCCCAGGGTTTAGAGAGACCTGTCTGCTGCCTTCCTGCTTCACCTCCTTTTAATTGATTCATCCCCAAACGCTGGGCAGCCAGGGAGGCTCAACCATTCCAGCTGAAACCGTTCCATGCCTAATACCTCTCTTCCCACTCTTCATACAAGCCAGTCATGCTGAAATAGGCCCTTCAAAAACACTTTAAAATTCTTAGGTGCTGTTTTTAAAATTAACTTATTTAAAACTGGGAGTGCCCCTAGAGAAAAATTACGCAATGTAGATAAGTCACAGAAAAACTCCTATGTCCTGGAAAGAATTGACATGAATACCTAGTACATAAGCTTTAAAGCCTTCTTTCTCCCTCTCGGTCCTTTAGAGCAATGGGAAAGAGGGTAGTTAGAGAAAATCTTTATTACCAAGACTCCACTGAGAGTCAGCTGTACCTTCTAGGTCTTAACCACAATCTTGAACACATAGAAAAACCGAGAGTAGGGGTGTGTGGGGAAAAAGGTACAGAAATGATGCAGGCTGTTTCAAACAAAACACCCTCCCTTGTCTTGGGAGAGGGGGTGGAAGGAGGGACAGGGACAGCCTTTCACCCTAAATTATTCAGACTTCCAATCATTATAAGCATACCTACCATTTATTGAACATTTACAATGTGTTGGGCATCCTTCATCTCATTGAGTTGACATCTTCTGGAGCCTTCTCAAGGGTGTATTGGTAAAGTTTTAACAACTAGCAAATTAGGGGGTAAAGCCCTGACTTGTAGCATTTGCCATTTTCTGTGGTATAAATACTATCAATTCAAGCTATGACTTAGAGTTGGAAAGAGAGGTGAAGGAGCACAGCAACATATGATGTTTCTACCACTCAGGTATAATAGCCATAAGTAACCTCAAAAACACCGGTAACAGTGAAACATAGTGATGTAATTAGGAGTAGTGAGTTTTGTGCATTTGTTACTTGTGTCTTTCATGTAATGTATTCAATGCAAAGTTATAAGCTTCATTTTTATTAAAGGCTGTGTTTAACAACTTGCAAAATTCCTAAAAAGTAATCAACCGGCCCTAGTGAGCCAGCATGAGCTAGAGCCCACACAGCCTAAAGCTCCCCTCACCCACTCTTGTTCACCATGCCGTGTAAGTGGGACCTGACTCAGGAGCTTTTGTTTGACCTGGATTTAGGTTTTGTTTTTATATCCTCCAGCTTCAAGACATTCTCCTGTTCCTCATCTTCTGATCTTGGCTCCCCAGCAATGGGAGAGGCTGGGTGGGGAAGGGAAGCTAGTCCAGAGGGAAGGGATCTTCCATTGAATAGAGATTAGAAGAAAGGGATGGCACTAAAGCAAGCAATGAAAGGCATGTTCAGAGGTTGTGCTGGCCAACATGGTAGACACATGTGGCCACTGAGCATTTGAATTGTGGGTAGTTTAAATTGAGAGATTCCAAAATTGCAAAATATACATAGGATTTTGAGGATATGCTCAAAAAATAGAAAACATCACATCAATAATTTCATACTGATTATATGTTGGATGCTAATATTTTATGTTGAGTTAAATTAAATAGAAAATCAATTACACCTGTTCTTTTTTTTATTATTTTTTAAAATACACCTACTTGCATTATCTTCTATTGGAGACCACTGTTCTAGAGAATGACCCAGAATTAAGGATAACCTCTGCCAGTGAGAGAGTATTTCAGATTATTTAGTCCCAAATTTCTCAAGCTGGAGGTATGGTCTCTGAAACCTGCTTGCTAGAAAGGTTGATTCCCTTAGAATCTTTCAGGAACCCAGGCTGCCCCTGGCTTATTTAGTGCTGATTGTTAGGCATAGTGTGAACAAGATCCAGCATGTGCTAGAACAACACCAAGAGTATACTGCTGTGCCTTCGGGCCTTCTAAATTCCTTATGGCTTTATTGACTCTGAGCCCAGCAACATTCAACTAGGTCTAAAGAAAAATCTGAAGATGGCTGGAGTCAAGTTATATCCCTGAGTGTTTATTAAGCACTTGCTATGTGCTCTCTGGGTCTATGACAGAGGAAGGCTCGGGAGCACAAAAGAAGCAGACCAACAGATATATGGTCAATTTCTGTCTGATGTAGGTGTGACAGCATGGCAGGCGGGCGGCAGGGGGTTGGGGGTGGGGACAGAGAAATTCTTTCCAATAACTGTTCCTAGAATAATTAGATAGTCATATGTTTAAAAATGAACCTTTATCCATCTTTCACACTACATACAAACATTAAATCAACATGGAAGATAGACCTAAAACCTGAAACGATAAAACATTTGAAGTAAACGTGAGGGAATATATTTGTAACCTTGGGTTAGGCAAAGATTTCTTACGTGTGACACCAAAAGTCCATCCACAAACAAACAAAAACTAAGAACTTCTGCTCTCCTAAAGGCACCATTTAAAAAAATGGAAAAAACAGGCTCCAGCCTGGGAGGAAATACTTGGAAAAAAATCATCTGACAACGGCCTTGTATCTACAGCATATAAGGCGCTCTCAAAACGTAATAGTGACAAAGCAAACAACCCAACACAAATATGGGCAAATGATTTCAACAGATACTTCAGCCAAAGGGATAAATAGATGAAAAGGTGCTCAACATCATTAGTCATACGGAAAATGCAAATTAAAACCATAATGAGATACCACTAACCGCTACATACCTATTAGAATGTCTAAAACAAAAGGACTGACTGTAGCAAGTGTTGTCGAGAGTGTGGGACAGAGAAGCTAAAATGATGCAACCGCTTTGGAAAGCAATTTGGCACTTTCATTAAAAGTTAAGCATATACCTACTGTATAATCCATCTCATTCCTAGGCATTTACCCAAGAAAAATGAAAGTATGCACTTGTACAAAGACCTGTATGTGAATGTTTCTTGCAGCTTTATTTGTGGTAGCCAAAACCTGAAAACAACCTAAACGTTCACCAATTGAATAGATAAATAGATGCTTAATATCCATACAATGGAATACTACTTGTCAATAAAAATGAAGTAAGTATATATAACTATATGTGTCTGTGTACACACACACACACACACACCAATGTGGTTGAATCTGTGAATAATTACATTAAATTAAAGAAGCCAGACAAAAAATAGAGTACATATTGTATGATTCCATTTATATAAAATTCTAGAAAATGTTAACTAATCTGTAGTGACAGAAAGCAGATCAGTGCTTGCTTGGGAATGAGGGAGATGGGGAGGGCATGAGAAAAGAATGATAAAAGGGCACAAGGAAACCGTTTGGGGTGATGGGTATATTCATTAGCTTAATTGTGGTATGGTTTCCATCAATGTATGCATATGTCAAAATTTATCAAATCATACATATTAAACATGTGGTTTATTGTCAATTATTCCTAAGAAGAAGTGGAGGGGAGGAGAAGGAGGAGAGGAAGAGAGGAGGAAGGAGGTACAAGGCATGGCCCCTGCTCTTAGGGAACTTGCAATAGAAATTGTATAATCAAGATTCACCGTGGTTTTCCCTGCAAACCAATGAATGGACAGTGGCTCCAGAGCTTCTAGAAAACTCTAGAAGTGTCATTAAGGATGACACCGATGGATGAAAATGGTGCAGGGTACTTCCAGTCTCCTATCTTGCAACTGAGTTTATATAGAAACCTGTTGGGCTTTCGTGTTTATTTGTTTGATTGATTGCTTTGTGGGTGCTCATGGAGATTATGGGAGGGAGGCTAATGTCTCCTTGTGCCTCCCCATTAGGCTCTGCTGGGGCTGTTAACTCTGCGAGATTCCTAACAAGTAAACAAGATGGATTCCTTTTAGGATCTGGTCCCCTATGGGCCAAACCCAGGGCCAGCCCCCAGCAGCCTTCCCACCTCTGTCTAGCATTCTCCTGCCCTCTTCCATGTTCACTCCCTTCTGCTACCTTGTCCAGTGCCCAGTGATGAGCTCTGTTCTCAGTTACTCTCACTGAAGAATTGGTGCCTGGAAAATGCTTGTGTTAATTCTCTCAACAGGACCTACATATTTATAGATCTATAGAATAAAGACACCCTAAAGAATTCACTTCTAGAGGGGACACTTCAGATTCTTTTAGGGCTGGTGGGACCTTTCTACCACATGATGCAATTGCCTGCAATCACCTATCACCTTCTGCAATTACAAGTCAGGGGACTTTTACTCTTTGGTTATTGGTCTGCTAGTAGCAGGAAGCCAAGCTAACCTCTGACCTCCCTTCATATCAAACACCCAAGAAAGAGCAGGTGGTAGGGATGCCCGGGAACATTGCTGCCTGTTGCAAACCCAGTCGAGCCAGCCAACACAAAGTTCTACCTGAGATGGTGAGTTCCAGGTCGAGAATTGGGGAACAAACCCAATGACCTATGAAGGACACATTCCAGTGAGACATGCATGCCACAGGGTGGCTTGAAATCCCCCTGGAATGGAATCCTTCTTCTCTCTAGGGAGTAATGTTTGGAACAGGTGAGCTCTACAGAGGGCTAGAGGATGAGCCAGACCTTGACTTAGAGCTCCCTGGGTTTTGAGACTACAGGCTGTCCCTGAAAGACAAGCCGTCTGGAGTCTGACTCACCCAGCGCTGGCAGAGTCCCAAGTCAGAACCGGGTCAAAGACACAAAACAACTTTGTGTCTAGAGTTATTTCACCTGTTCTTTAATTCTTTGGAAAACTTAACGAAGGATCAGGAAATCTCAGTAAAAGTATTCTTGCCCAGCTACCTCCTTGACACATCACTCTCTGTTGTGACATTGCTGAGAGGTGGCTGTCTGGTCTTCACTTAAATGCTCCCAGTGACAGCTTTATCTTAAAACAAGCTTTAATTGTTACAAAGTCCTTCCTTATATGTGCAGCTGTGAAAAAGAATGAGGAAATTCTCCTTGTACTAATGTGGACAAATCCAAGGTATACTATCAAGCAAAAAAAAAAAAAAGCTGGTGCTGAACAGTGTGTATGATATACTAACTTGGGGGGGCGCCTGGGTGGCTCAGTCGGTTGAGCTTTCAACTCTTGCTTTTGGCTCAGATCATGATCTCATGTGAGATTGAGCCCCTCCCCCCTCTGTGGAGGGTAGAGACTGCTTCAGATTCTCCCTCTCTCCCTCTCTCTCTGCCCCTCCTCTGCTCATGCTCTCTCTCTTTCTCTCTCAAAATAAATACTATTTAAAAAATACAGTAATTTGGAGGTATTTTAAAATAAGAAAAACCTTTATGTCTGCTTATATGTATTTCAATAAAATCTGAAAGAACACACAAGAAACTTTTTAAAATAATGGGTATTTGTGTGGGAAAAGGGAGAATGAATCCGAGTAATGAGAGCTAATACGTATGTAAGCTTATTGCATGCCAGGAACTATTCTAAGTACTTTACATATAGGAACTCATTTAATCTTCACAACAACCTGACATCACTATCCCCATTTTTCAAATGAAGAAGCTGAGGCTCGAAGAGGGTAAGCAACTTGCCTGAGGTCTCACAGCTAGTAAGCAGCAGGTCTGGGATACAAACCCAGGCAACACAGTTTCAGAGATTGTGTTCATAAGGACCATGCCACACTGTCCCTGCCAGAGTACAAGGATGCAAGGGAGGCTTGTCTCTGCATTTGTAATTGTTTTTATACCATTTTTTAGTTTGAATGCTTGGTTGGTTGGCTGGTTTGTTTCTGAACCATGTAGATGTATTATATAATAAGCACAGCTTTTCTGGATGCTATAAAGAGGCAATGTTTGACGCAGTGGGGAAGAGTAGGCAGTTTGAGATAAAAAGAAATGAAATATCTTCCTTAAGTTGAACAAAAAATCTGCTTTCCTGAAGCTTTTTTGCTTTTTTGTCCTAGGTTGGCTCCCTGGGTGACTATTTATCAGATCCTGCTAAACGGACCCTTTCCCAGAGATGGGAAAGAACATTCACAATTCTTTCTGTTGATCCCTAGATGTCCTGGCCTTCCATATCTTTTGCCATGCTCGTTAGTCTTTCCCAAATAATTTTAGGATATCACTGTCCTCTTAAGGGTGAGGCCACAAACAGGACCCAGTTCTCCAGCATTGGTCTGGCCAGTATGATTACCACCTCCCATGTTTGGAGAACTATGTTTCTACTATTGTGGCCAATGTTTACACTTGTATTTTTGGAATCCTCATTTTTTTTCCATTGCAATTGTAGATCTACAGAATGTCCAACATTTACTTCTCTTACTCAGCTCTTCCCGATTCCTGACTAGTAGAGTTGTTTCCAGAGTCCCTGTCTGGGATGTTAAATCTCTTCCAATTAAACTTTATTTTATTAGTTTGTTTGACCTATTAGTCCAGCCTGCCTCAGTGGGATCCTGCCTCAGTTTCCGAAGATAGTCAAGCTCCCCACCCAAGCCTCACGTAAGACAGGTTTCCACTTGGCAGAGATGGAAACTTTGTCCCAGAAAGGGATCTTCCTCTCTAAGAAGGAAACTGTTGGTGCCAGGGAGATGAATGAACAAAAGGCCGCTGACCTCTCATCAGTGCCTATTCCAGGAAGCCCTGGTGTCCCAGCCCCGTGCCTTCCAGAAGATCTCCATCCCGCAGGCATCATGCAGCCCCTGGCTGGGTGCTGCCTCCCCTCTAGTGCCTCCCACAAGAACTGGGAAAGAGTGCGCTCAGGTAGTCCCCTGACTGAGGGTTGCAGTTGAGAAGAGAAGGCCGTCATGTGCATGGCACATGTTCAAAGTTGGCTGATGATTATAGCAGCTTAAAACATCATGTTCTAGATTAGCTGCTTGGGGTGTTCTGAAGCTTGTGCCGAAATCAGAGATGCCGTGGGGATGACATCTTCCTTATCTGTGAAATGATGTGATGCGGAGTTATTCAACAAGCAATCCCCAGAGACCACAAACCAAGGAACTGATCCAGGAATTCCACTCTCTCGCCCGCCTGCCTGCCTGCCTGTCCGCCCACCAGATGTTCAGGTTGAAGAGTGTTTCAACGCTCCTCATGTCTTCTCTCCAGACGACGAGATCAGGCCGCTATTTTAAAGATGAGTCAAAAAGTATGTATGAGTGGAGTTGGGGGAAGGGGTGGCTACCTCATCCTTATGCTGGTAGCATGTCTGATTTGGCAAGGTGGCTGGAAAAAGTGAAAACAAGGAGATTCCTCAGGGAAAAATTAATCTGTGGTCAGGAAGCCCCCAGAAAACGCAGCAGAGAAGACAGAAAACCACAACGGGGCTGATTCGAGGGCTCCAGGACCACCGTCCATGGGAAAAGTTGGGAAAGCACAAGTAGCAATGAGGGAAGCCTCAAGAATTAAAAATGCCTTTGAGACGGGGCAATGTCATTAGGACCTGAAGACCAGCCCCTTGTGAAGGCTGTGGTGGGTTTGTTCGATGTGTGGGACACACCTCAATGTCTAGAATGAAGCCTTAGACGTCATCAGGAACTTTGACTTTACTGGATGGGGTGGAGCTTACAATGAAAGCTTACTAATCTAGATTCCAAGATTGTGGCCTCCAATCCTGAGCAAGCCTTACTGCAGGGGCTTCTGAACATTACAGAGCCAACTGGCACCTCCATTTCCCCATTTGGGTGGTGGAGAGTGGGAGGGCAAGAGACAGAATGGATGATTAGTAATCTCCACCCTGACTGCTTGTCCGCTGTCCTACAAATACAAAGACGATAGCATCGTGACATTGTTCTTCAAGATTACTTCCAGAAAGACAGAGAATAAATAGGAAACTTTGTTATTGTTATTATGATAAGATTTATGTAACTGCCTATGGGAGTATGTTTTCTGAAATCCTGAAACACAATTTTTTTCTCTGCTATGTAACAGTCTTTACCTTGGCAAAACACTTAACAGAAAGTTCCCAGGACTCCACTATGGGAAATTAAATCCCCAGAAAAGTAGAAAGGCTTCTAAAATATGCCCTTCTGACCCCAAACCAAGGGCAGGTTAGTGCGGGAAGATATCTCAAGTATGTTCAGTTGTGAACTGGGTGCAGCTGGCATCTCTTAACGGATAAAACTGGTTCCAAGAATGAGTCATAATGATTATACCCTTGGGACATCGTTCATAAATATCATCTGTCCCCAAAGACTTCCAAAACACAGGAGTCATGGCAAAACACACACATATATACATGTAAGCAAGATTTCTAACAATCAGGCCATTGTTCACAGCAGAAAAACCAGGCACACCCTTCATCTAAGATAAAAAGAAAATGCAAAAAGCAATCAAACGAAATCTATCTTGCCTAACCTGAAAGACGACAGTTGGATTAAAGTCTTGTCTATGTTCCATTTTCAGCAACCCACCTTCCTGGGAGCATTTCAGCAAGCATAACACCTTTTCAGGCCAGCCCCTCCCCTAAGTGAGAAAGAACCCCCTGCCCCCTGGCTCCCCTTTGTAACCACCCTCCCAGTCAGTTCCCATTCACAGAGCCTAACATCTGGTTAATTAAACTTCCTTCTCTCCTATAAAATATATTCTCAGAAAAGTAGATTCTTTTTTTTTTTCCTGTAGGAACTAGAACCTCAGAAATGTTAATTTTGGCATTCCAGGCACCTGCAAGCCCATGGAGACTGGGTAAGGTGAGGCAAAGGGGACAGGTATAATATTCTCTCCAACTGCCCGAAGAAGAGGCTGCCATCCACCATTTCAAGGGATTCCCTCTGACCTGCCCTTCCATTCCAGCACAGAACAGAAAGTCTCTAAAGGTCTAGCCCCACACAAAGGACATTTGATCCCTCGGTGGCATCTTACTCCAAACAAAACTCCCCAAAGGATGCCTTTCCACCAAAAGAACTGGGAAGAGTCAGTAGGTCATATCAGGTAAGGCCCAGTGCAGCATATATTCATCCTTCCTGAGCCTGCAGCAGAGGGAAGTTGAGCCTGCAGCAGTTGAGAGGTTTCAGACTCAGTCCCCAATCCTTAGTGTCCTTGGAAGGCTCAGGAGCTGTCTTGTGTGTGCCCTAGAGAGATGCACAAAGAACTCTGGCCCCCACAGCCCCTCTGTACTGCTCCTCTCTCCACTGCATTTCAGGACTTAGGAACTAAGTAGAATCCAACTACCTCAGATGAAACTCAAAAGTGTGGCCATGATCCACACCCTACTAGAGCACCATCCCAAAGAGAGAAATAATGCCCCCTACACCCACCAAACAACTTCTCATTGGACACACATCTTCTAATTTGCCTACCCAGAAGTTGTCACCCCAATTGAATTCTGTCATTGATTCTGCATGTTCAAAACATTCCTGTAAAGAGAAAGATGGAGAGGAGAAAAGGAGGGAAAGACAGATGAAGAAAAAGGGAGGGAGAAGGGATAGAGGAAAAGAGAAAGACAGAGAGATGGAGAAAAAGGGGGAAAGAGAGGAGGAAGGGAGACTACCAGGCCTGGAAGTCACCTCCTAAAATGAGTCAGGCCAAGCCACTAATCTATTTTTAAATTTCTTCTATGGTTACAGATCTAGTCAGTGTTTGTATTTATTCTGAGTCAATTTGGGTAACATGATAGGAAATTTTCTATTTAAATTTTCAAATTTATGGCATGAAATTATCCAAGATAGACCTGTATTTATAGTTCTATCCCCTTTTTCATGGTTTATTCATGCCTTCTGTTCTTTCTTGCTCAAATTTGCCACAGATTTGTCTTTCCAAAGGATCAGTTTTTGTCTTTGTCAATATCCTCTTGAATCTTTGTTTCTAGACACCTGGGCATACTATTTTTTTCCTTTCTTCCCACTTTCTTTACATTTACTCTTGCATTTCTCCCAACTTCCTAGGTCAAACATTTCCTTCTCTAATGTAAAGATTTTTTCTTTTCTAGTTGTAATGCCCACTCTCCCCCAGATGATAACAGACCACATTAAGTCTCTCTTGGATGAGTTTCACTAACAAGGATAGCAGTAAACACAGCATTGGCAGCAGGCCAGGATCAGACACGTGTCTCCTGTGTGGGCCCTCGTGATAATCCAAGAGCTAGTCTTTCATTTTTTAAGCGAGTGTATTGAAGCTAGGGAGAAGTAGTTTGATAAAGATCAATAGCAAGTGAGCAGCAGAGTGTCAAGTGGCAAGGGTTGAAGTTCTGAACTTCACCTCCAGAGTACTATATTATCTTTGACTCTACCTTCATTTCTTCCTCTATCAGCTGGAAATAAAACCCTTCTTTTGACCATCCTAGATCCCAATCTTAAGAAGAAAAGAACTGCTCATATTTAAGTTGTGTGAGTGTGTGTGTGTGTGCGCCCGTGCGCGCGCGTGTGATATTGTTGGTGATCATCACTAAAGGTAATCCTTGCACATAATGGAATCTGGCTGAGCTCAAGATGTCTTGGTTTGCCCCATCTGTGATCTCGGCATTTTTACCCAAAATGAGCCCAAAGATGAGTTTCTCACTGATAAGAGACTTCTGGTTCTTTAAATCATGTCAGTGGATTACAGCAGGTCTCCACAGGATTTAACAGAAAAAAGAAGAAATGTTGTTAGGCTTTTGCTACCTTGTTGTTTGGAAGGGCCAGGGGGAATGGACTCACATTTATTTGGGGCCAATTCTAGGACAAATACTTTCACAGGCTTTTTTCATAGTATATATCTTTGTGGGAAAATTTTTAGTTACCAGCTTAATTTCTTTACTTGTTATAGTATAGATGTATTCAGATTTTTTCTTTCTTCCTGACTTAGTTTTGGTATTTTTTAAGAATTTATCTATTTCATTGAAGTTGGCACAAAACTATGGTATAGTATCACTCTTAATTCCTCTTCTTTCTATAAAGTCATTACGAATTTTGCTGATTTGTGTTTTCTCCCTTCATTCTTTGGTCAGTCTAGCTACAGGTTTGTCAACTTTATTGATCTTTTCAAAGAATCAACTTTTTGTTTCATTAAATTTCTTTACTGTTTTTCTATTTTCTTGTTTCTTTTTTTTTTTAATGTTTTATTTATTTCTAGGAGAGAGAGAGAGAGACAGCGTGAGCAGGGGAGGGTCAGAGAGAGAGGGAGTCACAGACTGAAACAGGCTCCAGGCTCTGAGCTGGCAGTCAGCACAGAGCCCGACGCGGGGCTCGAACCCACGAACCGCGAGATCATGACCTAAGCGAAAGTCGGACGCTCAACCGACTAAGCCACCCAGGCGCCCCTGTTTTTCTATTTTCTATTTCATTCGTTTATACTCAGTCTTTATTATTGCTTTCCCTCTGGTTGCTCTGAGCTTAGTTTACTCTTCATTTTCTAGTTTTTTAATGCATAAGCTATGGTTATTACTTGAGATATTTCTTCTTTTCAAATATATATACCTAAAGCTATAAATTTTCCTCTAGAAATACTTATGAGTCGGTGGAATAAGGACATCTAAAAATCAACTCCTCCATAAAAGCAAAACGAACACTGGTGAAAATGTTAAAATCAACTTTGTTTTAGAACTCATAATAATCCAAGAACTATTAATGACTTTTAGGATAAGCTTTCCCATATTTGCAAGAAAGGCAGTTAGAATTTTGATAGACATTGCACTGAATCTCTTGGTAAGTTAGGAGAATATTATCATCTTAACAATATTAAGTTTTACAGTCCATGAACATAGGCTATCCTTCCATTTATTTGAATCTTCATTAATTTCCTTCAACAATGTTTTTTTTTAGTTTTCGGTATATAAGTCTTGTATTTTCCTGATTAAATTTATCCCTAAGTACTTTCTTGTTTTTTATCTTATTGTAAATAAAATTATTTTCTTAATTTCATTTTGGATTGTGTATGGCTAGTGTATAGAAATACAATTTATTTTTATGTATTAATATTGTATCCTGAAAACTTGATGGATTAGTTTATTAGCTTAAAATTTTGTGTGTGTGGATTCTTTATGACTTTCTAAATACAAGAGCATGTCATCTGAAAATATAAATAGTTTACTTTTTTCTTTTTCAACTGGATTGTCTTTTTCTTCTTGCCTAATTGTCCTCACAGGAACTTCCAGTACAATATTGAATAGAAGTGATGAGAACAGACATCCTTGTCTTATTCCTGACTTTAGGGATAAAACTTTCAGTCTTTCACAATTAAGTTTTATTTTAACTAAAGATTTTCCATAGATAACCTTTATCACTAGTGATGTAAAAGGATGAACCTGCTTTGAAAACTATTTGATAGTTCTTCAAAAAGTTAAACATAGAATTATTATATAACCCAGCAATTCCACTCTTAGATATACACCCAAAATCACTGAAAATACATGTCCACACAAAAACCTATACATGAATGTTCATAGCAGCATTATTCTTAATAGCCAAAAAGTGGAAACATCCCAAATGTCCATCAACTGATGAATGAATAAACAAAATCTGATATATCCACGCAATGCATTATTCAGCCACAAAAAGAAATGAAATACTAACACATGCTACAACATGGATGAATATTGAAGATATGCAAAGTGAAAGAAGACAGACACAAAAGGCCACATATCATATGACTGTATTTTTTAAATTTGTTTTTAAATTTGAGAGAGAGAGAGAGAAAGAGAGAGAGAGAGAGGAGGAGGAGGAGGAGAGGAGCAGAGAGAGAAAGATTCCAAAGCAGGCTCCTTGCTATGTGTAGAGCCTGAGGGTTTAATCCCATGACCCTTGGATCATGACTTGAGATGAAATCAGGAGTCAGACACTTAACCAACTGAGCCATCCAGGTGCCCCCATATAATTGCATTTTATGTGAAATGAAAAAAATGTTATTAGAGACATAGAGAGACATTTCATACTGATAATTGGGTCAGTTTACCTGGAAGATATAAAAGTTTTAAACTTAGGCACACCTAAGAACAGCATTCTAAATATATAAAGAAAAAACCAGTAGAATTGAAGGAAGAAATAGATAATTCAACAAATTCAGCATTCTTCCTTCAATTCTGTTAGTTTTTTCTTCATATATTTGGGATGCTATTCTTTAGTGTGCATAAGTTTATAACTTTTATATCTTCTTGGTAAACTGACCCAATTATCAGTATGAAAAGTCCTTCAAAGTTTCTAATAAAAATGTTTTGTATTAAAGGCAATTTTATCTATGAATATAGTTTTCTTATGATTACTGTTTCTAAGGCATATCTTTTTCCATCCTTTTATTTTCAACTTGTTTGTGTCTTTGAATCTATAATGCACCTCTTTCTTTTTTTTTTTTTTTTCTTTTTTAAGTTTATTCAGGTTGGGGAGGGGTTGAGAGAGAGGGAAAGAGAATCTCCTCTTGACAGTGTGGAGCCTAATGCAGGACTTGAACCCATGAAACATGAGATCATGACCTGAGCTGAAACCAAGAACCAGACACTCAACTGACTGAGCCACTCAGGCACCCCTAAAGTGCATCTCTTGCAAATAGCACATAGTTGGATCTTGTTTTGTAGCCAACAATCTCAGCCTTTTTAGGAGTGTTTAAGCCGTTTACCTCTAATGCAATTACTGACATGCTTAAATTTATGTATGCTATGCTACCTTTTTTCTACAGGTCTCATGCTCTTTTTAATTTATCTGTTACTCCATTACCATCTTCTTTTGTGTGAGATAGATATTTTCTAGTGTGCCATTTCCATTCATTTTTTAGATTTTCAAATTATATTCTAGTGATTACTCTAGGGATTAGAGTTTAAATCTTAATTTATCATGATCCACTTTGGATTAATACTAACCCAATTTCATACAATATTGAACGTTTACTCCAATATAACTAACTCCATTACATCCTTCCTCCTTTCTGCTATTCTTGTCATATATATTACATCTTCATATGCTATAGGCCCCCAAAATGCAGCTTTCTAAGTATTGTTTTATGTAATTGTCTTCTAAATCTGATATGAGAAAAGTAATAAAAGTTTCTTATATTTATCTACATAACTGCCTTTCCTATGTTCTATGTTTCTTCATTCAAGTCACTCTTCATTGTTTTCAGCCCAAGGGACTTTTTTTTAATGTTTCTTGAAAGGCAGATCTGATAGGAATGAATTCTCTTCAGTATTTGCCTGAGAAGGTGTTTAATTCACCTTCACGTTTGAAAGACAGTTTTGTTGAATATAACAGTCTTGGTTGACTTTTTCTTTTCTTCCAGTGCTTTGAATATGTGATCCATTGCCTTCTGAATTTCAATGTTTCCAATGGAAATTCAACTTTAATCATGTTGCTCCTTGTCTGTGCTGTGTTGTTTCTCTTGCTTCTTTCACGTCTTTCACTTTGCCTCTTTCAATGGGTGTACCATGCTATGTCTATGTGCAGCTCTTTCTTCTTATACTACTTGCGTTTGTTGAGCTTCTTAGATGTTTAAATTAGTATTTTTACATCAAATTTTTGGACCTTACAACCATTATTTCTTTCAGTGCTTTTTCTGCTTCTTCTCTCTTGCTTCTTCTGCAACTTGTATTACACATATATTGGTAGGCTTAATGATGTCCCACAAAGGCGAGGCTTTGTTCATTTTTAGTCATGCTATTTTCTTTCCATTATTCAAATTGAATTATTTCTGTTGTACTATCTTCAAGTTTGCTGATTCTTTCTACTGTTATCTCACACCTGCTTTTGAAGGATTAGTAAATTTTCACTTCATTTTTTTGTACTTTTCAACTCTAGAATCTCAATTTGGTTCTTTTATATATTTGTCTCTTTATTGATATTCTCTATTTGATGTGTCATCATCATAATTTCCTTTAATTCTTTAAACATAGATTCTTTTGGTTCTTTGAGTGATCATAATATCTGTTTTGAAGTCTTTGTCTGTTAAGTCCAAAACGTAGATTTCCTGAAAGAAAATCTTAGCTGCTTTTTTTGATGTAGGAGTCATATTTTCCTATTTCTTTGCATGTTTTAAAATTTTTTGGTTGAAAACCAAACATTTAATTTGTAGCACCTCTGGATTCTGATTTGCCCTCCCCAAGGGTTGTTGCTGCTGTTTGGTTATTTGTTTGCTTGCTTAGTTAGTGACTTCTTTATACTAATTTTGTGAAGTCTGTCTCCCTGTAGAATGTGGCCATTGAAATATCTGCTCAGGTATTTGGGGTTTTTTCCCCTCCTTTTAAAAAATGTCTGGTTCCCTACACCTTATGTTCAGCCAGAGATGTCCACCATGGCTATCTCACTCCTTGGATCCCCCTGTTCACTTTGAGGAAAACTGCCTATCTGTTGCTGGCCCCAGTCAGGACTGTAATCTCAGGATGGCTGCAGTGTTGGCCTTCCCTACTCATTTGCCACCAGGATGGTTTCCATACTGTTCCCACTGGGTCTGCACTGTGCTTCCAAACAATTCCACCCCCTCCAGTAGCAAACTTTCTGGCTTTCATGGTGTTTTTCTTTGCTTAGAGTAGGGGAGGAGGGGGGTTGGGGGAGTAAGGGATGGGGGTAGGGGATGGGAGCAGCTCCAGGCTCAAATGCCACTGGGGCACCTGGGTGGCTCAGTCAGTTAAGCATCTGACTTTAGCTCAGGTCATGATCTCGCAGTTCACAAGTTCGAGCCCCATGTCAGGTTTTGTGCTGACAGCTCAGAGCCTGGAGCCCACTTCAGATTCTGTGTCTCCCTCTCTCTCTGCCCCTCCCCAGCTCATGCTCTGTCTCTGTCTCTCTCTCAAAAATAAATAAAAATATTTTTTAAAAAATAATAAAATAAAATAAAATGCCACAGGCTCCTTTGTTCTTAACCAGGGTTCAGTAATTTGTATTGAATAAATACTTCTCAATTTGTTGTATGTCTTTAGTTTATTTTTCTGAGTCCTAAATGGTGTTTGTGATCAAATTTCCCCCAGTTTTAGGGAAAATGTTTAACAAGTTTCTTCCACCATTCCAAAATTTCCATGAGTCTCCATGCTATATTTCACTTAATCTTCACAGACTATCAGGTAATGTTATTATTATTTCCAGTTAATTGATGAGGAAACTGAGATTAAGAGGGGATAGATAACTTTCTGAAAGTCATGACTTTTATATCGCAAAGGTAGTACCATGTTTTGAGGACTCTCCACCTAGATCTGAGTCTTCCCTGATTTTTTAAAGACACAAGATGCCAGAAATTTGAAGAACTTCATACATCTTGAAAAATAAGATTGGGAGTCCATACTGTTATCTTGGTAGCCCAGGTAACATTGTCTGTTTTGGTCATGATATAGATACAAATTGCTTTTATTATGTACAACCCATGTTCTAGGTGCCAAGTAATTTGTTACCATATTTCAAATTTAATCCTCATAACAGTGCTGGGAAGGAGAGAAACCTAGCCATGCTCATTCTGAAGATGTGGAAACTGAGGCTCAGAAGCATCTCCGTTTTTAAGAGATGTAGGTAGGATCCAAACACAAACTTCATACTGTAAGGCTTAGTATCAGATATATTTCAATGTCCTCCTTCAACTAAGATGTAATGCAGCTAAAAGAAAGTGGGGAATGTGGAAAAGCCCTGAGAAAATTCATAAGAATAATGAAAGATTTAGAAATATAAATCAAGAGAAAAAGCTTTAATATTTGGGATTATTTGACCTAGAAATGAACTAAAATAACATTTAATATATAAAGTAATATCAATGCTTGCTGATAAGCACTGGATTATTATTTTCACTGAAGGAAAAAAGCAAATGAAACATTAGGAAGAGCATTTTTATATCATCAGGAAAATCTTGCTTCTTTCAAGGATTCATGAGATGGTTAAGTTTGTTGCCCAAAAGGTTATATGATCGCATTCTGCAGCAACTACTTGTTTTTCAAGCCTCCTTTCAAGTCCTAGGGCAAGGGGTGACTCCCCAAGTTTCTTTCAGCTCTGTCTGCACTTCCTAACTAGTTAAAGCAAGACTCTTGCATGATACACCCTCCAGGCAGAGCCAATCCCTATTTGGGAGAAATAGGCCACTATCATGTGAGTTCTGATACAGAAGTATGTAAAAGGCCCACTTGCTCCACCATATTTCTCTCTGACCAACTGCCATGAAAATCCTCCACTTGACATTGAAGAAAGGCACAGTCTCCAGAATGTGACTGATAAAACACATGCATCATCTTGAGCAATCTCTTAAATAGAGGTGCACATCAGACTGGCTAATCATTCCTCTAGAAGAGAGGAGGATCCTGAAACAATACCAACTTATATCAGGGAAAGTTCAGTTTGTGGACAAAAAGGGGGAGAGGTTGAGATTTTTGCCCTGGTGGAGAAGTGAGTTGGGAGGTACTGAGAAAGAAAAAGCCCAATGGGTAGGAGGGATAGGTCACATTCAGAGAACACCAGTGCAGGCCAGTGACAGGAAACATTTGTCCTTCACAATTGTCCTTCAATCTAGCATTGACTCAGATCATCCAAAATTTAGTCCTTGGGGCCAAGTGCCAGGAGTGAGGACCTAAACTCTGGGCAACATTGACTGTACTTCCCTCCAGCAGCCAGCTGGAGCCATAAGCATATGTTTTTACATTCACTTCTATATTAACTTTGTTTTGCTAGAAATTTCATTAAAACCCACTTCCAGTGTTGATATGTGCAAGCATGAAATCGTCCAGATGAATTGGTTCTGTAGACGGTGACAACACTCTCGCCACACTCCATGGATCAAATTGCTTTTTATCCACTTGACTTGGCCACGATGTAAAGGCAAATGCTGAGCAAATGCTATGAAATCAATAGCTCCAGAGTGTTGGGGGGTTTGTGTGTGCATTTTTTTTCCTGTGTAGATCCCAAAGGAGACTGACATGCAGATTAGACAAATCGCTTTTCATAATCCCAAGGACTGCTGTATGATGTATCCAGAGTATTAATCAAAGGCTAAGACTGGGTAAAATGTGAATTAAATTTCTTAATGGAGAGAGACGTGAACTTTTTATCCTTAGATCTCTGGCTGTGGACGTCTCTGAGGCAATGAAAAATTTAGCTACCCAGTTTATAATATTCAGAGAGATATATCACTAAAGTGACACAGCCTATCCTGGTTACATTTTCTGTTCTGAGAACTTGGCTTCCAATGTGGTTGAAAGGAACTCAGGGGCTGTGGGCAGAGACTTTGAAGGTAGCCCATGAAACCCAAGGTCCTATATGTTTGGGGTCATTCAGAGATTATTTTCCACCCATGTGTGGAGGCCTGTCCTGAGTATCAACCAGACTCTGGGGTCTTAACATTTTTTATTTAGTCCAGGGAATTGCAGTGAAGTGGAATCTTTTGCTTCCTACACCAGCAAAGCCAAGAGGAGCCCAAAAGAAATCAGGTCAAAAGCAGATGAGATTTAATACTAAAATTCAGAATAAACCTGCACCGTGGCCTTTTTCTTGAAAGTCAAACTCACAATATCTGCAATGCCTGCTATGACCGTGGTTAAGTTAGGAATAAATGACATGAAAAGAAGGTCAGTCAAAGTGTTTGTGAAACAAAGAATTTTTTTTGCTCCCTTCAGAGATACTTTGGCTGCTGTGGCGGTGCTAAGTCAAGCCAGTACAACTGTCTACCTCAGAAGGAGTGGACCCAGCAGCAACACCACCCTGTCTGGGCCCCTCTTAGGCTCCCCGAGGATGGATGGGGCCACGAAGCCACGTAGAATTTGGATAGGACATGGTGTCTGTATGTGGGCAACTTTCCCCCAAGGGGAAAAAGAAGTCTTTTAGGGGCATTATCTGACTTATCTCCCTGCCCTCAACCTTCTGATAGATGCAGGGGAGGGAGGGGAAGCCAACAGCACAGATTAGAACACCAGTCAGAAATCCACAAAGCCCATTTTAGGCTCAGAGAAAGCAGACTGGTGGAAAAAGAAATCAGAGGCGTTCAGCTTTCCCAAAGTCAGGGCTGCAGGACTGCATGCCTCTCCTAACACACACACACACACACGTGTGTGCACACACACATGCAATCTGAACCTCCCTGTGACTGTTCACTTCTATTTTTTTATTTATTTTTTTTATAGTTTATTTTTATTTTTGAGACAGAGAGAGACAGAGCATGGGTGGGGGAGGGGGAGAGAGAGAGGGAGACAGAATCTGAAACAGGCTCCAGGCTCTGAGCTGTCAGCACAGAGCCCAATGTGGGGCTCAAATCCAAGAACCGTGAGACCATGACCTGAGCTGAAGCGGGATGTTCAACCGACTGAGCCACCCAGGCACTCTGACTGTTCACTTCTAAAATAAGGTTTGCAATGTATACCTCACAAGATTTTGATGAGAATCAGGGAGATTTTATATATATAATAAAAGGCAATAAAAGGCAAAAATCCTTCCCTTTCCCCTCCTCACTGCCATATCCATCCAGAAAATGGGCCAGCCACAGAAGGAGGCAGAACATATGAGGCAGCCAGCTTGGCAGTGGGGGGGGGGGGGTGGCGGTGAGTCTCCCACAAATGATTATATATACTCTGCATTCTGGACTATACATTGCCATGTACGTTAAAGCACCATACTGAAATGCAACTTGCATTACGTCAAGCTCAGAGTGCACTGAATCGCTAGCCAAATCTTCATCTTCTTCTGCCATGCTCATCTGCCTCTCTTGACCTCTAACAGTGCTCTCAGTAATTGGGAGGAAGCAGATCCCACCCCCCCTTCCCGCCCAGCTTAGAGACCCACTGAGACCATGGGCATATGTGCAGTAAATCTTGAAGATCTATCTCCACTCGAACGCAGGGTGCTATAGTACACCAGGTTACGAGATGCATAATTAGAGCCCATTTGGCTGACAGATTCATGGGGGTGTAGCAGAGGCCAGATAGCAGTAAATTAGGCAGCTAAACACAGCAATCTCTGGTGTAACGTCAGCACTAAATTTGCACATCTTTTGCAGTGCGTTGGCCACTTCTCAAGGCTTCTTACAAGTGTGTCTGTTTTATGAGGTGTTTTCACCACTCCATTGCCCCAACTACTTCAGAATCACCCACTTCATTATACATAGCATATCATCATGGTCTTCGTATGACTTTTTAATAGGACTTAGAAAGACTCTCACTCACTAGCTAAAAACAAAACAAACAAAAAACTAGCAAGCTGGCAATTTTTGTGCTTATGTTCTGATTACCTGGTTCTCTTAAAGTAAAATTTGGTGTGAAGGAAGTAAAATTCCAGAGTGTTCTGATGGATAAAACAAATAAACCTGAATGGTACGGGCATTTCTCTTTCTAGAAAAAACAGACAGCTTGCCAAGATCACACAAACATCAGACAAATTCATCCCCAAGCACACACAGCTCTAGCTTCTCCTCCATGGTCTCCTAATTCCTACTACTGTCTCTTCCTTTTTTTAGACTTCTGCAATTTTGAGAGCATTTTTCTAACCCCGGGCTCCTTTCTGTCTGTTAATGAGTTTCCCCCTCATCCATGTCTCTAAACTTTCTCTAAACAAGGGGTCCTCAAGTGACGTGTGTGTGTGTGTACGTGTGTGTGTAATCCCACCCAAAGAATATTTTAAGCCACATTTTAAGATGACGTCTAAATGTCATCATCTCACGTTATAAAGGTTGTGTGTCCTTTAATAGTGCTTTAGCTATTTCTCATCTAAATCCTTGTTGCAACAGATTTAGATGATCCCATTGATGGGAAACATCTGCCTCGAAACCTAAATGACAAAGCAGTTCTCACTGCCAGTCTAATCAGCCAAATCAGACTCACTTTCTCACAGAGAAATTCAAACTTCATTTTTCAGTTCACATAAGTGTGTTAATATGTGTCCCTGTGGGACTGATTCATTTCTAGATTGTCATTCTGATAGACGATGGATGAGTGGGCAGATAGATGATTACGGCAGATACATACCTGCGTGCACTGACATTTGCTGTGAGTTTGTCATGGCATGAGATAGAGCTCTGTCCCCTCTTAGTTTTTCTCCCCCGGAGCTCTCTTTCCTCTGTTTTCCTGGGACTCTTCCTTAGGCAAAATGCCTTCTCAAAGTAAGTCATTATTTAGAGACCCAGAGGATATGTAGACCCTGGATACATAATGTTTTATAGTGAGATGAGGGTGGGTGAAAGGATGTCTTCTTTTTAAAGTGTGAGAAGGGCAGTTGTAAAGGGATGATGGAAAAGGAAAATCAGAGATGTGCTCTCAGTTTGGTGATCTTTAGAAAAGAGAACAGTAGAAGTCAAGGATCAGAAAATCAATGCCGTTAAAACCACCTGCATCTGCATAACCCCTCAAAAATCTTCAGGTACCCCCAGAAGGATGCAAACCATCCTTGTATGAATATGGCCGTTCTTGACCAAGTGCACAAGATGGGGATGATTCTGGGACAAGAAACACCCGCTAGGCCACCATCTGCCCCATTATTCTAGCCGTCACGTGCTAGAGGTGGCACCACTTCACTCATTCATTTAGTCATTCAACAAACATCTCTGTGTGAGGCACAGTGTTTTGTATGTGCCCTCGACCTTACATCCCAGGGATCATCCTGAATAATCATTGTCAACGGAAAACAGGGACTCCTACCAGCCCACAATTGAGACAGCTCTGGATCATAACAAAACCAGGGTATGTGTAGAGAGTAACCCGTTCCTTGGTTAGAAGAATCTGCCTACCGTATTTCCAGGCCCTTGCACCAACGAGATTCCAGAACCCAAATAAAATACAAAAGAGGTGGGACGGGTGCCTGAGGGAAGAAGTCATATTCAAAACTCATTGTTAACTCGCTGGGAAGTGTGAGTGATGAAAATGGCCAGAAAACATGATCCTTCGGTGAATTGGGATCTCGCTAATGTTTAATTGGGCCTCCTGCGAGACATTTAAATCTATGGCCAGCTATCAAGGGTGAGAACTCTACTCCAGTGGCCCCCAGATGATTTCACCTTCACTTTCGTTTTAGTGGTGGAGGAAAGCCAGGACATTTGCCAAAATATCTGAACTGTGGGTGTGTGCATTAGCCTGTCTGTGTGTGGTAGTCGCCGTTGAGGAAATTCAGCGTTCCATAATCTCTTTCAGCGTGTCGCTTACCAAAAACCAGGGTGGCCACCCTGGCGGTCCGGTCCCTCTGTACATGTCCTGGGCTTCTCAGCCTCCTTTCTCAGAGTTCTGTTCAAGAGATATGCCTTGAAAGATGACCGTATTCAAATTTTCATCAACTCTTTACAGATCTCCTTAAGAGCGAAACCTAGGTGTTTCCAACTAAACAAAAACAGCTTTCAAAGCGCTCCTTAGTTTCTTTGCCTCAAACCCATTCAAAAGAAACAAAAAGGCGAAGTGCTATATATTTTTTTTCCTCTTAAAATTCCACCTCAACATCACAAATATGGGGATTAGAGACAAGCGGGGAAACGCGGATCAGTAGGCAGAAGACAGAAGTTCTAGTCTGAGCTCTGTTGAAGGGACTACGGGGGTCTGGGAACGTCGGTGCCATACTTCCTTGCCATGTGGTCCTGCCTAGGGTCTTTAACCCCCCCTCTTCCTCATCTGTTGAAGGAGGAGCCTGCGGTGGTTGCCAAGGATTCAAAAAGATGGGCACAGGGAGTGTGTAGCCAAGCGCCCACCAGAGAACAAAAGCTCACCCATATTTGCAATTACTGTTGGTGGCGCTGGGCTAATGACTTAGCTTCTGTAGGTCTCCATGCTTTCTTCTCTGGCCAATGTGGAAAAAAATAAAACACACTTAATTGCTTTTTCTAAGGCCAATGGATCAAAGACTAGTGTCTCCCTCCATTCAACTGCAAACGTCTTGAAGTCTAGGACCAGGATCTTGTTTTTGTATCTAGCCCAAGCTCCCAGGCCCCCTGGATTGCCCAACACAACCTTATACATGGTAGGCATCAATAAATGTTTATTGAGTCGAATTATCTCGAAGTTTAACTTTATGATAAGGGAGAAAATGAGGGAGGCCGTTTTTGTGGGGGTGTTAAAGTGAGCCTGAGCCTGGGAGAGTCTGTCTGAGGGAGAGTAGGTGTGTTCGTTAGTGATTTAGAGAGGCACGGTGAAGACGCCGCCCGAGTATAAACATTTCTGTAATTAACTGAGCCTACTTTAACTGACCCGAAGACTTCACTGTAACATAAATCTTCATCTGGCAGATGGGCATGTCGTTACTAAAACTTCAAAATAACAGAGAGGTACATCTTAGCTCTCAATGAATCAGATTTTGACAATGATTTTCCAAAGATAAGTTTGTGTGGGGAGAAAATGAGTTGCGTGTTTCCATCTTTGCCCTTTCTTGCCTTAGTTTATCAAAAATATCACCTAGAAGAGGGCTTTTTCATGTCAGAATACAATGAAAACCCACCCCCCACTTCCCCGGGGGCTCCATCCTTCTCCCCTGTAAATAATACCAGGTACAGATGGAGCCTGGGTCTCCAATATTCTACCCTGGCAACTTGAAATGAAAAACCAATCTGAGCGGTGGATGTTAATTTATTTTTATTTTTAAATAAAGGAAAGGGAAAAAAGAAAAAACAAACCACCAAGTGTTTCACCTGGCATGTGCATTTGAGACGACTCACTTCAAGAAAATTCTGAGGGGAAAAAAAACCCCACCTGACTTTTTACCTCTAGGAATTCCTTTTTCATGGGAATGAAAATCCTGGCTCCCACGATCTCAGATCCGGGGACCTTGGCGTGGGGAGGTGGGTCTGTCTTCCCGCCTTGAAGTGACAGGCCCAGGGCAAGCCCATGCTTTCTCTCTAACCAGATCGTATTTTTCGATCTGAACAATTTTATGGCAGGGGCTTAAGCAACTTCCTACATTCCCGTTGTTGCTCTTAATTTCTTCTACTTGGAGCGAAACCCCTACAGGGAAGCTATAAAGAAAATAAAACAAAGAAAGAAGGAAGAAAATGTTTCTCTTCTCTTTCCTCCCTAAACCCCCCTCATAAACATCCCACCCCATGTCACAAAATGTATGGTGAGCGTTAAGCCTTGGCAGTATTTTGACACGGTGCACAGTCCCCTCTCTCCTCCTCTATTCCTTTGAGGTTCATCTCGCAGGCCCAGGGCTCTGTTCCGCTGCCAACTTGGTGGGAGTGTTTAGTGACTGGAAGGCTGTGGCCTGCTCTCCCCAGAACTTCACACTTCATTTTTCCATATCCCTGGGAGCAGCAGCAAATATTTCACCAGCCTGGTTTGCTGGCTACCGCCATAAATCAGACTTAGGCCTCAAAAAAATATCCAGGCCTGTCAAGGCATTAAGCTTTTATTTTCTGACTCGATCCAATGGTAAATGAGAGCTTGTATTTTCCTTTAAAACTGTAAAGGGATTTTTAAGGATTGTCGCTGGATGGTTGCCAACTACGAGAGATACAATACAGAGGGTAACTGGTTAGGGGAGATTTGGGAAAGTCTTAAGTATGAAAAATGGCTTTTCTTAAAGGTTTTTCAATGAAATGAGAAACGGAGCTTATATTTCATAGGTTTTTTTTTAAATTTTTTTTTTTTCCTGAAAGGCCTGAGCTAGTCACAAGAAAATGCATTAGGAAATGAAGAGTCGCTCTCTTAGAGAAATGGGAGTGTTATTTGTTACGTGTGTCCCCTCGCTTCCTCTCTCTTTCTCTATGTACACGATACTTGGGCCGGTTCATTAGTCAGTTCCTGCCATCATTACTGACGATATGACAGCAAGAACAAACACACTGGACAGTTTTATTGCTGTATATTAATTGCTTCATAATTTAGGCCTGCAAACCAGGACAGTGAGGCAAGTCCGTTCAAACCCTCCCCCCCGACACACACACCCCTAGCTCAAAATTCGAAGCAAGTTTGCAAGGTGCAAATCATGCCTGTGGGATCACTTCTTAACGTCTCCCCTGGTTGAGCAATCAAACCTCAGGCTCCAAACGCTGAAAGCCTTCTTGCAGTTGGGAGAGCGATGAAGTTAAAGGACGCAAGTATCGCCCCCAAACACCGCGTCCAGGAAATCTAGGAAAAGGCGCAAGGCATCAGGCCGAGGTCGGACACTCGGTGTCAAAAACAATCTGCTTAGATCTTGTGATGTGTCGTGTCTCATTGAGGCACGCCTTTAACTTCCGCGAAGTGTAATGAAATGAATAAACGTAATCTTTGCTCTGCCCGGCACAGGCCATTTGCGTACACTCACAGTCTGGGGTCGCGAGGGGGCTGAGAAGGCACGGGAGAAACACCTAAGGAAAGAGTGGAACTGAGGGTTTCGGAGTAGCGTTTAAACCAGGATGAGGCTGATCAAGAAGGGAACGAGGCCGTGCAGACAATGTGATCTGATTCTGTAAGGAGGAAAGTGGGGGATTTGGTGGCTGAGACTACGGGAACACAGCGGCAAAGGGCCCGAATGACAGGGGTGGGCCGAGGTGTGTCATAATACAAAGAGAAGGAAGACATGTCCTGGGCTGACCTTGCAAGGATCCCACCGACTACCCATCCTGCCTGTGCAGTGATTTAGGGACACATCTCCTATCCAATCCCAGGGTCAGCAAGTTGCGTTAAATCACCGGTGCTCGCCAGGTGGGGTACCCTCCCCCCCACCCCACCCCCGTGTTGCTTTTTCTTCTTGAGAGAGTGCAGAATAACCTAAAAGCAGACTTTCTGGCCTAAAGCAGTTTAGAGCAACAGGTCAAGTCTCCGGGCAGTCCCTGAACGGGTCCCCTTCTAAAGCTCTTTCCAGCAGCTCTCACGCCACCCCTCCAAACCCTCTCCATGGCACGTGGAGCCCAGCTGTCCGTGGCTGAAGCTTCTAGCTTCCACAGCCACAGCCCTCACTTCCCCCTCGGTGATCCAGAAAAAAACCTTCTGTCAGTTCTTCGGATTTGCTGAGCTTTCTCTTTTCTCTCTGAAAACTGAGAAAGTTACACGAAACTCAGATTTCAATGCCCATAAATAAAGTTTTATTGGGACGCAGCCACGTGCATTGGCATACAGGTTGTCTATGGCTGCTTGCTCGGCATAGCAGCACCAGTGAGTAGTTGTGACCAGGGATTAGGGGACCCACAAATATTTACCATCTGGCCCTTTACAGAAAAAAGTCTGCCGATCTCTGCACTATTTGCCCTCATCAACCACACGCACACACACCCACACTGACCCTGGCCAGCCCCTCCTCTTCCTTCAGCTCATCCTAAAGACTGATTGTTCCTGCCTTATACACCCTGCCCTTCCCTTTGCACAGAAAATATATTTCATGTATTGAATGCACTCCTAAATGCTTTTTCATTCAAACTACACAAACTAGCAAAACTGAAATGTAAACACTCAAAAGCCATCAAGCAATCATTAAAAAATACTCCAGTCAAAAACTGGAATAGTAGACCCAAAATATTCATATTGGTTATCCATAAGTAGTAGAATTTATGGATGAATTTGATACACTTTTGGTTATCTGCGTTAACAGATAAATTTTTAAAATGCAGATATTACTAAATTTTCTCTATAAGGTGCATGTTCTAAATGTTCTACAATGTATAAACATTATTTTAATGGACATTTTACAAAAATATGTCTTCAGCATCTTTTACACAAAAGGCACTGAGTTAAACACCATGGAGGATGTAAAGATATGCAAAAAATAATCCTTGCCTTCAAGGAAATCTAAAGTCGGTAGTTTTTTAAAAAGGGACATGCATAAAGTTGGCGACAATCTGCACATTTTGCCTGTTTTGGTTGAGTATTCAAGAGAGCAACTATTATTTGCTGAGAAATGTGTTTAAGTGTATCTGCACATATGTCTATATCTGTGATCATATGTCTCATTCCCTCTGTCCATGGTCACCCACTTATCTAATATAAGACCTTAAGTATACCTGCACATTTTAAAAAATGGAGTGTGTGTGGGGTGCATGGGTGGCTCAGTTGGTTAAGTGTCCAACTTCAGCTCAGGTTCAAGCCCTGAGTCAGGCTCTGTAATGATAGCTCAGAGCCTGGAGCCTGCTTCGGATTCTGTCTTCATCTCTCCCTGCCCCTCCACTCTTTGCATTCTATCCCATTCTCTCTCTCTCTCTCAAGTATAAATAAACACTTTTTTAAAAATTTAAAAAAGAAAAGGGGGGTTGTTATGGCTCCAGATTATCTTTTAAGAAATAGAGTGTGTGTTTTAGTTTACATTAAAGATTTTCTGTTATAATATTCCTTAATTTGTGCATTCTTTTTTAAATGTTTATATTTTTGAGAGAGAGAAAGAAGGGATGGGGGCAAAGAGAGAGGGAAAGAGAGAATCCCAAGCAGGCTCTGCACTGATGTGGGGCTCCATCTCACGAACCAGAAGCTCATGACCTGAACTGAAATCAAGTGTTGGACGCGTAACCTGTGAGGCCACCCGGGCGCCCTCGTGCATTTTTCTGAAGAGTTACTAAAATTTCCCAAAAAGGTTTTGGGCACTCCTCCATTCGGCTAATTCCAGACGTGCTGTGGGTTTAGCAGCCACTGTGAAGAAGGGCTCATCTTCCATCACCTTTTCTAGTTGTTTGATGCTGGTGGATCATGAATCTTGACTATGACAACCTTGCTAGGGAGGGAAAAGTAAGCGAAACAGCAGGGAAGCCTCACGCAGACCACTATGCCACCAACTCTTCAGTTCAAGTCTGCACTTGAGGTGTAAAAGCCCAGGGTGGGGCAGGGCAGGCCGGGGTGGGGAGTCTCCTCTTATCTGTGTCACTGATCAGTGTGTTTTGTGCTCTTCATAACCAAGACCTCTGCTTCTTGTGCACCTCGCATTTCCTGACCCCATACCACTGCCACACTCACTACCCAATCTCCCCACACAAACAGCTCTGCCGAGGAACCCTTTCTTTCCTCAAAAATCCTCTGCAGAGGGGCGCCTGGGTGGCTTAGTCGGTTAAGCGTCCGACTTTCGCTTGGGTCAGGATCTCGCGGTTCGTGGGTTCGAGCCCCGCGTCGGGCTCTGTGCTGACTGCCGGCTCAGAGCCTGGAGCCTGTTTCAGTCTGTGACTCCCTCTCTCTCTGACCCTCCCTTGCTCACGGTGTCTCTCTCTCTCTCTCTC
>NW_027530179.1:3377411-3536902 GCF_008692635.1 Crocuta crocuta
AGTCTGTGACTCCCTCTCTCTCTGACCCTCCCTTGCTCACAGTGTCTCTCTCTCTCTCTCTCCTAGAAATAAATAAAAAATATTTAAAAAAAAAAAAAATCCTCTGCAGAGTCTCCCTGAGGCTCCAAGCCTGTGATTTTTCTTTCTGCTATAAATCTGTTGGTAAGAAGCTGGCAGTTTCCTCTTGCTCTGTAAGTGGAATTGGTCCCGTCCAGGTTATCCTGACAGGCTGAGCATGGCCTCCAGTATCCAGCAGATTGTATCGGGTAGAGATCATTAGGGCACACCTACTGGACCAATGGCATATGGAGGAATCTAGAATGACCTGAGCACGAGAGGGTTCAGGCCTTGACTGGTCCGGCTTACCACCACCACCACCTGAGTTAAATCATGTGACTGGTGGGGACATCTGGGTGGCTCAGTCAGTTAAGCATTTGACTCTTGACTTCGGCTCAGGTCATGATCTCGAGGTTCATGAGACTGAGCCTTGTGTCGAGCTCTGCATTGATAGTGCGGAGCCCGCTTGGGGCTCTCATTCTCCCAACACTCTCTCCCTCTTGTCCTGTCTCTCTGTCTCCCAAAATAAATAAATAAATTTTGAAAGTCAGTCAGTCAATCAACCAGTCATGTCACAGGTGTCATAACCCTGTAATTCTCCTAGAGGTTTGCTGAGCAGGCCATTTTTGGTGGGACTAACGTAAGTTAGACAAAAGGTACCCTTGGTCCACATCTATGAACTATTGTGAATGAGCTTCTGAGAGGTTTGTCAAAAGACTGTAGATGATCAAACCATCCTTAGCTAATGCTTATGCAGGAATAAGCAAAGCTACCTCTCATGATGGCCAGGCCCAGCTCTTCCCCCACAAGGTGCCTTCTTAAGTACAGTTTTCATCCAGTTCTTTCCAAAACTAGACCTGTGTCTCTCAATCACAATCACCTGGGAGCTTCTAACAAATGCCAATACCTAGGCCCCACCCAGGGAAACTGAATCAGAACTTCCCCATCTACTGTGCCAAGAATATCATGTCGGGTCTCTGAGACCAAGTAGGGCACCTCTGTGTATGAGGGAGAGGTGAGGCAGGGAGGTGGAGAGTTTGTCCTCTGCCCCACCCCTCTCTAACCACATCTAAGTCAAAACCACAAAACCAAGTAAACAGGCGAGTGAGGGTTGATGCTGTGATTGGAAGGAAGGGGGAGTGGTATGGGGAGGATGGATGAGGAAGAGAGGCCATATTTTATGGACAGAGTCTTCCTCAAGTTCAGAACTCCCAGGCCACGACGGAAGGGATCCTTGAATGCCCAGAAGAAGGATGGGGCCCGCCAGCGTCCCCGCTGGAGGAGCAGTGGCTTGGCCCGGGCCCCAGCTCCCCTTCCTCCCTGCAGCGTGGGCCTGGCTCCTTCATGTGCCTTGCTCACGCTCACTTCATCATGGCCACTGCCCTGCCTGGGCTTCTTGGTGTTCTCCCGGCTCTGGCTGCCCTGCGAGGGAATTCATTTCCTAAAATGCCACAGCCTCATCGGGCTGTTTCGGGACCGAGCAGCAGGGCAGGCCACGTGGCTCAGGAGGATGTGTATCTAACAACTAACTAGAGGTGCTGGAAGCCTTATCCTGGGAGCACTCGGGTGGGACAGTTTGTTCACCAGGGGTGTTTCTAAGAAAAGAGGAAATCGGCTCTCCAAAGCCTCATCTGACACTTTTCACCGAAGTCACAAAGAAACAGAAATAACTTTGCTTCCCTCTCTGGTTTCCTCTTAAAATGTCCTCTTATCCCCCATCCAAGGCCCTCTTTGCTTCCTCTCTGTAATAATAAATACCTTTTCCTGAATGCTAGCTAAGGCCGAGAGCCCTGTGCTAAGTGCTACTTTCTGCAGTGTTCCCTTCGTAGATGAAGAAATGGGGGCCCAGGGAAATTAGGCAGCTTGCCTCAAATCACCTGGCTGGTAGTAGGTAGGAGACAATTTGGACTCAGGCCTGTCTGAGACCAAAGCCAGAGCTGTGACCACCCCACCATGCCGAGAGTTTCGTAGGCCAGAGTTGTCCACAAAGTCAGAGGTGGTGCTCAACGGCCTGACCATCACCCACCAAATTCACCAGAACTCAAAGCCACTTGGATCTCAGCTCGAACTGGAAGCCCCCACAGGTTTGGGAGTCAAGCAATGACTTGACTACCCAAGCTTCAGTTTCCTCATCTGTAGAATAGGACAAGAGTGTGTACTTCACAGGGTTATTGGGGAAATAAAATAATACAGGGGAAACATTTACTACAGGCCAGGCATAGCGTAAGAGCTCCCCAACATAGCCATTCTAGTATTAAGTGTTAGCATCAGAAATATAACAACGAGACATTTACTCGCTCATTGAGGAGATATTTACACACGGTCCTGTACCAGTCACTGAGGTACACGGGTGAACCTAACTACAACACTGCTCTCCATTGACTGGTTCATTCTCTTCTCAGACAGAAAGTCTCTCCCAAGTTGCTACTGGAAGTCTGCCTGGAAGTTGTGGAATCATCAGAGAATAATGACAAGTGTCTTTAAGCTGTGACACCTTGAAGTGGCCATTTCTCTTTGAATACTGGCACAGGGCTTAGGATTGCCTATCCATAGACAGGAGAAAACGGGAAGAGGGACCAAGCCTTACTGAGCACTTTCTAGATGTCAGGCACAACTCCCCTGGCTTTCGTGCTGGGCGATGCCTCCTCACATATAAGATTCCTCTAAGTCACGATGCAGGAAATGTTTTAGGCAGCACCTACGATGCTCTTGGACATCATGAAGTCACAGCATTAAATAACACTGACTCACCAGGTAAGGGACGAAATAGCCCTGTGGGGACAGACTCCAGTTTTGAAGACAAATCACCTTGGTTCCCATTGTGTGTGTCCTCCTGACTGTCTGCATGCTTAGAGCAAGTGATTTACTCTCTGTCAGCCCTGGTGCCTTCAGCTGGAGAAGGGATGTAATTAATTAGGAGTCCCTGTCTCATGTGATTGTGGAGGTGATGGTGGGGATACACATAAAGAGGGACTCAACAAATTCTACCCATTACTGCTATTCTCTGGCAGTCATCCTCATTACCCCAAGAAGGAAGTCTCAGTACGGTGTCCCGGCAAATCTAATCATGGCTAGTCTGACTTTAGCAAAAAGGGAGCAAACCTCAGGCCCAGAGAGTTCCACAGGCAGTGGTAGCTAGTTAGGACTTAACATTGTTTTCACTGTGGCATGTGAATGTGTGACTAACTTGTAGCTGTGACCCGTGATACTGGTTTTTCATTTCCGATAGTAACAGAAAGCTCCCTTTTAGAACAAACATTTCGGTAACACAGAAAATCAACTTCAGTGCAAACCTGAGGAAATAATGGGACAGGTAGCAGCTGAATACAGCAAGCCGTTGATGTGGCATTCCAACGACTGAAGTCTGGGAAGCAATGACAGGGTGGCCCCCGTGCCACGGCTTCTGGCCTCCAGTTAGAGATGAGGCTCCGAAACCTCTACGCGGTAGAGCCAAGTTTTGAACCTAGTTCCACCTCCCCACCAGTACCGCTGCCCTTTCCTGGGATGTGCTGGCCACACCCGTTCGAGCCACCCATTTTTCAGACTCTGAAGATACCACTGTGCTTCAGCTACCCTCCTTCTAACATGTCATGTGCCATTGCTGTATTTCGTTCCCTGAGGTGACGGCTAGGCTTAGGGAGAAGATCAGTCCCCTGGGCGGGATCAAGCTGTTTTTTGAGCTTTCTTAAAACACTGTAGCGACAAACTGTCTCTAGGTGTGGCCTACTTCTGTACATGGCTAACCTCACTCACAGGGTATCCGTTCCAACTACTTCCTTCCTTAGATGGCAATTGTGGCACCTTGCTGTAGCTCCTCATGTTCCAACCACACATCTGAAACAGATGAGCGTCTCATGAAGTGGGAGAGGCCAAAGCCACATGAAGGATTCTGTTTCTACTGTGGCTCTGATTTCCGTTTCTTACATCAGAGAAAGGGGGAGTCCAGGCAGACATTGTCGGATAAACAGTATTCGTTAGCACAGCTGTGGTGGTGGGTCTAAGAAGTTGGTGACTTAGGGAGCCCAGGGAGTATGAGTTGGAAAGAGATGAGAACCCTAGAACTTTAGATGTGGAAGCTCTCTAAAACTACACAGCCCCACCATTTTGTTTTACACACAAGAGGGGTGAGGCTGAGAAGTTACTTGACCTGCCCCGAGGTCACGTGCATCCCAGTCAGAGCACTACCGTGTTTCCCTTTGGGCTTCTGAACCCAGTTTGACCTTGGGTCTCATTAAAAATTCTTGCCATGTCTTCTCTCTTCAATGGATAATTTAAAATAGAAATAATAATAAATATAACACCTCGTTGTGTATGTGTAGCACCTTTCTTCCAATAAATGGTGTCCTTTCAGCTTGCCCACCCATACTGCACAGAGCGGAAGTGTTTCCACCGTGGATTCTGACACTGGTTATTGACTGGAGCCTAGTCTCCAGCCCACACACATACTTGTGTCAAAGGTACAGCTCAGGGGACAGGGCTCAAGTCCTACAGGGAGATCAGTTATTAGGTACTACAGGGAAGTATTTTTTTTAAAAGAAAAAGCCCTCACACGTAATATATACGAAAAGTATGTTTAGAAAGCTACATTTTTAACTGTTCTTAAAACCAACTATTTTTCTTTTAATCATCTAATTCATTGATTCTCCATGGAATAACAGGCCCATTCATGTTTTTAGTAGTAATTGTTGTACTACTAGTAGTAACAGAATAATAGCAGCAACAGTAATGACTATCATTTATTAAGCTTCTACATAGAAGTATATTCAGTATTTAATTAATCCTCACAGAAATCTTAATGATGGAGGCATTACTACTTCACTGATGAAACAAATGAAAACTCAGTCTTTTCTTTCTGACAATTCGGCAGACTAGATTTTCAGAGAATTTATAAGTGCACTAGGTAAAATACAAAAACATATTTATAACATATAACAGATTTGGCTACAAAGTGAAGAAATTTCTTGGGCCCCAGAAATGATCGGAAAGCCCAAATCCAAGTGAGTCATTAAGTGCTTGAATCAGCATTTCCCACACATGAGGGACAAGACCTGAAGACGAAGATGAGTAAAAGGTCTATGCAGGGACCCGTGATAAAGCCAAGAATAATGAAGGTCAACACTCTCAGTGACTGACCTAAAAAACACCTATGCCACACAACAAGAAGATAAAAATACATGCCCAGCTAGGCCTTAGCTCTGTGTGCAGCAGCAAATGCAAAAGACATAAATACCGTCTCTGTAATTCTAATTTCAGATTTTGACTTTCATGGGTTTGGAGCCTTAATACACACAACCATTAGAGCTGAAGTAAAACTCTAAAAATTTGGTTTAAATTGGTTCTATTGTGGTAATATCAACAGGCACGAGGCAGAAGCAAATTCTGACAATCTTCTCTGGAGGAAGATATGTTCAAATGGGACCTCAATGAATTACTCCACATTAAGTTACAAGGAAAATGAATTCTTCTTTTTTTTCAATCACTAAACACACAAGGAAATCAGCCATGCTGAGTGAGTCAACTGAAACAAGAAACTCTAGAATCAGATCTACAGAGCTCACAGATACTATAACTTATCAAACATAGAATACAAAATTAGTATAATTAATATGTTCAAAAATATTAAAGGTTGAAAGTATAGCCAAAAAAATAGACTATCATAACTGGCCAGATTTGAAAAATGACTAAATACAAATCCTAGAAATGAAAATGATGATCAATGAAATAAGAATTTTAATGAGGAGCCTAAAAGAGAAAATAGATGAACTGGAATATTGCAGAGATTACACAGACTTGTAGTAGAGAAGGAAACTGCAACGGAAAATATGAAAATATTTAAGAAAAGTAAAAAATAGGATGATAGTATTCTATAGTAAGCAATAAACAAATTGGGAAGAACCAATGTTAAGAGAAATAAGAGCTGAGAATTCTCCAGAATTAATGAAAGACACCAGTGCATGGATTAAGAAAGTCTAGAGACTCCCAAGCAGAAGGAGTAAAAAGAAAGCCATTCCTAAACATATCAGAGTAAAACTGCAGAACAACAAAAATAAAGAGAAGATATTAAAAGCAATCAGAGAGAACAGATTGTCTGGGAAAGAATGACAAGCTGACAGGTGAATTCTCAAGAACAGCAAAAACAAAAACAAAACCAAAAACAAAAAAAACCCAAAGGGGCATTAATATCAACCAACTAGTATCAAATAACTAGCAATCTAGACTTCTAAACAAGGAAAGCTACCTTTCAAAGATGGGGGGGTGGGAGGTGGCAAAGTAGCAATTTCAAACTATCACAAACTGAGAGAATTTACTACCAGAACACTCTCATTGTAGGGACTTGTAAAGGACATGTATTTTAGAAAAAAGAAAATAAGGGGCACCTGCGTGGCTCTGTCAAGTATCCAATTCCTGATTTCAGTTCAGGTCATGACCCCAGGGTCATGGGATTGAGCCCCACACTGAATAAATAAATAAATAGAATAATGAATGAATAAAAGATTTTTAAAAAGGAAAAAAGAAAATGGATTCAGAAGGTAGGTCTGAAATGTAGAGGATCAGTGAACAAAGATTTAATTTAAGGGAAACATGAGGTTAAATATAAATAGACATTGATGGTATAAAATTAAATCAAGAGACATCTGAAAAATCAAGGGTTCTTTGGGTTTTAAAAACTTAAGAGGAGATTAAAATCTGTACAGCCACATATAAAATTTGGAGATAATCAGAATTCAAGGATTCTTTGCTTTTTTTATTATTCAGAAAGAGCTTAAATGTATTGATGAACTCTCAATTCTATGATGTTAAATATGCATATCAAAATTTCTAGGGTGACCCCTAAAAGAAGTGGAATACAGAGAAAACACCAGAAATGGTGATGGAGGGATGGAACCAATCAGTTCAAAACAAGGAAGCAAAGGAGACAAAAAGCAAAGAAAACTGAAAAATCAGGATAAATATTACTAGAAGGTATAAAACAAGATGGTAGAAATGAATCCACATAGTTCAGTTATTACAAATAGTATAAATGGACTAAACTCTCCAGTTAAAAGACAGGCTATCAAAGTAGGGCCTGACCTAGAGGGAGTAGTTGGTCCAAACTGAAGATGAGTAGAAGTAAGGTTTGGAAGGATATCCCATCAGCAACATGTCACATAGAACTCTGAAAGTTTAGTTAAAGCATTTTACTTTGATTCAACTGGCCAAGCTAGTGAGAAGCATGGGGTAGGAGTTTTTCAATTTGAATGAATTTTTATTTAGCATATACATAGGTTATACTGATAAACATTTTAAAGAAGAAGAAATATCAAAATAAATAACAATCCTCTGGTTTGAAGATAAACAGAAAAATAGAAAGTTATTTTCTTCTGTATACTCCTGTATTGTTTGAATTTCAGACAGTAAGCATAATTTTTTTGGCTAAAAAAACTCAAAAATAGGCAATGGGGGACTGCATAGTTTTGAGTCAGGAGGGACTAGGAGATAGAATATTATTTGGAGAGTAGACTGCAAGGTGAATTGAGGGATCAGGAGACAAATACTATAATCAGAGAAATTTGAACAACTAAAATGATTGTCTGAGCCAGTGTAATAAGTGCAGGATGGAAGAAAAGGATAAACCTACAAGGAAAGAAGTGACAGAATTTGATGACTGTTCTTGTTCCTGCAGGTCCAAGGTAGTAAGAGCAATTGAGTACTTAAAGATGAAGGAAGAGGCAAAAATTACTTAATGAATGATGATGATAATGCCTGTTCTAGTCTGTTCCTGTATGAGGATTCATTTCTAGCCTGAGCCAGCTTCAGAGAATCTGATTTGAAGAGTAAAAGATTCATTGGGCATTCAGGAGGGTTATAACCTCCTTGGTATCTTTCCTTGAAGTAAATTGGCATAGCAAAAGAGGAAACACTACTATGAGCTTCAGACTCTCAAAAACACAAGCCAATTTGCTTCAAATGCAAAAAAATAGACAAAAACCTTCATCTGCCTATTCTCCAAGGACCCTCTCTAATCTCAGTCCACAACACGGGAGGATCTGGAATGACCTTGGAATTTCAAATAAATTGTGGGAAAGGAGAGGGCAGCATATCCAACACATGGGCCCTTGCACAGAGCTGTAAGGTGTGCCCTCTGTGCCCTAGACTAGCTTGTTCCTGGAACCACATGACCGAGTGGTCACATGTGAGATCTGAAGCCCCAGAAGGCAAGGAATCAAGTACCTGGAAATGCAGGCGCCTTTCCCATCAATTTTCGTGCCTCCACATGGCTTCCAAACTGTCCATTTCTCAAGCCTTCTAGAACTTAAACTGTGTGACCTGAACACATTGCCTCACCTCTCTGGGCTCTAGCTCCCTCATTTGTGAAACGGTGATGGCAACAGCAGACTTCTAAAGAGCTGTGATGAGGGCTGGATGAGACAACGATACAGGAAATTACTTGGCATGGTGCTCGGCCAATGTACTAAGTTAATACTTATTTTTAAAAATTAATTTAAAAACTTTTTAAATGTTTTTTATTTATTTCTGAGAGAGAGAGAGAAACAGCATGAGCAGGGGAGGGTCAGAGAGAGAGGGAGACACAGAATCTGAAACAGGCTCCAAGCTCTGAGCTGACTGTCAGCACAGAGCCCGACGCAGGGCTCGAACCCACGAACTGTGTAATCATGACCTGAGATGAAGTCGGGTGCTCAACCGACTGAGCCACCTAGGCACCCCTAAAAATTAATTTTTAAACAGAAGACACAGGGAGGGAGGGAGAGAGGGAAGGAGATAAGACTAACCATAATAAAGCAAGGCAGGCGCCCTCTCCTAAGGCGGGGGCAGAAGCACTGGCATGCCAAGGCGGGTGCCACTGTGGCATCCCTCACCAACGTTTGAGATGGGATTCTGAACCTTGAGGCCATTTGTACGTTAACCAGAATCGCTTCTGAATAGCTAACGTTGCCCTTGAGCTTCATCACCTGCTTCCTGCTAGCATTTCCTGAATCCTGAGCCCTGAGATATGACCCAAAGGCTAGTGGGGTGCTGAAAGAAATGTGATCTTACTGGCTTTGCTGGTTACAGGTACGGAGGGACATCCTAGCCTGAGGCTTTGGTGCCAGACCCAGCTTCCATCACAAAACCAGTCTGCTCCAGGGGCATTGCCCTACTCTCACCCTGGCTCTCATCAGTGGTCAGTGAAGTGGTTTTAGAGAACATCGTACATGGAGTCAAGACACGGAAGGAGTTATTTATTTTCCCTGAAGACAGTTTGTTCTTTTCATAAACTACAATTCTATTTTATTTTTATTAATGCCAATAGTGGATTGTGTTTTCTCATGATTAAACTTCTCCCCCACTCAGCCCCCCATTTTAGACTCGGGCTATAAATAGGAGTTTCTTTGTTCTGTCTCCTCTGGGCAATAATTGGAAACATAAACTGGGAGACACCCTCATGTCTTTCCACGTCTCTTGGTTGTTTCTCCACAAGCAGACAGTCGCACAAACAAACAGCCTGCTTTGTTTGTGTTTTCTGTGCAGCCGCAACTTCTTCCACTAAATGTTTATGCATCTCAGCATCTCAGGACCGAGGCTGATGGTATGTTAATATTCGTTTGAACATGTGCACTTAATGTGCTTGGTTAATTGGAGTAATTAGTAGTCTTTTCATTGCGAGGCCGTTGCTGAAATTAAAACAGGACGGTTATTTCTTTTAATGGACTAACTGAAGAATTTTTATTTTGCAGGCGAATCAGGACTCACAGACATGAAATTCTGCTCTGCAACAGAGGAAGGCACACACATTCTGAGGACATGGGGGTCTTTGGGGAGAGTCCCCAGTCTCATTTTGACCCTCCGTATTATCATCTGTCAATAATTACCGGGCCAAGGGTGATAGAATTTATCACCCAAATCATGACACTTTTGAGAATTAAACAGGGCCCTCATTACGGATTTCATCAGGACCAAGAATATGGTCACCCAACCTCAGGTATGTACAGCTCCTTCCATGAGACGTTCACTATTTGATTCTATCTGCTCCTCAATCCTCAGCCACAAGGGAGGGGCCATTCCCAGTGAACAGATGAAGTAACTGAGGCTGGAAAGCTAAGCGATTTGCCCCAGGCCCTCCAGGAAGTGAATAAAGCCATGCTCAACCCCAGTTCTTCTCCAGAGCCGGTTATTCCGCCACCACACTGACCCACATTCCTCCGGCCAACAAGGAAGGGCCACAGGACTGAGTGGTAGCATGTGAGCCGTGTGAGGCAGGACTGGCAGGGGGATGGGAACTGAAGGGGGGCAGGGGGTAGAACAGCCTTAAGGAGCGGCCTGGCCACGAAGGCTTGCAGGCAATGGCTTGGGTTTCTGAAAGAGGCTGACCTTCTCGAAGGGCTGCAAAGAAGGCTGCTCTGACAGTCTGGCCCAGCCTCCTGCCCCTGGGGCGTGGATGTGGCTCAAACAAGCTCCAGGGCTCCTGTGTGGCCAAAGGAGCTCTAATGATAAAGGCAACAGCTGCTGTGACACTATTTTCCAGAAGATAATTTTTGACAAATTCCTGGACTGAATGGGCTGGCCATAATGCAGCATGGTCTGTGGGCTGTTGCGGTGACTGTGTGTCACCCTCATCTGTGACTCATCTACCAGGCAGCACTGAGTCTCTCCTTCCTACCTGCTGTTTCTCTCCACCTCCCAACCCTCCTTCTCCCCGCTGCTTAAAGTACTCTGCTCTGCTTAACTAATTCCCTCTGATATTGGCATTTCCATCTTTACAATTTGGCATCCCTGTGAAGTTTCCCTTTGTACATTTCCCTGTTCCTGTGTTCCCAATATTCAGGTATCATCACCCAATAACCATTCGACAGCAGTAATGCTTTTCATATGGAAAGAATTGGTTTTTTATTGATGGCAAATGTTGTGATGAACTTTCATGCCCATTTGGAGCCAGAGGAGCTTTTTATTGGGTAAACCGCACTAAGATGTGGTTCCAAGAAATGTCTTTGGAGTGTGGACTGAGATGTACTTTTGGGAACAGGTCTTGAGGATGGGGGGGATGGCAGGGAGCCTTTCCCTTTATCAAAATCTCATCAATCAAATCGTGTAATAGCAACATTATTAATAACCCTACAGTTGCATTACAGTTGGTATTTTTCTAAGCACTTCTCTAGAATCCCAAAACGAAGGCAGATATTATTATTTCCATGTTATAAGTTAAGCAACATTGTAACAGGACTGACTGGCCCCATGAGCAAGGAGTCAGTTGATAAACAGGTAAGTGTCCTAGGGGAAGGATGCTTTTAGCAGGTGTGAAAAGCTGTCCTTGAGCATCAGAGATGGTCTCAGAAGATCAAGAGTCCTTCCCAGGCTAAATTCTTCTCAAATCCTCTTTGCCTAGTCCAAGTACAAGAGCATGGCCGCCACATCCAGGTACGGTGCTCATCGCAATGTCACCTGAAATGCAGTCAAGCATCCTGATGTCTAACCCAGATGCAGTGGGAAATCATGGGCTATTTAGCGGCACGTGCCATGAGCATATGATGTGGCAGATGGAACGTGAATGCCATGTATTGACTGACCCAGACTAGAGCCGGTCTCCGTTGGACCTAATGAGAGAAGGGCAAACTTTGGAATATGGAGGTGGTGATGCTAGCGTATCCCATCCATGTTAGACTGCAACCCACGCCTGCACTGCTCAGAAGCCAGCTTTGGTACTGGCCTTGATAAAAGAAGAGAATTAGGGGACCAGGCAGGAACTTGGAAGCAATCTGGTGCTACCAGCACTGCCGTTTTATTAACATGGAAGTTAAAGCCTCAAGACTGAGAGGGGGCTTACCATAGCCTGCAAGGTTAGCCAAGGCAGAGTGGTGCTGAGAACCCAGGACCCGGACAGGGAAGGTGGCTCTTCACTCAGCCTCCCACATCAAATCAGGGGATTTTCTAGCTCACCTTGCCTCACTCTCCCTCTTCCTCCTTAACTCCTTGGCTCCCCCTTATTATTTGTCTGCAGCTGGTGCTCAGGGGCTCACCAGTCTATCTGAGCTAAGAAGAGGACATTTTTTGACACACTCGGGTTCTCCATGCCGCCTCCACCCTCATGCCCACATCCTTTACAATGAGGGAGCAAAGGTCCCTGAGCAGCAGGCTCAGATTGTACAGAGGATACTATAGCTCGTGGAGAGGTCACATGCTCAATGTCCAGCCAGCACTCCCTGAGATGTGTCCTGATCACTTGGCTTCAAGTCTGTCCTGGTCCCAGACACACTAGGTTACCTAGAACTGGGTTGGAAGGAAACGTGTTTTTCTGTTTCTAGGCAACTGGCTTCCACTCTTCAAGGATGCCCCTCACCAGGCCCTCAGCCTCCTTGCTTATACTACTAATTGGCTCCTAATACAACATTTGGGTTCTCGAGAGCTCAGATCTTTTGTCCTTTATGACCTAATGCTCCCTGGCTCATGTTTCAATCGATGTTTTCCTGCTCACCCTTTTTGTCTTTTTGTCTTTCTGTAGCTCTTCGTCCGCTCTTTCTGTTTTGCTTGGCTTGCGAAATGTCATTTTGTTCTAAGCCAACATGCAGCTCCTGTATCAATTCAACCTCAGTCACAGAATATCAAGAGAGGGCCTAGGCCACAATTGGCTTCTATAGGCTCTAAGATTGTAGGAAATTCCATCCAGTGAATCTCCAGCCGATTACCCATGGTATATGCAGTGCTCTTAACTGATATTTCACTTGACAAACAAAGCAACTTACAGGGACTTGTTTTCCCCAACTTCTCAGAAATCAACCACCTAGTTCTACTACCACCACTGTTTGATTCAGGAGGAAGCCAGAGCCACAAGCCATTGTGGAGCCATGGTGGAGCCGTGGTGAATACTAAGACCCTGGTTTCAAGGTTATGGTCTCTCAGCTACTAGACTGGCCACCTTGTCCTCTGTCCTTCCAGCATCTGTCACATGGGTCTTCCTCAAGCCACCTTTTCCAGTCTGGATCTTCCTAGGGTCTCCTGATGAGGATAGCTTACAGGTTGCTGTAACCCATGGCCAATGCTCTTTACACAGGTGGTATCAAGAAGTACGTATTGGGACACCTGTGAGGCTGTCGGTTAAGCGTCCAACTCTGGCTCAGGTCACGATCTCCCGTTTCGTGGGTTCAAATCCCACGTTGGGCTCTGTGTTGACAGCTCAGAGCCTAGAGTCTGCTTCTGATTCTGTGTCTCCATCTCTCTCTGCCCCTCCCCCACTAACACTCTGTCTCTGCCTCTGTATGTGTCTCTCTCTAAAATAAATAAACATTTTAAAAAATCTAAGGGGTGCCTGCATGGCTCAGTCGGTTAAGCATCCAACTCTTGGTTTTGGCTCAGGTCACGATCTCACAGTTCATGAGTTGGTGCCCTGCATCAGGCTCTGTGCTGACAGTGCAGAGCCCACTGGGGATTCTCTCTCTCCCTCTCTTTGCTCCTCCCCCATGCTCGCTTTCTCTAAATAAATAAATAAGAAAGAAAGAAAGAAAGAAAGAAAGAAAGAAAGAAAGAAAGAAAGAAAGAATTAAGTGCCTATTCTGTGGCAGACACCATACTAGGCACTTTGTATTCTCACACACCGTATACATCATGCACATAATCTTCACCATGATCTTACACGGGAGATATGAACACAGAGCTCAAAGAGGGTAATGATTAGCCAAGGTCAGTGAAGGATTCGAATCATATTCACCTCATTTCAACAGCTGTGTGCTGTCCAGTAGTCCACCACATTTTCTCAGGGAAATGATTTCTGCTAGCGCCCCTTACCAAGCAAGAGAACTTGTACTCTAAGCCAGGTTTTCTCCCTTACCACTGCACGTAGCTAATTCTTCTGCATCACACTGCGGAAGCTTACAGTCAGGGCCCTCCCTTCAGGAACACGGACCCAGTGACTATTTACAATGGCAACCGGCACGTGTGTTTCAATAAACGGATATAGCTTGTGGTGGAATTATCAAACCCGAAACAACAAGCCCTCAACTCCAGCAAAACAGCCCCGAAGCACAAACTGTTCCTGGGAATAGCCTAGAAAAAGCATCTGTTGTTTCTACTCACACTCGCACCTATGAGAGGACCGGGGCCTCCAGAGTTCCCCTATAGGAAACGTCCCCAGGCACTTTGCAGAGGCGGAAAGGAAATGTGTGTTGGAGACAGCCCACACCAGCTCGTGAGAGCCTACTGTGTGCATCAGTTGATGATGCACACCTGTGCATCACAGGTGTTAGTGATGTCACACAGGTAGCTTGAACTTGGCCATGGCGGGGCTTATACCCATCTGAAACAGTACCCCACCTACCCCATTGCTCCCTATCTCCTTTGTTTTTTTGTTGTTGTTTGTTTACACAAAGCTCTTATCACAACTGAACTTTATGTTAGTTATGTTATTACAGGTGTGCTGTTTATCTGCCTTTGTTATGATCTCCAGTGGATGGAACATATTTTATTTTATTTATTTTTTTATAAATAGTTTATTGTCAAGTTGGTTTCCATATAACACCCAGTGCTCATCCCCACAAGTGCTCTCCTCCATGCCCATCACTCCCCTTCCTCTCCCCCCCCATACCCATCAGTCTAACATGAGTGAAAAATGGATTGCTTTCCATAGCTTAATATGACATATATCATGCTTGACCAGGTATCACTGGCTACCTTTCTATGTATATATATCTTCCATCACATCTAGTCCTGGGAGGTTACTTTTTTTTTTTAATTTTTTTACNGGGAGGTTACTTTTTAAAAAATTGATTCTTTTATATTTACCACGTATCCAAGTGACAGGAAGCATAATCATTCTCATTATAAACTAATTTAAAAAGGTAATTTTCCAATTAATAAATATACACCAATGTAAACTGTGTTCTCATGGCAAAATAATTAGAGAAGCTAATTCCAACAAGTCTGGAAAGAAAACAAAGGTATTTGTTAGTGGCAAGACCTAATGAAAGAGTCTGACGGTCTAAACAAGAAAAACTGACAAGCACAATTCTCCCCACAAGAACACTGGTAAATTACTTCTGACTTACTAATTTTGCCTAAGGATAATTTCAGGCGTCATATACACAAATTCTCCCTGTGGAAAACATACAATGAGAAAACGTGTGTTGAAATTTTGGCCGTACCATCTACTGTTTACCAGAACCTTGGCCAAGTTGCTTGACCTTTCTGAACCGTTGTTTCTTTACCTGTAACGTCATTATCTACCATGCTTTGCGAGGCTATTGCATTCAATAAGATCATGAACGTGAATGTAGTGTGAAAACTGTAAAATACTATACAACTATGACCCATTCTTGTACCTTTGAGAAAGATCTGGGAAAAATGAACACCTCAAGGACCATTGAAAGTATTAATAAAACTAGCGATGGTACTAGCTATAAAAATATGGTGCTTCCTCTAGTTCATCTCTAAAGCAACACTGTCCAGTAGAGCTGTCCACAGTGATACAAACATCCCACACCTTTGCCATCTAATACAGAAGCCATTTGCCAGCTGTGCCTAGTGAGCCCTCAAAATGTGGCTAGCATTACTGGAGATCTGTATATATATATTTTTTTAATGTTTTATCTATTTCTGAGAGACAGAGAGAGAGAGAGAGAGGCAGCATAAATAGAGGGTCAGAAAGAGAGGGAGACACAGAATCCGAAACAGGCTCCAGGCTCTGAGCTATCTGTCAGCACAGAGCCCGATGCGGGGCTCGAACCCACGAACTGTGAGATCATGACCTGAGCTGAAGTTGGACGCTTAACTGAGCCACCCAGGCGCCCCGGGGAGAGCTGTATTTTAAATGTTTTTCTTTTCATTAATTTCATTTAGTTTTATTCAAACAGTCATATGTGACTGGAGGCTACTGTATCGGACAGCATAGCTCCAAAGCATTTCTTCAAATATGTTTTGGAGAAAACTCCCTCTTGGCCCTCACTGTGAAGGAACTTGAGGTTGCAAGCATCAAGAAGCCTGACGACCAAAATCTTGTGGTTTAGAGCAAAGGAGAAAGTGTGGGATGAAGTGAAGCCTGGAGGACAAGGAGAGAAGGCCTCCTTGCCCCGTGGCCATGCTGATTTTGAAAAAGCCAATGGGACTTGCCCTTTTAGGATTCCAGTGTCGCTTCTTATTTGCTGTGTGACCTTAGAAAAGATATTTAACTTCCCTGAGCCTCAGTCTTTTAACTAAAAAATAGGAACCCTAATGCCTGCTTCATAAGATTACCATGAGGGTTAAATGAAATAGGTGAATGGTCCAAAATGGCTAACACAAGTGCCATCACAAAGCAAGCCATGAACTCTCAACTCTTCCCTTCACGTTGGGAGCAAAAGCAAATGGGGGTGGGGGGGGCATAGTGCTTTGCCTTTCTTGCCTCAGACCACACCACTGCTGCCTCCCCATGAGTAGGGCATCACTGGAGCTGCGTTTGGCCTTAAGCAGCCCTGGCTGGCACACACCCAGCCTCCCCTCCCTCCATTCAGACCTCCTGAATGCCCTGACCTCACCCAGCCCTTTGCTCTGAAGATCTCCAAGGGCTTCAAAGACTCCTCTTTGGATTCAATACAAATGATGTTCCTTCTGGGTATGTACACAGGTGAGGGGAAGACTGGAGGGTGCGGCCCAACCACCTCCCAAACTGGGGCCACGATTCCTTCTGCTTGGCTCTCAGGGAGATTTCCCTGTGCTGGCCTTTGCTCTGCGGCTGATGGGGAAAAAATGTAATTTGGCTCATCCCCACACAGGCCCTTGGGTGAAGTTGAAGACCTTGCCATCGGCCAGGGCAGGCCCACTGCAGCTAAAAAAGCAGGTGTTGTGGTCCCACTTCTCAGGTGTGACAAATGAAAATTCATCAAATGTCTAAATCTCACCTCTTGGATTGCCTCTCTTTTCTAGAAGCAGCACCAGAAGCAGCTGGGATCTCAGCATTCGGAAAGCAAGATCATCGAATGGGATGGTTTAACAACATGGCTGCCAACTCTTTGACATTCCTCCCTTGAGAGGTAGGGCCCCCTGCTTGAAAGTGGGTGGGCTCATGACCACTTTGACCAATAGAGTATGGTGAAAGGGACACCACGTGACCTCTGAGGCTATGTCACAGGAGGCCATGCAGCCCCCACGAAGGTGGCTGGGACATTTGTTCTCAGAGCCCAAGCAGGCATGTTAGAAGCCTAACTACCCCGAGGCCACGGTGAGACCATCCTTTGCCCAGCCCATCCAGGCATCCGCCATGTACGCAAAGACGCCTCCAGCCTTTCCAGTCTTCCAGACAGGGCCACAAACATTTACAGTGGAGACGAGCCATTCCTGCTGTGCTCCACACAGTCTGTGAGCATAGAAGTGTTGTTCTCTTGCACCACTAAGTTTGGGGGAGACTTGTTGCTCAGTAACAGATGATGGGGCCCCAGCACAGTGTCTCACAGAACCCCAAGACTCCGGAGTCCCAGCTCATCTGGGAAACTGAATTCCACAGACTAAAATGCCCTATCAGAGGGCCTGTGCGGTTCGCATTGTTGATCACTGATAAAGGGGAGACACGCTGGACAGGCAGGCATAAAAATTGTCTGCGGTAGAACGCCTGGGGGAAGAGGAGCAGGCAGGAAGGAGAACACTTTATTTTTCATTTATTGTCATTCTGAACTCTAATCTTTAAAATCACTGCTTTTCTTAAGTGAAAAAAGAAATTGATAGGGGAGCAAGGACTTGCTAGAGTGATTTCAGTGGATGGCTTTATTCAAAGAAGTTCACACTGAATTTGCATGGGGTGGTTATTTGGTCTTGTTCTGTTTTCATGCTTTGCTCGCCTTGTTTTTTCTGATTGGCCCCATGTTCTTTAGGGTCACGGAGAGCACTCTACCCCAGAAAGAAAGGCAAAAGGCGGCCATTTTTAGTTACAGTGTGGCTGTGATGAAAAGTCGTCTAGGTCCTTAGAGGGACTCAGCCGTCCCTGGGACAGAAGGAAGAGCCCTGAGTCAAGAGGAGGACATAGGGATTCACGAACGTGTTGCTCAGACACGCTATTTTAATATTTCCAGGCCTCAGTTTGGTCGTTCACAAATTGGGTTCAGTGATGTCTAAGGTCCGTTTTCTAACATTTTGAAGAGAAAGAAGTTAATGTTTATTAAGCGCTTACCCTGTGGCAAGCAGCATGCTAGGCCCTCTATTTTATTTAATCCTCAAAATACTTTTTTCCTAAGAACCAGCATCCCTGGTTGGTACATGAAGAAACCAAGGCCCAGGGACATGGAGGTTTCAGGAGCTGGGAGGCTGAGGGGCGGCATTCCAAAATCAACATGGCTACCCCTCCAGAAAATGCTCACTCCCCTCTCTGCCCCCACAGTGTTTCCCACACCTTGTGCCCAGAGGCTGAGTGTCTGGTTCTTCAGTCTCTAATCCTCCACAGTTAGGAGGGAGGGTCCTCACTGCATTCCTTTGTACTGTCATCAGCTCCTTAAAGTGGCAAGAAACAATAGAGTCTTTCTCTGCTTTCCTGGAAGGGTGGCTCTTGGACCCTGTGGAGTCTGAGGGTAACCAGGGCAGCCCTCCCAGCCCGACTGCCCCCAGGTGCCCTGGGCAAGTCTAGAGGAATTCTGCCACCCAGCTTTCCCATGCAGACCTCGGAACTGTTGAGTGGTGTGAGCTCCCATTTTCCCTTTGACAAGAGCCCCTCAACTCCTCAACTCTGGCTTATTTGACATATGCTTGACCCATCCATCACAGGACTCAAGCAGGCATATAACGAGCCCTTCTACAAAACACGAGGGACTCATCTTTCCCTGCCAGACATGCACTTCTCCATCACCGGGATGCCTCTTACGCTTGTGTTTTGATGAAGAGGGTTCTGCCTGTGTGGAGATGCCCTGTGCCCCAAATCTCTTCTCACACATCTGTTACCAGTGCCTGAAATCACCCCCAAGGGTTGACTAGGTCTCTCTGCAAATGGCACTGCGAGGGGACACTGAGAACTGTGGTATCTAAGAGGAATGATTACAGAGCAGATAAGACCACAGGCTTCAAAGCCAGACAGGTTGGGTGTCAACTCTACAAGGTAGTTTGAAGATGACTGTAAATCCTCTGCCTCTTCTCCTATTAAGACTTGGAGGTGAGTTTCCCCTCCCCTGTGGCTCTGGGCTGGCCCCGTGATTGGTTTTGACCAATAGAACACAGTGGAAGTGACTCTGCCACCTCCTCTGTCAAAGGCGACCTCTAACGATGTGCAGCTAGCTTCCACTTCTGTGCCTTTAGAAGCCTGTGCTGGCGAAGGATTCTGACCACCCAGCAGAACCGCCTGGCTGAGCCCTGCCTGCATTCCTGACCCACAGACTCATGAGCAATAAAACGGCTGTTGTCTAAACCACTAAGTGGTAGTAGAGTGTGTTAGGCAGAAACAGATCACGGAAAGAGTCTGCACCTCCTCTTGGTGCAGACTACAGATGCTGGGATGAATGGTAAGGAAGTTCTCCTCAGGGAGGGGCCCCTGGGGTTTGTCAGAGGCTATGGAGTTGCATGAGTGAAAAGGCAGGTATGGACAGAGTAAAGTCTACATTACAAGATCTGGCTACTCCACAGGCCTTTGGGAAAATGCCCCCAATGCTGACAGGGCTTCTCAGTTATTTTCACTACAGCCACCTGACTACAGAGAGCAAACCCTCCATTTGGCCCAGAGTAACCTACTACAAGTGGAAGATCTCTCTAAAGTCTTGTTTTATCTTTACAACTCCTATGAATTTTGTATTATATTCATTAATTTATTGATCTGCATTTTAATATTTTTTTAAAAATGGTTGAACTGGGGCGCCTGGGTGGCTTAGTCGGCTGGGTGTCTGACTCTTGACTTTGGCTCAGGTCACGATCTCACAGTTTGTGAGATCGAGCCCCACATTGGGCTCTGCACTGGTGGCATGGAGCCTCCCTGGGATTCTCTCCCTCCCACTCTGCCCCTCCCTGCTCATGCTCACTCTCTCTCAAAATAAATAAACTTTAAAAAAAAAATGGTTGAAATTACTTACCAGTTAAGTAGCCTAATGTCCCCCTACCAGAATCTCTTCAAGGAAACTAGACACTCCAGGAAGAGGGGTCAAAATGAGACCTGAGACTATGTGTAGCCGCAGAGCACAGGTGCACCCCAAGGGGACGTCAGCCTCACCCATCTGCTGAGGCCGAAGACTTGGGACTTTTCTCTCAGGATCTAGTCTCATGTCTTCAGGAGCCACATCTGGCCTCTGGATTCTGCTCTCCTACCCCATCCTCCACTGTAAGCTGTCATGAGAGTCACAGGGCCCTGGCTCAGGAGGGACCCTGCGGACCCCCTCCAGATGCGTATGGAAAACTTAAGTCACCTGACAAGCCAGTTTTTCCATCTCTGACCCACACACGGGTTTGCCTCCCACAGTGGGAAGCAACCTGAGGCTATTCCCAGCCTTGCCCAACATACTCGAATGCTCCCCAAACTTCCTTTTTTTCTTAGACAGAATTCACACACACACACACACACACACACACACACAGAGACACCATGCACGTGCTCACACATATCTATGGCCTTTATAGATACGTTGACACTTGGAAGCAAAATAGAGGAAAGCTTTTATTATTGTTTGCCATTTGAAAATGATTATCCGGCAGGGTGATGTGTATTGAAGGAGACAGCTGGCAGTTAGCATCCCGGGGAGAGCTCCCTTTCTAGACCTGGGTGAGCCTCCACCACCTCCCGGCTTCCCGAGTGGGGACTGCCTGGTGCCAGACTTGGACGCCTACCAACACAAATTAAAGGAATAAAATGCCTCCTAGATCCAGGCAGGCCAGTGTTGGGGGGAGTGGGGTGAGAATGCCGAGAATTTTAAAGGGATCATCACCTCAGCAGGAGACCGAAAGTCAGCCTCAGAAAGAGCAGCAAGTCTATGGTTCTGGGTTACCGCGGGCTTCCAGACGGCTGTCTCTCCCATTCCCCACCAGACCCCAGCCCAGGCTCCCACTCGTCCCCACCAGAAACACTCCCTTCTTCTCAGTCCTTTCCGGAAACACAGCCGAACCTTACTGAAAATTGTGAGGGCCTAAAATGACACTCTGTGGGAACCCCGAGCTAACCAACTTGCACTCAGACATGAGCCTGGAGGTGGGGATAGAGAGCAAACGCTTAATGGGTACAAGGTTTCCGTCTGGGGTGATGAAATGTAGCAGCTGTACCACACTGACAGTGCACAAACGCCACTGGGTTTTCACTGTAAAATGGTGAACTTTATGTTACGTGAATTTCACCTCAGTTTAAAGAAGAAGGAGAAAGAAAGGCTTCCCCCCAAAAAAGACCCTTCCAGAACCCTATCGACCAGCACACGTTTGACCTCCGTCTCCTCGTCTGCTAGTGGGAGGCAGTGCGGGAAGAAGCAATTCTGACATGCTAGGATTGTCCCTGCTCCTCGCAGGACAAAGACTTTGGATGGTCCAAGGACAGAGGTACAGTAAGATCCACAAGCCTGCCCAGTGGGCTAAAATTAACTGACCTTCCATGGTCTGAATTTGGCAAGTGACTGAACTTCTCCTGTTCCTCCTCCGTGAGCTCAAACATGTCTTATGAGATTCCTGAGTGGAGCCTGTAAAAGTGATTGTAATCCTCGGGCCAAATCTGGGGAGCCATATATTTGAATCCTATAACTTCATTTCTTTCTCAGCCACCAGCTGGCAGTCTCCAGCGAGCGCCTACATTAGGCCACGCAGGATTTTCTTAATATACGATTTTAATCTTCAACAGCCCTTGCCAATTCGAAATAAAGCAAAGAGAGAACTCTGGGATTGTGTGCCCTACAAATTGAAAAGGAAAATGAAAGATGTGACATCTTGTACTTCAACAAGTTGATTTGATACTTAGAAAAGGATCCTTTGGGCCAAAATAGATTTTTACTTTGTGTGTCTACATAAATAATTCCCTCTTTTTATTTTTTTAATAGAAGGCACATCACTAGTGTCTAAAACCAAACGTGGTTTTGATTGAACCAGACTTACATTTATATCTGAAGCTCATTTGCTAACAATAGAACTGGTTTTCCCATTTGCCAACGTCAATGTTGACCTGTTTTCACCTAAATTTTATAGATGTCAGAAAGAGAAACTGTTCACTACTCAGTGGCATACCCTGGCCTTTTTCAGCCACACTTGCCTGCATTTTTGCAGCTCCCTTAAATTCCCCTTGTCACAAAAGCTAACAATAAGGTCAAGTATTTCAGTGAGAAATATTGAATTATTATCCAACTTTGTCAAACGTCCAAGAGCCTACGAAAGCTAACCACGAACTGGAGGAGAGAGAGGCTTAACCTCGGGCCTCCCAGCCCTGCCTCCATTGCACAGGGAAGAATTTTTGGCGCTGGCGGGCACTGGGAGGGTTGGGGGGAGGGGGAAAGGCGGGGAATGGGGTCTGGACGGCTCACAATCACATCCAAGCTCCCGTCCCTCTGGGGTGTTTCGTTGCACTCGTTTGCTGTTGCAAAGAGCCAGCTTGGATTTTTCTTGGAGAGGGCTCCAGGCCCCCTAACATCTCAGCCGTGCCAACAGCACGAGGCTGCTGACCTCTCCCGATCCCGCGGCCATATCCCTGCCCATCAAGGCTAATTTCTATGACAACATAAACTCTTCTGTGTAGCCAATAAACTCAAACCCGATGGAGCCTGATGTGGCCAGGAAGGAGGATGACAAACTGGCAAGATGTCAGGGCTGGAAATAGAACTCGTTTCGCCAGCCAGGGCTTTGGGAGGGGTAGCGATGGATTTATGCCTGTGTGCATGTGTTTTATTTGTCCTAATCACCCTAATAAAGATTCCATTAATCAATAAGCTGTCTCTCACAGAGACAGAAATAAACACAAGGCCCCCCAAATGAGCTTCGGGAAGAACCAGAACACTTCCTCAGTTGACCCCAAACTGTGGTGGCTGAGGGCAGAAGTAACCCCATTACCCTGTTACCTCAAAGGGTCTGTCTGGGCAAGGTACTTGGCTGAGAGAGAGAGAAAGAGAGAGAAAGAGAGAGAGAAATGAGGACTGGCTTTTAGCTGAGCAAGGAAGGCAGCAGTGCCCCCAGGATGATCTGTGAGGGATGTCAAAAAGCATCCCCAGGAAGGTTGCTGTCCTTGGAGCAGGGTATGTGGCTTTGGAAGTGAGGCTTTAGTGGTTCCAGAAAACCTCCCTTGAAATGCAAATACACTGAGTGCTCAAAGGTGAGGGTCAGGGCAAGCTCATTTATAAAAGGGGAGGTCCACAGTGCAGGATTAGTTCGGTGTGGGCTTGGGGAGAGAGACAGGGTCCAGGGCGGGCCTCCAATGGGAAGGTCTGGAGGTGTGGGGAGAGAAGATCCCCAAGATCTTGCTTTCAAGTTTGACTTAGGGTCGGTAACAGGCATGGCTCTTGCTCAGTTCTTGGAGGATGTGGCCATCCAGAGTATAAACCTCTCCCACCCACTTATACTTCTCACCCTTCCCTGTTGAATGCCAAAGGGTCCCCTGTGCCAACGTGATCTTCACTGTCTCATCACGACTCCAGTGCACACGCACACGGTAGTAGATGTTGAGCAAGCAATTGGATAAAGTGTATCTGGAATTTGATATCTTCTGCTGTCACTTCTCACATTCTTTATGTTGACGCCCTCTTTTATTAAACACTAAGATCTCACATTTTCCTTCATGATACATATATTGATAGCGTAGGCATTTCTTTTGGTTTTCAATTATCCTAATGTTGAATATAATTTTGTGAAGCGTGACTCATACCCCACAGAGGCTCGGACACCGCTCACCCGACCGCACCCCTCTAACCTCTTGGAGAGCTCCTCTTGCTCGTCTCGTCAGCTGGAGTATGATTTGGCATGCTGAGGAGCAGAGGGAGGGTCACTATCTCGCTCTTTGTCTTTCTGGAGGGGCATACATGGGATCTTTGTTGGGGCTGGGGGTCTACCTGCACCCAGGGCCTATGCTTTAGGGTCTTTAGGGTGCATGTGGGGCTGGTGCTGGCTCAGCAGCAGACCCAAAATGGCAAGAAATTACTCATCCTTGCAGATCCAACTCAAGTGTCACCTTCCTGCTTTGGCCAGGAGTTGCTGCCTCCTTGGGTTGGGGGGTGAGCAGGGAGCCCTTGGTTCTCGATTCTGCGATGGCACCGATGCCCTGTATCGTCACTTACAAGATTGTGTTTCTGTCTCTCTGAGCTGATGGTGAGCTTCTGGAGGGTAAGGATGCACCTCACATATTTTTATTTCCATCACTTCTAGTATTTATGAATGAATTAACAATTCATAATTGTTAATTATGAATATTAATATGAATTAATATTAATTCATATTAATAATGAATTAATAACTCATAGTGAATTAACAATTATGAATGAATAAACATGCAACCCATCCCTGAAGGTCAGATGACAGTTGAGGACGGTGAAGCAAAGCAACAATTCTCTCAAAACATTCTGTCCAGCAAGGGAAAAGGTGATGCTACAAAGTCTCGCTCCTTTCAGCCCCCTGCCTCCTTCTGCCCGGACATGGCTTAGCGCTTCTGCGATAACCACCTGGCACAATAAGGTTATGTCTACCATTAAACGGGGGTCGGATGATGAGTTACATTCTAAGTTTTGTCCCATAACATGACACTGATACCATTGTGTTCCATCACTGCTTCCTGAGAATAGGTTTCCTTCTGCATGTCTCAAATTGAAGAGACACTAGTTATTGGTAACTAAGAGAATAAAAGGAAAAACAGGTGAACAGTCTATTTTCAAGATTCACTGCTCTGTTTTCATTTGTCTAGGTGGCTTAGAGAGCATGTGTGTTAAAGATGTCAAGATTGTGTGGCCTCATCTCTATAGCCAAACCCTGAAATGGCAAATAGAAAGACCCTGACCACAGCAAGGCCATGACATCCACCCTTTGTGGTGAGGGCAAGGAGGCCTCTTGTCCACTAAGGGAAAATCCACCTGAAGTGTGTTGCCAACAGGTGGGTCATCTGTGTCCACGAAGAACGGCACTGATGCTCTGAGACTAAATGTCTCACTCACTAAGTCAGGCCTGGCATACAGCTTCATCGGTTTCTCTAATGAAGCAGCATATAACAGGTCTTTAATAAGGTTAGTTGGGGCATGGTATGGAATCCGTATGCTGGGAGTTAATTTACGCGAGTACACGAAGTTTTTAACGGAATCAGGTTGCATGAGTTTATACTGAATATCAAACACTAGAAAGTAATTAAGCGTAAGTGCTTAATGAAAGGATGATGCAAAAAATGCTGCTATTATAAGGGAAGGAGGTATCCCTTCCAGAGAATGAGGATGGGAACAACTTGGAAGTAGATGTCCGACTCTTGACTTCCCCTCATCTATTTATAGGGTGACCCTGTGTTAAGTGATTTGGCCTCTCTGGGATTCCATGTCTTCACCCTCTACAAAATGGCCACCTTTGCCGATTCTCCGAGACACAATGGACCTCAATCTTTCTCTTAATGCTAGGCAGACTCTAGCTGCACCTCTTAAAACTGCTTATAATTTCTCTATTCTAAAAACCACTCCAAATCTATAGGGAAGAGTTACTATATGGTCCCCTAACATACCATCTAGCAGGTAATATAGTATTGTCCCCACTATTAAGGAGAAGGTCAAGAGAGGTTAAGTGGCTCATTCAAGGTCACACATTAAGTTAGTAGGGGTTAAGGGCCGGGAACCCAGATCTTTTTGCCACTTTCTGCTTCCTCCTCCCCAAACACCACTCAACCCCGTAATGCACCATTGGCTGCACGGCTATTACAACAGGGAAGAGAAAATGGAAGAGCGGCCCCTCCCCCTTTGACTGTATGAAAATCACCCAATTTTTAAACATCACGCCTCCCGTATATTGTGGAGGAAATGAAAAGTCTGTATGACTAAATATAGATGCTGAGGACCCTATAAATACTTGCGTCTTTTAGGAAACGAGAAATGGGAAATGAAATTGGCTATAAGCAGAAATCAAAGCTATCTGAATTCTCTCTAGAAAATGATCACTAACTTTTTAAGCTCTGTTGTTGGCAATCTGAAGCACTCATGGATTTGCTTAAATAAAGAACAGCATGACAAACATCTCTTATTGGGATGCATTCAATTGAACAGAGGTGTCTTCCCATACACTCTTTAGCAGCGGTGAGCTTCCAGCGTCTGGTTTTCTGTCTAGAATAGGTGTCTGGTAAATATTTGCAAAAAGAGGGCAGAGTGGGTGACAGAGAGAACTCATTTCTGACCTCTGGGATTTCAGTAAAGTGGGATATTAATTCCCTATCAAGTGGATTTAAGGAAATAGTCCATAAAATGCTTTAAGAGAATTGGAGAGAAGCCCTACCTGTTCAGTTACAGAGATTTGAATGATTTAAGGCATGAAATGCAGATGACCCATTCCCAGGCTCCTCCAGGCTATGTACAAGTGTGCAAAGCTTGGCACACACCAGTGTCCTGTCCCAGGCTGCATCTGGGTTTCCTCAAGCTTTGGGCCTCTGATCAACTGTCCCCACTACACAGCATTGTCTCTTAGGGATGCCAGTTCAAAAATGGGGGCCCTGGGTGCTGCCCCTTCATCGGGCGGTGAGAAGGACTCCAAAGCCACTCCTGGAAAGGTAAGAGTTGAAGCTGACAGAAATTTCCTGGCTTGGGTCTTTCTCCTGTTAGGTGAGGGCAATGCTGCAACATTAAGTTCAATAATGCCTTTTATTCACATGAAACTCAACGCACCTAAATGGAAAATCTTAAAAGAGATTCCAGATTAAGAATTGAGGTCCAGGTAGGGTCAACATTTCTATTCTGAATGTATCGATGTCTTTTATATTTATGGTTTATGTGATGTAAGGTTTCTGAGTTCCCTCAAGGAGGGAGCCCATGGTAAGCCCATTGCCAAACTCTGCTGTGTGGTTCAGTGGAAAAAGTTTACAAAATATACAGAAAAATATTCCTTTCAAAGAGCGACATATTTCTTAAAGTGTCAAAACAAAAGTTTCTAAAGAGTCATTCCACTTGGTGCTCCATCCAGCTCTATTGTGATTCAAACTATTTGAAAATTTTATTTATGCTTTTCAAAATAATCACCCTAATTACTATGAGTAATACTAATAGGTACCATCTATTTTATGTCTATTATGTGCAAGGCACTTTGCGAGGCATGCTCCTATCTCATTAGCTCATTTAGTTCTCATTATGCTGATGATAAAGGAGGTTCTGTCCAAAGGAGCATGATCTCTGGGCCCTGGCTTAAGATTGAGGCTTGAGTCTATTTTAATAGCTGTGTAACCTTGGGCAAGTCTGATCTGCAGTTTCCTCATCAGAAAAGCAGAGCTAGAAACAGTACGAACTTCTTCACAGGCTGCTGGGTAGATTGACATGAAATATCAAGCGCCAGGCTCATAGTCCAATGTGCAGTGAAAGTTAAATATTGTCTTCTTCTTCTTATTACTCGATTATGGCACTATCACCAAACAGAACTTCTCTCCAAAAGGAGACTAAACCAATGGCCTTCGGTGCCATCGTAAGGGGGAAGGAGGTAAATCATCTTCAGTCTCCATTCCTTTCTTCCCAGGATGTTCATCCCTGGGAGATCAGGGCTAAGTGAACCTCAGGGACAGCTATGGAAGAAAGAAATAGTGAGGAACGGGTAGCTGCCATGCCCTTGTGCGTCATGGGGGTGGGCTCAGGAGGAGGATGTCAAGAGGAAGGGTGACAAAGACAACTTTTCTGGAACTACAATGAGCCTCTGCACCTGCTCCCCGCATCCCTTCCTTCTCGCTCCCTCACCCTCCTGCAGGCCTGGGAGCAAAGCCCCAAGGGGAGACAGTCCGAGGGGCTTTGTGTGGACCCCTCACACAGGGCACCCCCTGCTCTTGGGGAAGCCGCCTGGGGCCGGCATCCTGAGACCTGAGCAGCAGCAGTGGGCAGCCTGGTCGCTGTCTGCTTTGGTCAGCGGGGCCCCCCTTCCCAGAGCCCCCACAGTGCCTCTGGCTCTGGCAGCTCCCTGGGAAAGAAGAAAGCAGCATCTTACATGTGTGGCATATTCTAAAACAAAATAATAACCAGGAGATTTTATAGACTCTGACAGGGGGAAGAAGGGAGTGAAAAAAGATGGAACAAAGATGCCATTTTAAAGTTATTGGCTCCTGTTCAGGATTGTACTATTTTCTATGGCAAGGAGCAAGCAAGAAAATTCCTCCTATTGATGAGTATTTTTCTACAGTCATTGAAAGCCAAAGGGCTCGGGGCTTCCGACTTTGCCTCTTGGGGAACCTGCGAGCCAGTGCCCTGGCTAACTTTTGGCGAGGGCTGGCTGGCCAAGGCTGGAGCTCAAAGGCCCCCAGCAAGCCGCTCCGATGAGGAACGGGTGCAGGGGGGACCCACTGTGTTTGCAGTCTGGATTCTGTGATCTTTCTGCCAAACAGGGGTTTACAAAGCAGAAACCTCCAGAGAATTCTCATACTTGCTGGCTTATTCTCCTGGTGTTCATCTTAACAGGAATCAGCTGTTTGCCTTCTCACTTATACAGCACGTTGCCGAGGAGATTTTAGCATCTGGTCTGGCTATTATTAAAAACAAGAACATCCCTGCTCTGTTGGGAGAACAGCACCACTGGCAATAAAAGGACGGAGATCATTTGCATTCAGGATGCCAGAGATGTATTTCAGTTCAATATCTGCTCTCCCTCCTCCCCCCTCCCCCGACGGCTCTCATTTCAAAATTTCCTGACGCATCCATCATTTGCATCGTGGTCTCCTTTTTTCGAACCAGAGACACAGAGCGGACTTTTTCCTTCCACCGGGAGGCGGGGAGCACTGGAGTTGTTCAAACACCAATCCGCTCCTGCCGTGTGATAAAATTGAACTACCAGAGGAATTTCTTTCTTTCTTTCTTTCTTTCTTTTTCTTTTCTTTTTTTTTTTTTTTTTTTTGTTTTTACAACTGCGGAAATGAAAAAGTAAACAAGACTAGGAAGGCATTGGTATTTAGGCTCCGGCTTTTTGTTGTTGTTTTCGCCTTTTTCTTTTTTAAGCCTCGGGCTGGGAGTCTGAAGGAACCATATAATATGAAAAACCCAGGGAGGTTTTATTAGCCAATAAAAAAAAAACTCAGTTCCTATTAACCACTTAACTCCTTGAGAAAGTTCCCCACTCGTTTCCCTCCCAAGATCCTTCTCTCCATTCCCTCTCATGCCAACGAGGAGGGAGAGTGGGCCCGTATGCCGTGCCCGGCACGACCTGAGTGCACAGTTTATGTTCCAGAAGTTGTGGTGGAGAATTACGCTCAATGATAATCTCTGTACTTCTCATCTGTGAAACCACTAATAAGATCTCGATAAGGAGTCAAACTTTCTATGCCCCCAAACCCGCACACAAAAAGGCTCTTTAGGCACAAGGCTAAAAAGGAGAAAGGTCACTGTGACTTTCAAGATTTCAATATGAAATGACTGGCAGGGAAGACAGAGTGGGTGCTAGGGCCTTACTGGAAGACGTAATGGTGCCACCCAAGGCTCCTCTCTTTTGTGCGGAGGGGGGGCAGAAAAATACAGAGAAACTCAGAAACAGAAAGTGAAACTCGCCTGAGCTATTGCCCTGTCAGAAGTGGATGGAATTATTTAAAAAAAAAAAAAAAAGACCTAATTTGGGAAGGAAATGATGTCAAAGGAGATGTAAATCCTAAAACCGTTGTATTCATTCTCCCACAGTTATATGCATGTCCTGTGGTTTTGCTGTTTGCTTTTTTTGCTTACTTTTGAGGAATAAATTCACACATTTACACCAGTCCGTCATCCAGCCGCGATTCCTGGTACTCGTCTCTCGCAAAGCCCCCCGAGGCTCTGCCGCCATACCCTGGACCTCCTGATTCCACCAAGTCCATTGTCTCTTACTTCCATTTCCCACCTCCCAGCTAACTCCGGCACTTTGGGCGCTCCGGGAGAAACGTCTAAGGCCTTCGGGAGTACAGACTGTGTGACACCTGGTTGTGATCTTGTGTTCTGGTCTCATTGAATGTTGTACAGGGCAAGACTACTTCTTGAGGGGCTTGTGTGGAAGAACTTTTGCTTGCCCCCCAGACTCCCACCTACTTTTTGTTTTTCCTTTTAGCATTTTGCTGTATGGTCTTAATTTCTTTCTAAGGATGACAAGTAGAGGGTAATTCTTCCCTTTCTATTATTGACTATGGAGTGGGACAGAATTACCTCAGGCAAAAACAAAGGGCCAGCGAGGAGGAGCCTGGGTGGCTCAGTGGCTCAAACATCCGATTTCAGCTCAGGTCATGATCTCACGGTTCGTGAGTTTGAGCCCCACAGCTCTGCGCTGACAGTGCAGAGCCTGCTTGGGATTCTCGCTCTCCCTCTCTGTCTGCCCTTCTCCTACCCACGCTTTCAATCTCTCCTTCTCAAAATAAATGAATACACTTTAAAAAGGCCCATCAAGCTGTGGGCTACATTGGCAATCCTAAAAGCAGAAAGCAGGTTTTCCAGAAACCCCCCCAAGTGGCCAGACATCACTGCCACAAAATAAGAAATTAGAATAAGTTTAGTTAAAAGTTAAGTGGGTTTCCAGAGACTTGATCCTTCTGCTTTCAAACTAGTTGAGCGTGTCTGAACAGCAGGGCCAGTTGAGTCACAAAAAGCTCTTAAAGAAAAGCCTTCCCAAAAGGAGTAACAATCCCTTTTTTAAATGTCAGCTTCACCTTGCTCCTGACATCTCAGGGAGCGAGCAGTGTCCTTTGTCCCCTCCAAATAGCCTATATGAAGAAGAATAGTTGCTTCTTTGGCACCCGTGGAATGAAGGTGGTACTCTTTTGTAGGATTTGCAAGAAAAACAAACACCCAAGACAAATAAGTGCCGTGTCAAGGAGCCCGTGTGTGTGTGTGTGTGTGTGTGTGCGCGCGCGTGCGCGTGCGCACCTGCGCGTGCACGTGAGTGCGTGCACCCTGATGGCTGCTCAGGCACCCCTTTCCATCCGTCCACTTCCCTTCTCCCTCCCTTTAGACGCTCGCGTACACACACACACACACACACACACACACACCCGTAGAGTAGTTCCCTTGGCATCAGCAGTGGATTCTTTTCTTTGCTAAATTCATAACTAATTTCATAGCTCTTTAAAAACTTCACTCCCAAGGCCTCCCAATCGAATACCCACTACGGGGAAGTCTCTCCCAGAGAGACTTCTCAGGGTGCACAGAAATGGAGGGAAGTTGGGGACAGCTTCCCTTGCCTTGGCTTAGAACTTGTAACTTAGTGCCTCGGCCATCCAAGTGTTGGTCCCTAGCTGCCGTTCCTTGACACCTTCTCCAGGCCTGAGGATGGAGCCAACGAAGAAAGAGCGGAGGGGGGTGGAGAAGAAACCGGAGTGAGTCGGTGTGCCCAGCCCTCATGCACAGGCCTTCTGTCTCACCACCTGCACATTCTCTGCACCAACCCCCCACAGCTCTGGCCTGAAGGCGTCCTTCCCGGCCCCTCGGGACTTTGCCTGAGAGCTCCCGGCGAGCTGGCCCGTGCCTGCTAAAACGGTGGCAGCCAGGTGAGCTGTCCCCAGGAACACACGGAGACGTCACAGTACCATCTTCTCATAAGCCTCCTGCCTTTGGAGAGGCCCCCAGACCACTGTTTTCCTAGAACCGGTCTCTAAAATTGATTTCCAAGTACTTGGGACGGGAGAGCCAGCTGACTGGACAGTCCAGTTTGCCTGATAATCACGGTAGGGTTGTTTGCTTAAGTCAGTCGGGCCAGTGCCTCCATCTCGGCTGTGGCTTTGGGCTGTGTCATTATTGTTAACCACCCGTTTCCAGAAGGAAGGAAAAGTCAGCTCGTGAAGATCTGTGAAGATCTGCGAGACCCAGCTCTCACTCATCGATTGTGAACGAGGCCTTCCCCTTCCTCCTCCCTTGCCTTTTCAGACTGTTTTCAAATCCCATAAATATAAACATGTGGCTCTTCAACCGCATCTGTAGATAATAACTTCAGGGGGCTTCCTGTTTACATGGCAATACCCATTTCCCAGCCAAATAAACTCTGCAACAGAGAGCTGAGGTGTTTATGGGGCCAGTGTCGGCTGGGATTGAGTTAACAGGAAACACCCACTCTCAAAGCAATGTCTGATGATTAACTATTTGGGGCGCAGGGGGCACCGGGGGTCAGACACACTGGAGAAACGTCTTTCCTTCCTCCGCCGGTCGTTTCCAGTGAGACCAGAAGCAGCCACGATAAACATGGCCAAGCAGTCCAGGCCTAAAAGGCCCCACAGCTGTGCTGCTCCCTGGCTGCACGGCCCGGGGCGTGAAGAGGAGGGAAGAAGTGCAAACGGGAAAGCCCTGAGCCCCCCTCATGACATAACCACACCTCAGGGTGCCATCAGGTGAAGGGATGGAAGGGGTTGATGCATTTCCGTCTCTGGGACGCCCCGCCGTCTTCTGCCTGGCTACCCTGTTTTAACGAGCAATGTGTTCTCACACCAGTTCTGTCACGAAAGCCCGATCCAAGAATTTAAAAAAAGCCTCTAGCCCACTGGTTCTCAATGTGGGGTAGTTCTTCATCCCAGGGAACATTCTGGAGACGTTTTTCATTGCCGTGACGGGAGCAGTGCTGTTGGCATCAAGCGGGTAGAAGCCAGAGATGCTAAATATCCTACAATGCACAGGAAAGTCCCCTTACACACACACACACACACCACACACACACCACACACATACCAAAGAATTATCTAGCCTGAAATGTCAATAGTGCCAAGGTCGGGCCCAATGCCTTTCCATAAAGCCAAAAAACTGAGACCCAGAGGAGTAAAGTGATTGGCCCTAACCCATGCTGCTGGACGAAGCTGGAGAGAGTGAGAAAGTCACTGTGCCCACCTGTCATGCAAGGCTTTTTAAAACCACGCAGATGTCTAATTTAAAAGGATAAATAAATATATATCTTCAAAGAGTTGCAAACGAGTTCCCCAGCCTAGGTTTCGCCCGAGTGCTTTCAGGATGTCTCGTCGTCTTAGAAATGAGCTGTTGCCAAGATTTCTCAGAAAACAATGCCAAACGGGTAAGAATGAGCAGATCTCAAAGGAGGCCTCCCTACCCCTCAGCACCATGTGGGCCGCCGGCCGGTGTCTGACCATCTCAGCACCACGGCTTCTGTGGTACACCAAAGAGGACAGAACAGACAGCACAGGACATAAAGAAAGCCACCACTCTACCCCAGGCCCTCAACCTTATCGAAGGGGAGGGACTTACCAAAAATACACTATGCCCCCCCCCCAAAATTCTCCAAACTACAGTTATGCTCGCTAGTAGAATTTTTCCGAGGCTAGCGCTCTCCAGGCCAAGGTCCGTTTTTACTTACCCTTCAGGTATGACTGACTTTCTTTTTAAGAGCCCAAGAGAGTTGTGGGAAGGAAAAGAGACTACCCGCTATGGTGGGGCTGCCTGAGATCTTCTGACCACAGCAGGGGTTCACTTGCGGGCCCTTGTTCGTGTGCCCGGAGATTAGAATCACGGGACCACTGGGATTGCTGTCTTTATATGGGGACCAGTCCCTTAGACTGAATAAGGCACTTTACCCAAGGACGGGGCAAGCGTTCCTTCCTTCAGACACAGGCTGCTAAGGAAGTGAGTTCACTGCTAAATCCTTGAATCACGCCTCTGCAGGAGGAAGACAAAAGAAGAAAGGAGAGCTCACCAAGATTTTTTGACCTCTCACCAGTAATCTAGACCTCTGCTCTCATCTGGCCCTGGCAAGTCCTACGGCCAAAAAGTGCCCAGGTGTAGGCAGGAGTAGACGCCAGACTAGAGAAGGAACCGCGGCGGAGAAAAGACCCAATGTACACACATAACAAAACCAAAAAAAAAAGCCATTTTATTGAAAATTAAATTCAAACTTCAAATTAATATTACAATCATGAGAAAAAAATGCCAAATAATTCCATTTACAGTTGCAACATACAATACAAATAGTCCCTTTGAAGTTGAAAGTAAACTCATCCACAATCATGGCCTGTGGGACAAACCAGAATTTGTACAATATGTGCAGAGAAAGCAGATCTTGGGCAACAGCAATTGGAAAAAAATAAAAATGAAAAGCTTGTATTTACACAAAATGCTACAAACATTTTTGTTCCACAGAAATCTAAGAATGGTAAAGCATATCCAAAAAAATGGAATTTTATTCAGAATACCTAAGAAATTACTGTAACTTATGGTTTTGGCTGATATATTTCAAAGTACTGCATAAAAAGCAAACAGTTATTTGTAAACATGAAGTAAACAAACATCTAAAAAATTCTCACACAGAACATATTTTGTAAATGCATTCTCTTTTTAAGAACAACAAATTCAAGGTTTGGAAGAGTCGCCTTTATTTATTATTGTTCTTTCGAATAGCCTAGAAATAATGATTGTTCTCGCTCATGCTCTGTGTTTCCATGTATTAACCGAGACTCTGAGTCAGTCCCCTTTGCCGGGAACAGAGGGAACGCTAAGCCAGAACACACACGTCTCCTCCCCTCTGAATTTGCAATGGTTGGGCCCTAACGGTGTGTGTATTTCTCGGCTTCCTTTTAAAAGGCGCTGGTGGGGCAAGACTGTCTACAGAGCAAGCAATAGCTCATCTGTTGAGCCTCCCAGTTCCAGGCTGGATGTCACTTCCCTCATCCAAGACCAACGCCGTGGTACCTGTTTGTGGGACCCTGGCAGAGGTTAAAATTTGTGAGACGACTCAAACAGATACACGTGTCTGCGTTGGTTGCGCTGTAAACTCCAGCAACGTTGGCCCTATAAAGAACCAGGCTCTTAACCTGCAGGAAATACAGAGTGTTGGCTAGTACACGGTTTCACGGTGGCAGTAGGAGCAGGAAGGCTTTGCTTTGGTCTTCGAATCACAGATCATACACATGACCCAGTGCAAATGAAGGGTTCAGTTTTAAAAAAAAAAAAAGAAAGAAAGAAGAAAGAAAGAAAGAAAGAAAACGAAAAAGAAAAATTTAACCCCCAGGCTTTGAAAAAGGGCGGAATTTGATCTAAGAAATGTGACTTACCCCTTTGGAGTGGTTGGAGGAAGGGGAGAAGTGCTTGAATTTTTCCCAAGAAAAAAAAAAAACAAAAAAACAAAAAACAAAACAAAAAAACTTTTAAAGTGTTTCTGGGTTGCTGCCTGCAGCCACTCTAATAACATTTTAACACAAAACCATCCCTAAAGTCACTTAGTATGTGTACTGTAAACTTAAAAAAGCCCTTTTAACATTAAAAAATAATGTACAAATATAGTACCTTTTTTTATTAAATAGGCTACAGCTGGCACTGGCGGTAACATTTTTATGTCAATTAATTAAAATTGAAATGTGTAACCAGACACTGGCTTTTTTAAGTGCTGCTGAAACACACACACACACACATTTTACACTTACAAATAAATGGACAGTGGCGTGCTTCAAGCTACCACACACAAACAATAAATAGTATCAGTTACTACTTCCATCTTAGTTAAGTAATAGAAAAGTGGCTTATTTATCTAAGCATACTTGGTATACAACCTTTAGAAGGCAAAGTGTTTTGTTTTGTTTTGTTTTGTTTTGTTCTGTTCTGTCCTTGATTTTTTGTTGGGTGGAGTCGGGGGAACTGCGAGGGAGGCCCCCATTCTCCCTGCAAGGCATGGCGGCCGGTGAGGTGGGCTTGCGAAGGACTACAGAGCAGGGGCCTCTAGGGGCTGGAGACAGAACTCGACAAAGTTCTGCTCAAAGGGGCACAGAACTGAAAGGAAGGGGCCCAGACCCGTGGGAGAACAGGCAGGGATTTGCCCGCTGGTGTCATTCAAACGATCCTGGCTTGGATTAAGGATTCACGCTTGAGAATTTGCCATGTGGCCTCCAGAGTGGTCAAAGTGCATCCTCCAGGAGGGCTTCTGCTCAGATTCGTATGCGGGAGTAAGACCCCAAACTCCACGTGGCCTTGCCTTCCCTTGACCCAAAGAGTTGGATATGGGTCCCCACAGGCCAGATGTTCTCTCAGATCGGCTATCTGCTGGAACTTGCCTGCTGGGTCAGATGACCCGCTCCCCCATAAGACAATGACTTAATCTGCCCCTTTAAGTGCAGATTCGGTAGAGGGCTGCCGTTGGGGCCTCGGGGAAGGCACATCTGGGTTTTCCTGACTTACTGGTGGGTAAGGCCGGTGGGTTAAGAATCCCCGGTACGATTTGGCTTTTCCTGTACGAAGTGCATCCTGATCGACCCTTCAGCCACTTGTGTGGCTTTCCGCTGCATCTTCACTATGAAGCCTGGCACTTTAGAGTTTTGCTTTAACTATGAAACCACAGAACATTCTTCTGCAGTTCAATGATTCACTTGTGCTTGTCTTTTTAGTATGACAAGAGTCATTGTCATTTGAAAGAAATTAGGAAACCACATCACTCCAGCATTTCATGCTGATAAAGGGCAACATAAGTGATAAAGGGCTACGAGTTGGTTTTTAAATCCCCAATTATTGCTTTAAAAGGCAAAGCTGTGTTAGAGGCAATCAGAGATCTGAAAGAACGAGACATAACATTTCCTTCATACGTCACAAAAACAAGCTACATCTAAAATATTTGGAGATGGACGTATTTTTGAAAATCACATTGTGCCTGAACTGAAACTGCTTAGCAATATTTCAGATATGGCTCTAGCCCACTGAAGAAATTTGTTATTTAATAAAGAGCACTTTTAGAGACCGAAGTCAACATATCAGTACACTAAGAAATGTTTCAAGGGTCCAAATGTCATTAAATAATTATAAATATATCTTTAAAGTTATATGACCATTCACGTTAGCAAGTTACCTCAGATTTTACACATATTCATAATTTAAAAAAAAAAAAGAAAACAACACACAGCCAAACACAAACACTATCTATATCATTATGGCTATAATAAGGTATTGCCATTTTCAGTTTTGCATAAAAGTAGAAAGGAGAAGGAGTGGGGGGAAGTGGATTGAAGGATGGGATTTCTTTTTGGTTAAATGGGAAAAGGAAACAAAAAAAAGTATAAAAAAGTAAAATCAAATCATCTAGCCTGATCAGTATTTTTGGAGTCACTGTCTTAAACGTAGGAAAACAACAACACTGAACCAGACAGGTCGTGTGGGAACTTGCGGCAAGTCTGAGAGCAGTTTGGAACAGTTACTCTGAATGGACTGCACTGTGCTGGGGGCGTCCGTTCTACCTCTTTGCCCTCTGTGTGCACCTCGACTGGCTTTAGAAGCTGGTCTGCAGAGGGCACTGGTCCACACACAGCTGCAACCGTGAGGGTGTGCGGTTTCAAAGCACAGAGAGGAAGCGGCTTTGCTCTTCTTCCTCCTGAGCCTGGAGTCCACCTCTCTGAATCGGCATAGGAACGGGTTATTTATGGCAACAGGCCAAACGACAACACAACAAAAGATACCTTTTTCCTTGGTTTGTGAAAGTACAGTTTAAATAGAAAACCATCTGAAACCTGAATACAATTGTCTCTCTTGGGCCTTCTGCTTCTCAATGTCTACCCTCTTCTGGTTGCAAGATCATGACTGAGTGAGTGAATGAAAAATCTTCTAAAAATTAGGCACTTTGTAGATAGCTAATTGATATACATATATATGCACTCTCTCTATATATGTATATATTGATACATTTGGGATGTGGCTCCCAGATACCGCTGGGCCACTGCTGAGGAATTTCAATATGGCCGCCAAACAGATTCATCCATTCTGCCACTAGAATTCAAAACAGTTGGGGAACTGCTGTGGCTTCCATCAGCGTCAACACCATCATTCTGGTTAGGCAAATTTGGATTTAATAGCGTGCTGCCATTCGAGGTGGTGGTGCATGGCGGAAGCATTCTGGAAGGTGACCGATCTCCCCCCGGCACCATGGGGAACTGATAGGATCCTGACGAAGTACCATAGTAGAGATATGGAGTGCTGCTGGTCTGGAAGGGTCCACTCTGGCTTTGGGAAGAGCCGGGGTAGGGTGGTGGCAGGTAGGTGTGGTAGTGGGTGGTGGCGGACATACCGAGGGACATGCCTGAAGTGACTGGCGGGGTGTAAGTAAAGGTGGCTGGATAGTGCATTCGTGGGTTGGAGAAGCGGCTCTCAGTGAGGGATGAAATGCTTGGGAACTGCCTGGGGTCTGAAAAAGGGCCCAGTTCTGAAGCACCTAAAAATTATAACAGAAGATGGGGGGAAAAATCTGTAAATATCAATTAAAATAATGAGAGAATCTTTACAAGAAAAAAAAAAACAAAATTTTAGCCTCCCAAGAAGGAACAGCAAGCCACAAACAGACCTTCAAATGTACCAGTCACTAGATAGTCTTTCCTTTTTATTTTTTTCCCCACTTTACAGTCTTAGCGGCAGGTATCCTTAAGCTCTTCATTCCCAGAGAAAAAAACCCAAATGTGTGCTAGGTCTTATCTGTAAACCAACCCAACACCTATCATTATAGATTCACTCACCAGACCCTAAGACTGAATCCTCATTGGCTTTTTTTTTCTCTCTGTCTCTCGTTGGACCTCAGATATTTGAAAGTGACATTTTTACGAAGTCACTCAACCCCCAATTTTATTTTCCCAACCCAATATAAAGAAATCCCAAAGCGATCAGTTTTGTCACTGGTCCTCTAGGCAGGGCGCCTTCATCAATGAAGAGACTTCAAAAAGACACCCTAACATCTTCCTATTACTTCTTTTCATTTTGAAAATAATCTATAATCTTGTTTTATTCTTTATCTTAGTAACAGATTTCAAAAAAATAAAAAATCAAATCAGACTGAAATCAAACCGGTTTTCAACGTAGTCTGGAACTATCTTACGTTTCTGGGGGCAAATAGGGAGAGTCTAGCCCTTAGAAATTCTCCCGAGGCTCATACACTGAATAAAGGGGTTTTAAAAGTGAGGGTGGGGGGAAGGCTTAGTGCCTAGGAATCATTGCATTTCGTGTCTCAGTGGGAGACCTAGTGGCCTAATGCAGCTTTCGTGAGAGGCTCTGTGCCCAGGGGAGAGAAGTGGAGGAGTGCTCCTCAAGCACCCCTTCACCGGGCCTCTGTGCCACATCGTACGGCATCAGCTTCAGGCTAATTGCAAGTGGTACCTGAAGGCAAAGCTGGTTTTGCCCTGAAATGTGAAGTCCTTTAACTTCGAAAGCTAACGGCGTGCCTCCTTAATAGGTATTTCTGGTGCTTAAACTTATATAAAACCATAGTCATAAACCACTTCATGTGGAAATCAGTTTTCTGAAAGGCCTAAAAATTTACACTTGTGATCTTCAGAGACTGGGTTTCGATTTTCTAAAACTGGCAGAATTAGGACAAGGCCTTCTATCATAGCGGTGTTCTCAAGACTGTGTCTCATCTAAAATCTTCCAATTCTTTGCCTCTCGCATATTTGCTTTTCCTACAGTTTTGATCCACAAGGGAAAGCACTTAGTACTTCTTCAAGGCTTTAGTCAGGAGGTACCTCTTCAGCCCCGTTTTCATTTAGCCCTTGTTCTTGGATACTCTAGTATTTATCAAAGGCATAAATAATCCTGACACTTTTCCTTAAAGGTGCCGATTGAGAGTTCTGATTTTTGTTCAAAATGCACTTCGCCTGTGATCTCCCTAAGTGCCATGATGTGCGTTTGTAATCCAACGTGACTATTTAAAAGCAACAGATAGTTAAAAAAAGTTTTTCTGGAAAATCGAAAACCGGACAGTACCAATCAGACAGCCCCGCCCGGCCCAGCCCCCGCAATTAAAAGTCTCACCTGCCTGGCTCTTCTTACTGAGAGTGGAAGGCCAGAGGCAGAAGTCAGAGGTGGCAGTGTCATCATCTGTAAAATGAGGGGGATGAGCTCTAAGTTCCCTTCCAGCTCTAACCGATCTAGCACCTTGAACTCCAAGACAGCAGGAGAAGCAAAGCCTTAGGGGAGGGGGAGGCAGAGAAGTTCCCACCCCTCATTAGTGCTTTCCCAGGTTCCGCAGGCCGCGTAAGCAGAGGGTAAAGAGCTAGTGCGCGGCTTCTACTACCAGAAGCAAACACTTTCAGGATGACGAACCAAAACTAACGCAGTCTGGGCAGTTGCTCTCTGCTTTTCATAAATTCTTCCCTCTTCGACAGGCCTCTCTGCCTAACTCTCCCAGATGCAAAATCCTCACTGGCTCAAATGTTAAAATGTGAAAGTAGGGATTACAACAGAATCACAAATGGGAGCAGATGAGATTTAAGGTGTCCCCCACACCCCCCCAACCCCGGCCCTGTGCTTATGCACTCTGCCTTGGGAGATACGGGCACGGCGTGGAGACCACGAAGGTTCCCTGGCCAGCCTTTTCATTGACCAGCATCTGGGGAGTTGGAGCTGGCAGAGCTAATAGTAAAAGGCAGGCCACTTCTGTACAGATTACAGTTAATGCTTGGATCATGTGAGAGAAACCAGAATAACGTGAACAATTTTAAACAGAAAGAAGTCCCACTTAAAACATCAACGCCTGCCCCCCGCCTCACCAGAAGCACAGAGCTCACACTGATAGGCTTGTCAATGTAAGGGGAAAAAAATGCTTCTCGTGGGTATTTGTACTTAAAATATGCTGTAGTCATAATTAAAATTCCATGTGGTTTCCCTTATTTTGATGCAGAAGCCTCATTAAAACCCCCGATGCGGGTCCCTGCCAGTAAACTCCAATATGGTTTTGAATTTATTCCTCCACCCCCTCACCTCCTCTGTTTTACCTGATACATTCTGCTGATGTTTTTATTACCCGTCATATGCCAGGATCGCTGTACCTTTCTGGTTTATAGATGCCGGCTAATGGAAATTGACATTCATTTTTCAATTAACGAGCTCTGGTTGTGGTTTATAGAAAACAATGCAACAAATTTCTGCTAGGTTTACAGAATTTTCACCAATCGTTTCTCATCGTTTGAGACTGTAATGTCTTGAGGATTAACTCCTTCTGGGCAAAGAAAGCTAATGTGGACTTTAAAGGGATTATACAGTCATTTTTATAACTTACAAAACGTAGAATTTTCTGGAATTGCCTTACTCATCTCACGCTACCAAGAAATGTTTCTGAAACACACCGCAATGTGTTCTGTATGAAGAAATATTAACAACTCCTTACAGTCTCACGTGAGATCCCTTATATAATAATCATTGGTGAGGAAAAGGAAAGAATTCTAAACTTGAAAAGAAAAAAAAATAAAGCCCTCCTTAATCTTCAGTTTACAATAATTGTTGCAGCAGCAAACGATATAATTAAACTTTCTTTCACTGAATACGGTTGTATCTGTTTTAATATGTTTTGCACAATGAACTTGGGTATTCTTTTAGACAGCCTTCTTGGGTGATCTTGACATCGTGTACTAAACTACACACACCTGTTTAACTAGCCACATTACAACTACAAACTTACCAAAAAAAAAAAAAAAACCCAAAAAACAAAAACCGAAACCCAACAACAACAAAAGACTCAGATGTTGTATCAACTAAAGTAAGGAAAATGTATTATCTACTTATTTTTTTTAAATATTTTTATTTATTTCTAGGAGAGAGAGAGAGACAGCGTGAGCAGGGGAGGGTCAGAGAGAGAGGGAGACACAGACTCCGAAATAGGCTCCAGGCTCTGAGCTGGCAGTCAGCACAGAGCCCGACGTGGGGCTCGAACCCACGAACCGCGAGATCATGACCTAAGCGAAAGTCGGACGCTTAACCGACTAAGCCACCCAGGCGCCCCATATTATCTACTTATTAAAATGGTCAAGATGAAATGCTGGAGAGTTCTGCAAGTACTATTACCTCAATCTAATTTTATAAATGTAAAGCAAAAGCTCAGTAACCGCTCCAGTGATGTGCCTTGTAGCCTAAGAGCTCCCCTGAGCCAGCTTTAAAACCCTTGACTACAACCTACTGATTAAATAAAGCCAGTACTGCCTGGAGTTACATGAAACCCAAGATAAACATGGCACATCTTCCCAAAGGGCTGGTTTTACCCAACCTGGAGATTGGGTATATTGCACAGTAAACATTAATATGATCTACTGTAAACATTAATATGATATGGAGTAGAGCACAACACTTGGGTGAGTTTCTAGGTAAACAGACAAAAACCAAGTGCAACATAATTTTGCACTTATGAGATTTAGGTTGTGTCCCCCAGATTCCCTCTTACTAGAGGGAACCCATTTACTCTCCTCTGCTGTTGGTGCTACTCTGATGAAAGGCCCAAATCCCTCATTTACTGCTAAGATAATCCATTCTAATCTTCCCCATTAACAAACAGGAAAGCTGAGAACAAGAGAAGGGGAGCCACGTATACTACAAAGGCCTGCCGCTCGAGAGATACAGAGCCATGACTTCTGACCTCTTTGCAATCCTAGTTACCCTTAAGGAATCTGGTGACACAATCACAGGTACATATATATCTTGCCTTGAAAATCTAACTTTGCGGGAAAACATTTAAGCAGGCTCTTCCAGTACCTACACGTTGCCTCAAAGAGAGTTACTGTCTTTGGGATCTACTGACAAACTCTTTGACGCCTTGTTGGATGTAATCTGCTAAATCGTGGGCAATTAGTTCAGTTGCTCACAGCATAATGGGAATGAGACCTGGGTCAAGGGTTTGATTCCCTTAGGACCTGCTCATTTCCTACAGACGCGTTTCATTCCGGAACTGTTATCTGTACCTCTGGCCACAGTCAGATAGCTGGCAAAGGAATGCAGCTCTCTTTATGAGAGCTGCAAGAACCCTGCTCATTAAAACAGGAGCACCAGAGCCTAATATACATGGAAAGAATATATTAATAAAATGTCCATGAAGCTCAAATAAAAATAAAATCAATATTAAGAGTAAAAAAAAAATCTTGGGGCGCCTGGTTGGCTCAGTCGGTTAAGCATCTGCCTTCAGCTCAGGTCATGATCTCACGGTTTGTGGTTTTGAGCCCCACGTTGGGCTCTGTGCTGACAGCTCAGAGCCTGGAGCCTGCTTAGGATTCTGTGTCTCCCTCTCTGTCTCTGCCTTTCCCCCGCTCATGTTCTATCTCTCTGTCTCTCTCAAAAATAAATAAACATTAAAGAAAATTAAAAAGAAATAAAAATTTAAAAAATATATAAAAAATCTTGCCTCTTCCCCCACCTGCCAAGGTCTATGGGGAAAAAGGAAAGTCTCTCTTTACCCAATAGGGTTTCTTGGGTCTTCAGAGCAAGTGGAAAGTGTGGTGGAATGAACTGAAACCAAAGAAAAGTGAGGATGAAAGAGAGTCCCTGATCTTGGTCTCATGTCCTACGATCCGCCCCCACCAGCATCTTTTACACACTGCTTTCCAGTGCGTTATCTCGCGTCATGCTTGACTCCTAAATAACGAGTGGGCTGCTGAGGGCAGAGATTTGTCTAATCCTTGTTTGCCTCCCCTTCAGTGCTTAAAACAGTATTACTGGACGTTTCCGGGCCTTTACCTAATACTTTTGTGTACATCTTCTCACTTAGAGGCCCTCCATAAATCATGGCTGGCCTGAGAATGGGCAAGGAGATCTCTAGAATGACTGGAAACAGGAGTTTGAAAACAGTAACAGACTGGGCATTTGCCATTTGGGGTGGTCCGCTAGGAAATACTGTATCCGTGCACTGTCCCCTCTCAGCAGCAGGATACACATCCGACCTGAGAAGGCAGGTCAAGCACGGGAAGGAAGAGGGGCCCTGAAGCCAAGTGGAACTACGCTGGTATAGGCAAAGTCCCCTGTCCTACTTTTTAATGTAGGGCGTAAACCTACAGAATGAAAAGCCATCATACTTCTCCGCAATGAGGTGTTAACTTCAAAGCTTCATTGGGGCTTTTAAATGGTAGGAGTTATTGCTTTGGCAAATCTCAAATAAAGCTCAAGTACTTTTTATTAACCCCCTCACAGCATTCTTTGTTGCAGAACATAGAATACTCAAGATCGCCACAGAGCTGCTTTCCTGTAAGAATCTTCTTCCCCTTCTACAACATTCCTGCTGCCCTTCCCCAACTGCTCTATTATATAATTTCCTATTTTCCTCCTGTTCCAATAGCATTTATTTTCCATATCTCTCTTTTGGGCCCTGAAGAGTCACTACTTTCCTGAATTATTAGCTGTTTCTTAGCCTGTCCTCTCCAACTATTAAAGTAAGCTTTGGATGGCAAAGGTCATGATTTATTTTCCTCTCATGACCCTTCTGCACAGTAGGAGCTTAAGTTTTTGGGGGTTTGCCTTTTAATGTTCATATATGGATGGATGGATAAATGAATCGATAAGTTAAGTTCGTCTAGGGATCAGGAACTCTGTACAATGGCTGGTACATTTTTGACAAATTAAAAAAATAGACAAAATAAGCATTAAAGTAATGCTGACATCAAACCTAACATGTATTCTAACACTATTCCAAACCATAAATCCTTGTAAAACTCTCTTTAAAGAGTGTCCAAAGCTCTTCCCAAGCATCATTACATCACCTGACCTCATGTTCCAGACAATCAATCACCACTAGTGAACAGATACCTCTGTTTTGCCATTGGTGGTGTTCCCAGTATCCTCAGAGCCAGCATCTGCATTATACGTCTACACTGGGGGCCATACGGACAACAGATGAGGGAGCAGGAGGCCCAGGCCACAAAAACATGGCCTGTGGGAAGGTGAGTTAGCACGCTCACTTTCCTCGGGATCCCAGGGCAACCGCCCCCACGAAGGTTAGTTATTTGGGGTAGGTAGTCAAGGTAACAGAAGGTAAAACTGACACTGTCAGAATCTCTGGACCAGTATGGACAGCAAGCACATCAGAGGCATCAATAACCAAAGATGACCTTTACAGAGGAAGAAAGGGAAGTGTGGAGTCAAGGTACAGCTGAATGATACTGGGAGATTAAAACATGGCTCCACTTCCTATGCTGCCCCGACATGCATGCCGGTGAGAAATGTAGAAGATCTGCTTTGAGTTTCCTTGGATGTGCATTCTATGGAAACACATGCAGGGACAGGGAAACTCTCTTCAGGCCACACAAAAACCAGAGGGGGCCAGCCCCGCCCAGGCACAGGTCAGCCACCTTTCACAAGGCATGACCGAGCACCTCCACCATGAAGGGTGGAGAGTGAGGGGAGGCTATTGGCATATTCAGAATCCTCTGTTCTCCTTTTCCAAGGTCATGTCTCACTGCTCCTCAGTTTGAACCCTCTTCTTCGAGGCAGGACATATACTCAGGACCCTCACTGGAGCTTTGCACACAGTCTCCCCAGACTCAGGACCTCTTCTCTTCTCTCTGCCAGGTTGGGCACTATCTTTTAAGCTCACCAACAGGGGCGGGGCGCCTAGGTGGCTCAGTCAGTTAAGTGTCTGGCTGGCTCAGGTCATGACCTCACTGTCTGGGTTTGAGGCCTGCATCAGGCTCTGTGCTGACAGCTCAGAGCCTGGAGTCTGCTTCAGATTCTGTGTCTCCCTCTGTGTCTCTGCCCCTCCCCCGCTCACAGTCGGTCTCTCTCACTTTCAAAAACAAATAAACATTAAAAAATTTTTTTAAAAAGCCCACCAATACACAAGAACTTCCCGGTATACAAATTCTTATCATGTTTGCTTTGTCATGTACATCCTGAACATTTACGTATATAAATTCTACTTCATGCATTTTAAAGTATTATCATTGTTTTTAGATAAGTATTGTCATTTTCCAACCAAGCAGAAAGCAAATTAAGAATGAGAATCATGTATCCTTTTAGATCCTACCTAGTACCTAGTACCGTGCTGAGAAAGGACGGGTACTTCCACAAAATGTGCTACACAGATGAATGACTAACATAGTCTCTAATAGGCAACAGGAGAGAAGCAGAAATGCTATGTAAATATCATCCAAAAATTGATTTTAGATTATATGCAGAATAGTACTTTGCATTTTCCACCTTGAGGTTTTAGAGGATTTTTACATCAATTTTCTTAATTTCCCTGAATTTGCCCCCTCACACTAAAATGATCCAGTATCTATCATTAAATTAGCTTTACTTGTAATTACATTAGATAATAATTGGAAAAATATACCCTATACAGGAGAAATGTAACGGATCACACTGATGGAGAAGAAACCAGCAAAATGAGAATGTGAAACCAATTTTTTTAAGATAATGAAAGGTCAGACTAGCAAACTCCATAGTTTTGCAGAAGAGAGGAAAAGTGCCTCAACTATCCAGGATAAATATTTATTTTCCATGTTGTAATGAATTGTACTTTTCCACTGCATGCTCACCAATTCTGAAAGACCAGCTGATCCTAAGGCTAAGAAAGCATGCTATGCTGGAGGAAAGAGAGAGGGGGGGAAAAAAACCAAAAAGAACACAACAACCTGGTGGTTTCCAGAAACTTCCTTAACCCACCCAAATTTTGAGGATATTGTTGGAATACTGTATTTCCTCTTTTTGAAGGGAAAGGAGGCAGGCGGTAGGAGATGTGGGAGTGTATGCACATAGGCAGTGGGAGTAAGAGAGAAGGAAGGAACCAGAGGGTTGGGGTGGGGGGTGGAGAGTAACGGAGGAAAAATGAGAGAGATCTTCTTGCTAGGCCCTGATTAAGAACTTTTTAAAGGCTAGGAAGGGTGGGTAGTCTTTGAAACCAGATCCTCTGCAGGAAGGAGGCCAGCACCCAGGACACCGTGTCTTTCAGAAGGGGCCACCCACGGTGCCGTGGCGGTCATATGACTGCTCTGTCACATCCTGAAGCCATTTCCAGCCCATGCACACGTCTGTGCTCCCATTTAGAGAGGATGGGATATATTGGGAACACACATATGGAAACACTTTCAGAGAATCAGTTTCCATGAAATTCATAATGAGCCAAGTGGCTTCAGATGTGGTTGCGTTCCTCCGATTAGCCAGAAAAAAAAAAGGAAAAAAGGAGGAAAAAGGGGACAAATCCACCCTTTCAGACCTTATTTCAGTTTCAGAGAAATTAAAAACCACTAATGACTTATGGCTACCAAAACACGGAGCCACAATTAAGAGAGGAAAAACTAGGAGAAAGAGGGAAAGAGGTTTAAAGACAGTAGTCTTCCCCTCCTAAAAATAACAGCATCAATATCAGTAATCTTATCTTAAATCAGGGGGAGGCTTTCCTGTGATGGTATCTGTCCAGAGCAGCACAATTCATTTTCTGACATCCTGGCAGAATGCAGTGCGCATGCGCGTGTTGGGGGGTGGTGGTGGGGAGGCGGAGGCTCCGAGACCAGCTCTTATTTGATAACATATGTGGCCAATTAATATTATTTTAAAAATTGCAACTAAATGATAAATTGTTCCTAAGTAAATCTTTCAAAAAAAGCCTGGATGCAGAGGGGACAGCCTGGTATTTTCTCGTGGCCTGTGCTAGTGGTAACTCAGACTATATTAAAAGCAGAAATTTATGAACTGGTTGAGATGTTATATATTAGTCACCAAAGCCCAGGTGATAGGAGGGCATGAAATACAAGAAGGGAACAAGTAGGGGAGGGTTTTTAAAGAGGGACACATAACTGATATTAGTAAGGCCGAACACTGTTTTTATATTAAAAAACGGGCATTTTACAGAGTAAAAGTAACGTGAAGATACGAGACCTGAAAAGGCTCTCGGCAGAGGAGTTGGGGTTCTTTGAGGTTGTGTCAATGGACTGAGGAGCGCGGCAGCAGTGAAAAGAGCCCCGGAGTTTCCTCTGCCCTTTGGGGTGCTTCAGTGGAAAAATCGGAGGAGCGTTCCTCTGGAGTTTGGTAGCATTCCTGAACATGGAATTGTTCAGGAATGCTCTGACTCCAGGTTGCTGGGAACCGGCACTGGCTATTGCTTAACAGAACAACCTTTGCTCTGAGCCAACCATAGGGATCTCATAAGAGATTTAATATTCACGGTGTCCCATGATGTTGCCAGTTTTACGAAGAGGAAAGATCAGCTAACCAGACAAGTGAGGGGGGATGGCTCTGATCTGCAGAGGATCTTGACAGAAGCACTTCTACTCACATTTTGGCACTGAATCCGCCCCACAGCTCTGTGAGGTACACAATGTCACTGACCTCAATGTCACTGACACCCCACCCCGCCACATTGAGGATGACACACTGAAGCTAAGGGAAGTGATTTCCTCAAAGTTACAGATCGGTAATGGGTGGCCAGGACTGGTCCCAGACCTGTGGGGCACTCGGCTGCCACAGGCTTCTCCACGTGCAAAAAATCAGGCTCATTCTTCATGCCAGTTCTAACTGATCGGCCATGCCCACCTGGAGGGCGATGATGAGGAAGGGGCTTGATTAATTATCAAGGACAGCCATGGGGATAGAGACGGGATGGGGTGTGAGATGGGGAGGCTGATGCGTGCCACCTGTTTGCCACGCTCGACTCGGCCCCCGGATTCCCCCGTTGTCTTTGCCGCTGATGCTCTAAGAAAATCTTGGGTGAATCACTTTTTCTATTTGTCAGGTTCTCTCATGGGGGAAGACTCTCGTAAGTGAAAACTGGCAAAAGTACACAGCGAAGGGCAAACATCTCCATCTCAAAAGGGCGTTCCTTCCTACAGGTACCACTTGAACTAGCAGAGCCAAAGGAAAAGAAAACTGAAGACATTGGGTCCAAACTGGGAAAGACCCGAGTTGAGACGCAGAATTCTGAAAGTCCCGGCTTACCCCGCACACCCAACTCCAGGCCCCACCAGAACTCTTCCGTAAAAAGCATGCCCATTGCAGTGGGGAGAGGAGGCAAGGACAGCAAATCATCACTGCAGGGACCACATTCTGAATGCACCCCCCTGAATGCACACACTGTGTTTCCAGCTTGCACTTCAATTCTCCGCTTCCTCAAGGAAGAGCTCTGCGCCTCTCAATCTGAGCGCCAGTGCACTCAGACTCTGCCTCTGGGTCCAGCACTGAGCCAGAAAGGCCTGGAGGAAGGAAAGTCAGCTCCAGGCAGCAGCTGCCCCTGAGGCGGTTTTAGTCAAAACCTGAGAAGCCTGGCTTTTCCCTCCAAAGGCTTAGCACCCCAGTGTGATCCAACACCCCCACAAGATTCAAACCACCCAATGCCCCAAGACCCAGAATTTGAACCAGATCGCCAAAGTACTAACTACTCAGTCTCTCTAAGTCAGCTCCAAGGGGTACAGCTAGGACAGAGCTAACACAATCCATACTAATTAGGATCCAAGCCGCAGGTGTGAGGCTCCAGCAGGGTCCTGCCCGGACGAATTCTTAGGTTTTCCCTCCCTCCCTCTACATGGAGGGAGGGTGTCACATGGACACCCCGAACTGCTCCCCAGAGCAAGGCCTGAGCTGGTCATACCCAGGGACCCTCTGCCCACACGTGGCTTTTCTGGGTTTCTGAATCCTCAGCTCGTCCAGCCTACTGGTTCCTCAGGACGCCCTTGCTCATCACTGCCTACCTGTTCCATGACTTCATGTCAACGCTCGTTACATAAGGATGTGTACCTTTCTAGCTCTCTCTAGCCACACAACAAACATCTGCTGGGCTGGCAGCCTCGTCTCAACTTACCTTTCCAATCTTGTCTCACTCTACTTCATCAAGTCTGCAATCCAGTCAAACTGGACCCGTTTCCATCTTCTGTAGGACCTCGCACTTCCCCACCTTCGTGCCCTGGTTTACATGATCCCCTCAGGCCCTCAGTATCCCCACCCTCCAGCCTCTCCAGTCCCCTGGAATTCTAAGCAGCCTTTAAAACCCACCTCACAATCCCCCTCTGCTTCAAAGATCCTTCTCGGGTTCTTGTTTTGGCCCCAAAGGGACCTCTCCATCTGCACCTCATTCTCCACCCGTATCTCTCTCGAGGCGTGTGCGTGCAGTGGACCCACACCACCCGTATCACTGCCATGAGCCTAATCAGTTTCTTGAGAACAGGCTCTGTCCTTGTTATCTTTAAATGCACTGTCGCTCCTCTCCGAGTGACATGTGGGAAGTATTGAAGTCTGCGTGTGAGGAAGAAGGGATGGGGACACCCTAACTGCACTCTGTGTATGCTTCTGGCTTCTGCCCGTGCATCCTCAGCCAACTGCTTTTCCTGACCTACAGTCCCCGTGCTTGCCAGGGCCTAAAGGGCTGGGATTAGTTCCAGAGCCACGACTCTGCCGTGACCCCCCGTTTGCGGCTGCGTCTCCTGTTCTAACCTATTCCCTGTTTTGCATCCCTGATCCTCAAAACAAAACTTTTTTTCTCAGGTCGCACACTGCTTTTAAGCTGTCCCTGTTTTTCTGGACTTCTGGTTTTCCCTTCCCCAAAAGGGCCGGTGAGGTAGGCATGACACATACCAGCTGATAATGAAGCTTCGTCAGAGAAGGAAAGTACTATCTCAAGGAGGGAATCAGTGGCCAAAATGAAGTTGTCGGGTTTCCTAATTTGTGTCCCTTTTCCACACTGGGCTAGTCTCATTAGCATCCACTATTTTTCATCCTATTAGAAATCCTGATGGGGGAAAGGACGGTATTTCTTTAGCAACAGGGAACATTTCAATTGAAGTTTTTTGTTTTTTTTTTTTTTACACAGTGATGACAGGCACGCCTTCTCACATTGGAGGGTTAGACCCAGTAACATCAGGAAACAAACTACTAAGCTTTATTTAACTTAAAAACTGACTCACTCCAAGAAGAACTTCTTTTGCTTTGTTTCTAGAGGGTAGCCTAAAAGCACGTACAAGAGTCTTCATCCTATCCGGGGACAAAGCTCCTCATACAACTTCCGAATCCTAACGCAGAGCTACAGTGACTCGTTCCTCTGACGATCTCAGTTTCTCCACTCAAGCCTCGCACACGGAATTAACTCAAAACTTCTGCAAAAGAGACGTCCCTTTTAGAGTTTGATTTGGCATCGGTTTCAAAGAGCTGTTTGTATATTTTAGAATATGTAGAATTTTCCTTTGATTGAAACCTCTCTTTTAACAATGGACAAGAGATGATTTCTCTTCTGAGTGATTTAAACAAAAACAAACACATCTTAGTTACATAGAGCCTTGTTCTCAAAGTGGTTTTTTTTGAGAGAAATCAAACCCTACAGATTGTTAAGCATTTGGCAAAAGCCTTCAAACAGCCAAAGCCAAATAATAGTGAACTTTTTCCTTGTTGTAGGAGATAAACAAATACTAGAGCAAATCGGGGGTTGGGGGGGGGAATCTCCTTTCACTTTCTACTCCGCTTGATAACACACACACACACCCCTTCAGAGGGGTTTCATCCTCTAAGCGTACTTCTGGTGCTATAGTCATAAAACTTGCCACAAATGGCCGCTTTCAACATCTGTTTGTGGCTGCTCCCAGACTCCCTGAATTCCTTTGGGACGTGAAGCCCTCTGTCTCTCAAGTGTAAACAGACATACCTAATTATGTATTAAGGTGTCTGAGAAGAGCTACTTGTTTTGATGATCCCCGTCCCCCCCACCCCTCAAAAAAGAGAACGAGCAAGCGAGCCTGGTCTGCTCTGTGTGCTGTGGGACAAACAGTAGCCCAGTGGTAGCTCCTCTTCCCAGCCTGAGAATACAGTGCACCGAGTCTCTTCCAGATGTTGGGCCCAAACAGCCATGACTGGTCAAGAGAGATGGTGCTGTCACCGAGCCAGGGCAAAATCTATTCAGCTTCTTCATAAGGATTTAATTTCAGGGTAAAAGAGGAAAGAGCAAAGGAGGAGGAGATAATTTAAGGGTAGCTTTCTTTCCTTCTTCAGATCACAAGGGGCCATGGACAGCAATAACAGAAAAAATGGCAGCAGCCTGTTAGAAACGTAGCAGGAGAGAACCATTCTAGAGCCCTGGACGATATGGGATGTGGGTTCTGGTCACAGCCCTGGCCCGGGTGAGCAGGGCTGCCATGAGGAGCCCCTTCCCCTCCCTGACCCACACGTCCCTTGTCAGTAAGATGACAGAATTGGATGAAATCATCTCGATGGGTTTCTAGCTGCAAAATGCTGATTCTGCTACATGTGAGGCAACCTGGAGAATTCTAAAAATACCCTTAAAAGTTCTATGAGAAATTCTGTCCCTCTCAAGAAAGATGCCCATTCATTAAAAAATAGTACCTCAGGTTTTTTTTTTTATGAGGTATATCCACTTTGCAAAAAATACCCAGCTTTTCTCTCCAGATAACAAATGTCAATTAGAAAATCGAGACTATTTTCCCACAAAATAAAAAAAAAATGTAACTGTTAGCAACAGTTTGCAACGGCCTGAAGAAAAAGGGACCACTTTTTACAAAAGCTTTTCATTGTTAAATGGAGCAGTAAAGAGGGTTAAAATCAGTTTTAGGCTCACACATTTGATGAGAAATATGATGTGAGCTCATTCTCTTTAGCTCCATGTTTTGGATTCTTCAAGTAAATTGTTTTGGTCTGAACTATCTGAAATTAAAACAAATAACATTTTACATCAACCTTTCCAACACTTGCAGAATAAGAGATATAGTTAGGCATAATTTAAGTAGCTTGGGTTTCTCTGTCCCACATATAAAAAGATGTACTTTGAGGTTTTAGGATGTCATTAATATGTACATTTTTAATCTCTCAAATAAAATTCAGATTTACAAAATTAGGAGGTAGACGGTTTCCACTGTTATTTCTGGCAGGCACTTGGTGAGTTTTACTTTATTTTGGGTACCCTGACTTGTAGAAAGCATGAAGGGTAGTAAGTTAGTAAGGACTGCTGGTGTTCTGTCCCCAGGTGCAGGCTGGAAAGACCAATGCAATGAAACTCCCTCCCAAGATGGTACCCTACAGGCTCGGTAGCAAAGTCTGGTTCTGCTATGGGGAGACCCTCATGACAAAGCCTAGTGAGGAAAATTTGGAACCAAAAGACCTGGGCTTGAGAGTTGACTCTCCTGGTCTTTCCATTGTATGACCCAGGTCTAGTCTCTGAATGTCTCAGAGCCCCAATTTCCTCCTGGTAAGACAGAGATTACAGTAATATCTATGCTCCCGTGAGCTGTTGCAGTGATTAAATGAGATGATGTCTGTGAAAAGTGTTTTCTACATATTTAAAATACTATTGAAATCTTATTACCATTACTAATGCTAAGATTTTACTATCCCCTTTGGACTCGGTTGCTGTAATTCACCCCATTTTCCTCAGCACCTAATTCGTCTTAAAACACTTGGTGGTCTAGAAGCATTAATTTCTGCCATCCAAAAATTCCCTCTTATAGGATGTCCTGAGCTTCCTGAGTCTTTTCAATGTCTTCGCTCTCTGGAGTTCCCGATTTAGAGCAGTAGAAGGATCTATGCTTCCCCCTGAGGATGCCTCCTCCTTTCTGGTGGCGTCTTTAGTTCTTCTTCACATGCTCCTTGATACCTGCCCAAGTTTCCACCTCTCTCAGCTGACCCGACCTTGAGGCCGGCATCCTCTGAGACAGCAGCCCGCCCTTCTGCTGGAATCCACCTGTTGCTTAGCTGCTCTGGGCCACCGACCTCCTCACCTCCGGTGTGGTGCTGCGGGGGAATCCACGGTCCTAACTCGCAGAGTGTGTTTGTATCCATCTCTTTATTCATTCCGCTTCCCTTGATGCCAGCCTGCTTGTTATACGTGTTAGAGCTTACCTGCCTCATCTGTGGGCAGCTTGATGTAAATGACTCCAATTTGCATTCTACATAACCTAAGTGGTACAGCTGATGTGATTTTTATAAACTTCTAAGGGCGCCTGAGTGGCTCCCTCTTTGGCTAAGGTTGTAATCTTGAGGTCTGTGAGTTCGAGCCCCATACTGTTCGGGCTCTGTGAGTTCGGGCTCTGTGCTGACAGCTCAGAGCCTGGAGCCTGCTTTGGATTCTGTGTCTCCGTCTTTCTCTCCCTCTTCCCTGCTCGCACTCTCTCTCTGCCTCTCTCTCTCCCTCAAAAATAAACAAATGTTAAAAAAAATTATAAACTTCTAGAAAGATTCGTTTCAAACTTTTAACTAGAAGTTCTACTATTTATACTTTGAGATGTTACTTTTTTATTAAATGTTGGCAGGAAGATCCTTGGGTGGAGTTCACTTTGGGAAAATAGTTTTTCTCTTTCAGGCACCAGGCAACCTGGCATAGAAGAGCAGGAAAGGGCAGGGGAGCCATCTGTGGGGACCCAGGGAGCCGTGGCCTCCCAAGTCCAAAGCTGGCACTTTGAATACTAGCTCGGAAAGTGTGCACACGGGCTGAAACATAATGGTGGCTCCAGTTTTCTAGTCCTGAAGTCCTAGTTTTGCCCAGTCACCACTTCTGTGATCTTTGATATCACACTGCAGTGTGGTAGCAGAAAAGAACAGTGCCCAAGGCTTAAGCACGAGTGTGATCAAGACCATCCCTCAAGCGAAGAGGAAGAAGATTAATTATACACATTTGTACCATAGGGATTTGGAAGTCCTGGCTCCTGGGGAGAAAACACCCCTCTTTCTAGTAGAGGGCACTGCTCTTAAATTTCATTCCTTTAATGAGTGACTTTTTTCCCCCCAATGGCTTGTTCCCTGTTGTTTCTCAATCTAGTTTGGCCTCCCCCTTACACTGAATCTTTGGCTTCTATTATCCTTTACTGTTCTATCCCAAATGACAAAGCTAGGGAGAAGGGTTAAAAACTAGGTTTGACCGCCAAAGAAACAGCCAACCTATTACCCAGAATTCCAATCTGTAAAGTGTTGAGAATCCTTGGACTAATGATACATCTCCCATCCTATGAGAGGCTGACATTCTATGAATTGTATCTTCTTTTGAGTCCTCTGTGCTTCCAAAACCCAAGCTGGATCCCTCAAATAAATTTTAACTAGATTAGGTCACTGCTCCCAAGACCTGGATTTTACTGCTTTCCTTCTTTTCTTTAAAAAGAGTGATGGGACTTTTCAGCATGAGTACCTCTGCACCTTGAATTCCAGAAAGATGCAGATGTCCACGGAGAGTCAGACTTTTGTTACATTTCAAACATGAAAGGTAAAGAATTGCTCTTATCTTCACAAGATCTGGAAGCTGACTTCTAGAGTCACTAATTGAAGGTTGGAGGTGAGGGTTATCTCTTTTGAAGGCACAGGGGATGGTGAAAGAATCCAGAAAGGGCGTGACAGCTGATTACAACACTTATGCTAATTGTCTCAGCTACTTAAAGCTTCCTCCTTCACCCTTATTGTGTGTTTATGGCATTCTACCAATTCAAGTTCTTTCCAATTTAAGATACACCTGAGTTTCTCAATCCTCTGGGAAGAAGTTGTTCTAGGTGCTTCTTCCATTCACAGAGAGGGCAAGCGCTCATGCCTCATCTAGCTTTACTTTGCTCCTAGGCAAGATATTAGCGGCCAGCCCAAGGTAAGTCAGAACTGGCCCCTTGTTCAGGGGTCCCCTCACTTCAGAGCTGTTGCTGCACATTGCTGGGCATATGGGCACCTGCATTGCCAGCTTGGTCACACCAGTGTGGCGATTTTCACTGTATTCCGTCTTAAAGGAGTAAAAGGAATTGGTGTGATCAAGGCTATGAAAGACATTGAAAAAGTACTACCTATATTGGAAGAGGGTGAGAAAAACGTACAGTGCCGGTCAGTCCCCCCCAAATTAATCTCATTATTGGCTTCACGGCACTGAAATCTGTGTGTGCACAGTGCCAAGGAAGGGAAGCTCCTGGAAATAATCAGATTGATGTGTCAGTGAGAACAACCGAACCAAGCGTTTCAGCTCTCGAAATGGATTTCTGGCCTGATTTTTCAGGTTGGTGGGTTTGTATTCACCCAATAGTTCAAGCAGTTTCTGAATTACCACTTCACTCTGGGGTGTACAAACAGTGTCCAAAGGTTAACTAAAATTTTACAAGATGTAATATTATTCCTTTAAAGTAGCCTAACAGCTGGGGAAAGGCACAGCTAAGACATCTTGATGATCCAGGCATCCGGCTCCAGTCCGGAGTGTCTCCGTCCTCACCACTTTGAGGCCACCTTCCTCCCACCTGGGTGGCCGCCACCGCCTCCCGGACACACCCTTGCTTCCTCCCCATCCTCATACACAGCTCTCCCCCCAACAGCCAGAGTGACATTTTGTAACTCGAAATCCATTTATATCTTGACTCTGCTTAAGATTTGCCCGTGGTAGGGGCGCCTGGATGGCTCAGTCTTGATTTCGGCTCAGGTCGTGACCTCAGAGTTTGTGAGTTCGAGCCCTGTGTCGGGCTGCTGGGATTCTCTCTCTCCCTCTCTCTCCTCCCCTCTCCTGCTCTCTCCCTTAAATAAATAAGCTTAAAAAAAAAAAAAATCTGCCCATGGCTTATGGCTGTGCGGACCAACAAACCCAAACTTCTGCCTCTGACCAGCAGAGGCCCAGCATGACCTGGAATAGCAATCACTCTGATTTCATCTCACTTTCTACCCACTCTGGCCGCCAGACATTCTTCTCGACACCTCAGGGCCCTTGGTCTGGCCTTCTCTGCTGTCTGCAGTGGGCTTCCTCATAACATCACCCTATTTTACTTTCTTTACAGGCCATATCCGTAGGTAATATTTTCTCATTTTCAGTTGCCTACCCTTCCCCAATAATAGCTAACATTTATGATCAGGCATTACTCTAAGAGCTCTATGTACTTTATCCTTTTTTCCTTATAACAACCTCCTGAGGTTAGTGGTATTATTATTAGCCCACTTCACAGATGACGAAACTGTGGTACAGACAAGCTAAGTAATAGTCCCAAGATCACATAGTAAGTGAGTCAAAAAACCTGGGTTTAAACCCAGAGCATCTGGCTCCAAAGACTGTTTAATCACTGCATCATATGTCAGTAGGAAAAGCTCCCTGAGCTTTTCTATCTTACCCATCGCTATCTTTAGTGACTAGAACCATACCAATAAATGAGTGAATTTAACGTTGACAATGATTTGTATTAATAAAGACTTTTATCGTGTGGTCATAAAATACAATGATAGCACTGTTTCACTAAAAGGAACTTTGTTTTAATTCTAATAATATTTTCTCTAAATATATTCTTTCTTTACTATATAGAAAGTCTGGTCTTCTCATCCCTTTTATCCTATTATTAACAGAATTCACCTGTTCTTTTGTTTTCATAATTGTTAGCAGGTAAGATTCTCAATTCTTCAGTAAAATACATTATATTTCGTTATAACCATCCCCAGGTAAAGAGAGTATAAAATAGATAAGTCACCATGCAAGGGTATATAAAATGTCAATAAAACAAAGTTTTTTTTAAATTTTAATAAAGCCGTGGTTTCAAAATCTCTCTGCAGACTCAACACAAATACAAATGTACAAGGCTTCACATTCAATAGAAATTCAACTGTGGTCAAATGTCAAGGTCTTTGGTATTAATTAACCTGATCCTAGACTGCTTCCCATCAGAATCAACTGAAGCACAAGACAAAACTTTTCTTGACACCTAGAGTAGTTATTCCTACTAATTTAGTTCATAAACCAAGTACTACACCAGCTTTTATTTTTATTACGGGTGGCAGTATTTAGAGTTCTGACCTGCTGATTCCTGAATGTTTCTGAGAGAAAACCTGCCCTTTCAGGACTTATTTTAGAATCACAGACATTCACAGCTTTATGATGCACCTTGAAGAGTGTCTAGCCCAAGTTGCTCATTTTGCACACAAGGAACCTAAGACCTATAGAACTTAAGTGAGCTGCTCAAGAACTCAGGTCCCTCAATTCCCAGCCAAGCACGGTTTCTGGCATGTTGTGAGTGATGCTCTGAGTGATCACTGTGCTATATATGTGGGCCTCAGAAGGAATATTTTTCTAACAAACCAAACCAATGCAACACAATTTTATTGAGCAACTGCTGCTTTATCAGTGTTGGGTTCCATCCAATTTTGGGGGTGCATGTCCCGATTTAAGTGCTTTAGTCATCTGCTGGATTAAACAGGTCATCTGAGGTTTTACTGACCCTTTGAAAGTTAAGCCAACTGTATTCGTTAACCCAACAGTACCATTAAGCACTTGAACATCAACGATCTAAATGCACCATTTAGGGCAGAGACTGTTAAAGTGGATCAAAAAATAGGACCCAACTGTATGTAATCTACAAGAAGCCCACTTTAAATGTAAAGGCACACAGAGGTGACATAAAGCAACAGGAACTCACATTCGTTGCTGCTTGGAATGCAACATGGCACGGCCACTTTGGGAAATAGTTTGGCAGTTTCTTACAAAAGTAAATACACTCTCACCATGTGATCCAGCCATTGCACTCCCTGGCATTCACCCAATGAAGATGAAAAGTTATGTCCACATAAAAAGTACACATAGATGTTTATAGGTTATAAGGTACTCACACTACCTGTCCGTGAAGTGCTATAATGCTATTGAGGGTAGACTAGGAGTAGTGGTAAATGTATATTGCAAACTCAGGATAACCACTAAAAGAGGGTAAAAAGAGAAACATAACTGATATGCTAAGAAAGGAAAGAAAATAGAGGCATATAAAATGCTCAACTGAAACCACAAAAGGTAGAAAAAAAATGGAAGGGGGCGCCTGGGTGCCTCAGTCGGTTAAGTATCTGACTCTGTTTCAGCTTGGCTCAGGTCATGATCTCACAGTTCATGAGTTTGAGCCCCACATCAGGCTCTGTGCTGACTGTGTGGAGGAGCCTGCCTGGGATTTTCTCGCTCTCTCTCTCTCTCTCTGCCCCTCCGCCACGCTCTTTCTCCCTCCCCATCTTAAAATAAATAAATAACTTTAAAAAAAGAAAAAGAATGGAAGGCAAGAAATAGGATAAAGAACAGGGCAATAAAAAGCAGTAACAAATATGGTAGACATTAATCCAACTACATCACTAAACACTTTGAATGTCAATGGTCTAAATGTACCAATTAAAAGACAGAGATTGTCAGAGTGGACCAAATACCAAGACCCGACTAATGCTTCAAAGGTACAGCACCTGTGACACCTACTGATTTCTAAGGTCAGAAAAATGACTTTGTTAACTGCCCAGAAGGCCAAACTTTTTCTTTTTTGGAATCTTTCAGGTCACTCTCCACTGTACCTTTAAGCATGCATTGTTTTCCTAAGGTGTAGTTCGGAAGCTTACACGTTTATTTTCTTTAATGATGAGTACCACAACACGATTATCAGACTTTTCCTCTTTTCCAAGCCTATTTTTATTCCCTTTGTGGCTTTTGTTTAGAAAGGGTTCTTCCTAACTATGTATGGGTTTAATGCAACCACATCAATGGGTTTATATTGATTTCTCATGAATCACTGCTCTCCTTGGCACAGGGTGGAGTGTTCATAACCATCATTATATTTGTTATTATTATTCCATTAACTATGGCATTATTATTAATCACAACAGGGAGCTGGAAGGGTGACCATTTCAATTAGAGAGAGAGCAGTGAACTCTGGATATAGAAACATCAGCAGTCTTGTTCCAGTCTACCATGCTTGACTGCATTTCTAAGTTTATCACTCACAGCCAAAGTCTCTCCAGAAAAGAAGACACTTTCCTGACACCCTCCTATTCAGGGACTCTGGGGCCTCAGCAACATTTTATTTACATGACTGTCATGGATTGGAGATTCACATGATTTCTTGAGAGTCACAAAAAAATTTTTCTTAGACAGTAGTATAATCAAATGGGACCTGAGATTGGCCTCAAACCAATTCTGACCCAATTTAATAACATATGCCTTCCTATTTGTTTTTTAAGAAAACAAAGAAAAAGGAAGACTGAAAAGAACTTTGGACTGTTCAAAATAAAATGCCCAAAAATGACTGTGAATAACTCAAAATACTGTCATTTGAAAATAAATATATAAAGACGTAAATAAAAAAGGTGCTATCATTTGTATTTTATTCTATAGGGTTTTTTTCCTTTCCCCCATGGGTCACTGGGAATGATTCCCATTGGTTTTTAATGATATGGAAACTTTTTTTGTGTTTAGTTACCTTTTTCAGTATTTTTCTAAGTTTCCCCTTGTAACTATTTCTACATTAACAAATCTAAAAACTAACTTAAAATAATCACAGAGCGTCTCTTTCCCATTTCCACCAGCCGTGATCAATTAATATTTCCTGAAAAATCAATGCTGACTGAAGTAACAAATATCACAAGGGCATGGGGGGTTTCAGTGGGTCCTGGTTTTCCTGAGAAAAGTTAAAGCAGCAGCTTGGCTGATACTTTCTAACATCCCAAATACAAGACCCATTGAGAATATTTACGTGTATATTCATTCTCAATGTAGTGAACAGGTGAACGCATGTATATGTATGTTGGAGCATTGGATTAACAGTGTTAACTCAATTTAGGGGTGCCTGTGTGGCTTAGTCGGTTAAGCGTCCGACTTCGGCTCAAGTCATGATCTCACAGTTCATGGGTTCGAGCCCCGCGTTGGGCTCTGTGCTGACAGCTAGCTCAGAGCCTGGAGCCTGCTTCAGATTCTGTGTCCCTCTCTCCCTCTGCTCCTTCCCTGCTCATTCTCTGTCTCTCTCACTCTCTCAAGGATAAATAAACATTAAAAAATTAAAAAAAAAAAACACACAGTGTTAACTCAATTTAAAAGAGACAATAGGGGCGCCTGGATGGCTCAGTCGGTTAAGCATCTGACTCTTGATTTTGGTTCAGGTCATAATCTCATGGTTTGTGAGGTTGAGCCCCACGTTGAGCTCTGCACTGACAGTGTGGAGCCTGCTTGGGATTCTCTCTCTCCCTCTCTCTCTCTGCTCCCCCCCGATTCCTTCTCTCTCTCTCTCTCTCTCTCAATACATAAATTTTAAAAATAAATAAGCAATAGTGAAAAAATTCTGTAATATAAACACATGCTAGGAACATGTTAGTGCATACGAAGTATGAAATTAAGAAATGGCCGTTGTTAGTAGTCTCCAATCCAAACCCCACTTCTAGATCTTTCAGCAATTCCTAACAGTAGTTATGGTGTAAGCGATCCGAAAGCAAGGCAGCACTATCACACAGACCTTTCTGCCATGAGCAAGTATGTCCCATGAGCATCTCTATGCAGAACACAAAACTAGGACGCACAGAGAGACAGCAAAGGATTAGCAGGCCAGGTCTTTGGCCTCAGGGAACTTTCAATCCAGCTAGGAAAAGACGAGATTTTTTTATATACTCTTGTCATATCTTAAGAAACATTATGAAACCACATATGCCAACGAGTGGCATTTTTTTTCCAGCTGAAAATGTAACTGTTAAAGTAATTCAGAGTAAAAATATAATCTAGCAGAACAGAATTATTATTTTTTTAAATTTCCTAGTGAGAGGCCTTAAGTTGCTCGTGCAGTGGGGCAAGAAAGATCACCCTTCACTAATATCCTGAGCGTTTTCGCACATTCTGGCATCTACAGGATCTGGCGTCACAATGTAACTGTGTCGTATGTATTACGTCATCTCCTAAAGGAGACCGAAAGCACAGAGGACGCCTTCAGCTGTGTTCCTGTTTGTTGCCTGCCTAAGCACATGATAATTACGTACCCAGTGCTCGTTGAGCTGACTTGCAATGACGGACATAAACCGAAGAAAGACATCTCAGGCTGGAAGGAATGCAAGAGGCTATCTCTTGTGTATTGGGTGAGGTTATAAAAATCCCCAAAAGTTCGTGATGGGCAGGAATGAAGTAAGGATGAAGTAAGGCATGAAAAAGATAAGAATGATGTAAGATGAAACCAAATAGGAGTAACTATAAATGATCAGACTTGGATCTGAAAAACCAAAAAACCAAAAAAAACAAAAACAACTATACAAGTAAAATAATGGGAGCAATGCAGCTTGACAGAAAATGGCCGACACGAGAGAAGAGCGGAACATGGTTACCGAAGCACTGAGGCCACCTTTGCCGAGGCTAACAGAGGCCGCAATAAGGGGGTTTGGTTCTGGGCACCAGGCATCAAGAGGGACACTGACAAACTGTAGTGTGCCCAGAGACCACTGACCAGGGCAGTGAGGTGACATGAAACCCTACCACACAGCAAGGGCTTAAAGAGCAAGGAAGGCGGCCGAGGACAGACAAGAGCTCAGTCTGGAGAAGGTAAGACTGTGAGAAACACTGTCACAAAACCAGACCCTTTGTTTTAAGCTTCAACGTACAGCTTAGTTAATAGAATTTCTATTATTTTCTCAGAAAAGACTTTGACACTTTATTACATGATGGCTATAATTAATGTCAGACTCTAAATTAGGAACCAGAAATTCTATTTGATCATTTGGTTTCAAGCTGGAACGCAAGTATGTTTTGGCATTATTACCAACTGTTAGCAGCAAGTTCTGGAAACGGATGCAGCCTTGCTATGTGTTCTAAATCTGAAACACATTGCAGAAAGGCTTGGAGATAAAAATATATACTGCTTATGCACACGCATACTGTGCTATTTCCTGTCCTTATCAGCAATAAAAGTCCCTCTTGTTTTGCCCTTTCTTTGTTGTTCCAAGTGAACAAAATCTTTCTTCTTTTTCCCTTTCTTCTTCCCTGATTTCTTCTACATGCCTATCTGCCTGTATTTTTCTATCTTCTTTCCTGCTGCTATTTGTCTCATTAAAGATTTACTGAGCACGTACTATGTGCCCCAAACTGTGCTGGGTTATAAGAGTTCAAGAAGATCTACAACACAGCACAGTCCTTGACAGTGAGACGCTTACCCCCTATAGAAGGGGAAAGGCTTGGAAGTAGATTATCGTACCAGAGGAAGGGAGGTGCACATGGAGGTGTGTCTAAAGCACAGAGATGAGAAATGGATGAGTGTAGGGAGAGTAACAAACTCAGAGGAAAGTGATGGTTGGGGAAGGGATTCCTTCTGGTAAAGAGGGGGCTGACAATGATGGAAGGGCCCTGGTGGAGAAAAGGGTTGGTGTGGAGTGGGAAACTCCACTTAAGTGAAGCTTACTTAAGGAATGCTAGGAATTTTTAGAGAAAGGAGCATCCTTTACCTAGGAGAGCTGAATATCTGGGGAGTGGGTTTGTTGTTTGTTTAAGCTGGGTCTCTCCTGTTCTTGAATTTTTAAGAATCATCACCTAAATGTAAATGTTTGCTAAGCTGTCTAGGGATAAAACTAAAGAAAAATCTTAATTAAAAAAATGGGCCAAAAGTATGGAAAACCATCTGTGTTTCCCCAGGAAGAATGGATGAAATGCTCTCTAAAAAAGAAGTATTACTGACAAAAGTCAGTGACGAAAAAGTCAGTGACAAAAGTCAGGGATCCTGGGTGCTGGGAGAGCGGCCTTGAGATTTTAAGAAAATACAACAACATCCTTACCATAGAACAGTATCTAGTGGTGAGAAGAAGTGAGTTATCAGGTCATGACAAGATATGGAGAGGCCTTAAAGGCACATGGTTAAGTAAGTGAAAGAAGCCAGTCTGAAAGTCAGGCTACAGACTGCATGATTCCAATTATATGATATTCTGGGAAAGGCAAAACTAGAGAGACAGGAAAAAGATGACCTCCAGGGACCGTGGGGCAGGTAGGGAGGGATAGACAGTTTGTAAAGCCCAGGAGACTTTTAGGGCAATGAAAGTATTCTGAATGACCCTGTAGTGCTACATACATGGCATAACATATTTCAAAAAACCCACAGAAGTGCACAGTGCTGAGAGTTAACATAACATCAATTATGCACTTCAGTTAAGAATAATGAATCGGTATTGTTTATCAGTTGTAGCAAATGCACCACGCAAATGCAAGATGTGACTAATCAGACAAAATGGCGGCGGGGGGGGGGTGGGGTTGGGAGTGGATGTATCCCCGTTCTACTTTATGTTCAATTTTTCAGTAAATCTAAAACTGCTCTAAGAAAATAAAGTATCAATTTAAAAACATGTATGGGGAGATAGTAAAATAAAAATAGTATGTTTCTACTGTTTGGAAGCTAAATGACACAATTAGTTTCTCCACTGGCATTTATCAGGTAAGGGAAGTTTTCTTTGCTGGGAGTCCTAAGAACAGCAAATCCCTGGGCAGACATCAACTCACTGCTTTCAGAAAATTCTGAGACGTGTGGATGGGCAATTTGTTCACAGGGGTCAACAGACACATGATGCATTGATGGACAGATCGGAGAATAATACAAAGAATCTTCATTGAAAATGAAACTCAGAGTCAGGTTTCCTCAGTTGAACTGCCTCCACCCTCTTCTTGGATCCCAGTGAACTGCCAAAGCACCGTGTCGCTAAAAAATTAACTTCAATACTTTTAGTGAAGTGAGGTTCAAGCTCCCAAGCTTCCTTCTATAAAGGAAAGGAATTGTAGCAAACCTTTCAATAGAATCTGTAGCCATGCCTTTGCTATCCCTGCATACCCATGAGTCCCTTCACGAGTCCCTTCCTCACTAAACCCTTTCTTCACGTGTGGGTGATGGCATGTGTATCAAGAACAGATCCTTGGGAAAACAGCTATCAAGAACCATGTATAAAATCAGAGTCAAGCCATGCATGCAGGCATTTTCATTCTGAGCTTTGGTACCGCCGTCTGCCTACACTTTAACAGCAAATATCATACAACCGAGTTCAGTCAATTCTTTGAGCCGGGCCAGCTCTCGCCACTGATCTAGTCACAACGGAAGCCATTTCTTCCGTCCCCAGCACCAGTAACTCAGAACTCGTCGTAAACTGAGGTCCAGGTCTGCCCTGAACCTGGGCCCATGGCAGTCAGATAAAGACATCGTCTTCTCCTGTCAGAAGACAGCCTGTCTTACGAGAAAGCAAGGTGAATTTCAACTCAGACTGCAAAACTAACCCAACCAATCACCATCGAATGAACAGAGAATACCGAGCGACATTCCACGGGTAACACAGGGCTTGCCTTTGTTTAGGGTCTATTAAATTTAATAACTTCCCCCTCTATGGCTTTAAACAGAGAACTTCTTCAAAATAAGAGTGGCTCCTATTAAACTTAATTACTTGCCCGTGGTTGCAACGGCAGAGGTGTGCCTCACAAACAGGTGGCTCTTAATAAAGGAATGGTTCTGTAGTAAAACGTCGATGCTCTAGTGTTTTATTATGGTCGCCTTAACTTTCTGCTTTATTAGTATTAATTGCTGGAGTTTTCCTTTTAACCTCTCTTAAGGCGTCACTCCCTCCTGTGAGTTAAGAGTGGCCCCACGAAAATAAATGTCCACATATACTTGGCACATTACTGAAGCTGCTGGTTTCAAAACCAGACTCAGGGGACTTGACAGAAACTTGGTTATAAGGGACATTTAAAAACGAACTGCATCAAACACTGCCGGGTTTGAAATGACATGAAGCCACCCTCCTGACAGACCTTGAGTGATAAAGTGGGGTTTTTCCACTGGCACTGTCTAGATTTTGTGGTAGTAGTAAAATAATTTTTAGGAGCTTTATTTATTAGACTAACGCCTATTCTGCTGACCTTTGGAAATATTATAGTTTAGTGACCGAGAGTCATAAAAACAGAGACATCCTTAATAGTCCTGTGCAGTTGACTAAGTGGAATTTTTTGATATTTAAATATTTTGGAAGAAGAAATTCAAGACCATTTTCTGAAACAAACAAACAAAAGTATGTAACCTTCCAAAAGATTACAGCTTTTGACTCTGTCTCGTGTTTAAAAAAATAATCCTATAAATGGAGAAAAAGATCCATACAATCTGCATCGGCCTCCCCCAGAGTTACTGAGGCAGACAACACATATGGCCCTTCCCTGCATCTCTGATTCATGTACTTCAACTCTCGTAAGAGAGCTCCCAAAAGCATCAGAGAGGTCCATGGGCACAGTGACCAAGATCATAGAAAAATGCTCGTATTAACCCTTCGTGTATGCTGAAGAGTGGTATGGACTTGAGTTGATCGAAGCTACTTTGCTCAGGTGGGTGGGGCGGGAAGTCATCACCTATGGTGAATAAACTTATCTAAGGTCTTATCTAAGATCTCCTTCAGGACACTATCAACAGCTTGTACTCTGACCCCAAGTCCAAGAATGAGACTCTATAATAAACGGCCGTGTTTCTTTTCCTAGTAGGATGATTACCTAAAATATATTTTGGAAGCCTGTAATTATTTATTTACATGGTATTTTGTGATGACCCGCAGAAAAGCAATGACCATCTGTGTGCCAAGCCTCGCAGGTGTTGGAAACATCACAAATGCCACGGGTGAGAACATTCTTGTGATGACAAAGACAGACAATGGTGTGGGTTATCGTCAGGCTTACCTGTCCATGTCTCACCGCACCTGCTCTTTGATAGAATCAGAGAGAAACAATTTTGGCTACCTCTGAATAGTGAATATTCTTTTAGGATCATACAAGATGAAATGAGATAATGTACGAAACCTCTCAGGGGTGGGGGATGCTACTTAAACACAGATTGTTATGTGGTAAGGGCCGGGCTTATCGTAAGTATGGGAGGGGAGGGGAATCAACCCCTGGGGGATTTCTCTCGCACCGTAATGCCTCCAGTCTGGTTTCTGAGAAGTGGTGTTTGATTTTTATAATTCAGCTGAATACGAACTAAACTCATTACAATTAGGTAAGCCTTATTAGTCAATTACAGGACAATAATATATTGTTTGGTCAAAAACCTATGACTGTTGCCATTGTTTTTGTTATAATGTTGAAGGCTACTCAAGGAAATAATGAACTTCAAGACAGCTGGCTTTGTATCCTTACATGCAGGAAAGCAGGGATTGTGGGTGACACCCCACAATGGTAAAGACCATCTTATTTTCGTTTATATTTGGCTTTCATGAGGGTGACTGTAGGGGAAATGCAATGTAGTATCACTGTCATTATTGGAATTCATTAAGTTCTAGTATGAATGTAGCTAACACTTGAAAAATTACTCAGGGGCGCCTGGTTGGCTTAGTCGGTTAAGCATCCGACTTTCACTTAGGTCATGATCTCACGGTTTGTGGGTTCGGGCCCCGCATCGGGCTCTGAGCTGACTACCAGCTCAGAGCCTGGAACCTGTTTCAGTCTGTGACTCCCTCTCTCTCTGACCCTCCCCTGCTCACTCTTTCTCTCTCCTAGAAATAATAAATAAAAAAAAAATTAAAAAAAAAGAAAAATTACTCAGAAGTAAGGATACCAAAAAAGGAAGTTGTAAAATTGGATTCTCTAAAGATCTTTAAGTATATTAAATGATGACCTTTCTTTGGAATGGTCTTATAGGATGAAATGGAATTTCTTTAGGAACAGTTAATCTTTCTTTCTGAAAGATCTTTCTGGTTGCTTTTATTGCTGTGATTCCTTGGAAAAGAACATTATCGTTCCATTTTCCGACATTATAATGGAATAGTTATTTTCTCTTAGCACGTAACTGACCTTTTGTGAATGGCTCCCAACTGCTTTTGGCTCTATAGATATTCGTTCTAAATCCATACAGTAATGATAAGAGCAAACATTGAATACTTCTGTGTGCTAGGTACTGTGTTCAGTGCTCTATGAATTACATCTGAGTAGTAACTCATTTAAGTATTTAAATATTTCAAGAATTTTTGTTTTAAAAATGCCCTGTAGTGGATCCACTTTGCAAAGCAAATAATCCCCATTAAGAATTTAGATTTTTATCTACTTGACTCATTTAAGCTAGTGCTTGCCTGCAAATTATATACAGATAAGCAATTTTTACAAAGCCATTTAGCTTCGTAAGATCAGCTACAATCTGTTGAGCAACTATGTGTGTGAGGTACGCTGCTCGCACTTTACATAAAGCACCTCATTTAATCCTAGGAGATTAATATTATATCCCAATTTTACAAATAATAAAGCTACATTTCCAAGGAGTAAGAAACTCGCCTAATATGTGCATGAGCTGGGATTCAAACCAGGGTCTAAACCTCCAATCCTCCTGTAGAAGTAAGGGCTTGGTTCGCACCCCAGATCCTCTGAGAATATTTCTGTATCCCCTTCATATAAGGAGGTGAAAACAGTTCTCTACATAAAAATGTGAACTGTTCTGGAAAGCATCTCAAAAAGGGAACACACAACTGGCCAGAGATGGAGATGAAGGTTAGTATTTTAGCTGTCCATGCTACGGAGACAGAGAATCCTAGACCTTAGGGAGTGCTGTAGATACTCGGGGGAATAATGAAGACAGAAACTATGCAGCTTGGCAGCTTGGCACCTTGGACCCTATGAGATGGGCTCCATTGCAGAGAGGTCCCCAGGGAAGTGAAAAGGACACTCCTTGCGGCTGACTTGGTCCCCAAGCCCACCAAGCTGCACTCTGGCATCACCCAAGACTCAAGAGCAAGGGCAGGTAAATCAGGGCTCCTCCGGTTCCCTGCCAGTCCAAAGCTAGTTCTTTCTTCCTGTTTCCCAACATGCTGATGAGAGGGATTTTCTGTTCTCCTCCCTTTCATGTTTACACAGAACTCCCCCCCCCACCCCCACCCCCCGGAACCATGTCACTTTGCCAGCAACGACTCATAGAAACGTTGGGGGCAGGAGGAAAACACTGGACTAAGCTCCGTTTCAAACTAGTTTAGAGCAGAGGCTCGTTGCTACCCTTGGCCTCCGACCAATACATGACTGGATAATTAACCACTTTCTGCTCCTACTGCCTGATCTATCAAATGGGAAGGGTAGTGTTGTATTAGTTTATGGGAATGTTGTAAATAATTATCAGCAAGTTGACTCAAACTAACCTAGCTGTTCTAGATCACACATGAAAATGATAGACAATCACGACTACCCATGTGTGCAGCGTTGTTTCAGTGTTATTGTCAATGGTTTTCCTGCTGAATTTTATGTGAATACACCTGGGTAAGAGGATGCTGTAGATAAATGTCTCTAAAGCGACCATCGCTCCCTGAGGTTTTTTTCCTCTAGGTACTGCCGGAGGACAAATAAAACAAAGTCTGCTTCAGCCACAGAATGTTGGACAGATGGAAACCCCAGAGGACCCTAAACAGAAGCAAGTTTGCACAAATCCGTCCTGGCAAAGTGTTATTTGGGCCCTATGAAAAACAAAACAGGCCCAGTGTAAAATACAGAAGGAATGACCAGAACTGATCCAACACCATCCAGCACTGTGCCTTTGACCCCACATCAGCCCTCGCTTTTCCCCGCTGTGTCTTACTCATCCTTTCCCGCGTCTTTAATTGACGTTTGCCTAAAAGAGGCAGGCATTCCTGTGGAGGGAAATGATAACTACAATTCTATATGCTGCACAATTCCCCCAATAAATACCATGTGATTCATAAAAATAATAATAGCAGTCATCATGACAAGTGGGAACATGGTTTTCCAAAGAGTTTGGGTTCTCCCTCCACCCCTCTTCTTTCCCTACTCACCCCTGCGGGAGTCCATCTGCTGCAGAAAATGTGAAGGGCACTAGGACCAGAGAGCCCTTTCCTGCCATTCGCTTGAGAAACAAAGCCTTCCCTCCTCCCAAGTGGAAAGAAAGAAAGGAGTCTGAACTAATCAAAACCTGCAAGCCTGCTGGTGGAGCTTCTGCTTGTCAGTGAGGCAACTCAGCGGAGTGAGTAGCGGCTTCGAGCTTTGCAGAAAATGAAGAGAGGGCGAGAAACAGAGACAGAAACACAAAGAGAAAGAAAGAAAGGCATTAACCTGGCCAGGAGTCAAACAGGTGCATGGAGCCCGAACGCTGAGAAAAGCGTCTGACACACAGAGGGGCCAAATGCGTGTGCCTCAGTGGGTTTGGCTTCTTTATTTATGGGGGCGGCTCCTCGGCCTGTGTGTCAGGGCTGTACTGAGAGATCTTTTGCTTATTCATAGGACTCAGAGCCTTGAGCTTTTCTCTACTTGCCCTTGTGAGGGCTGTGCACCCTTTCTGGCTCTCCATGACGAATTCTCTCTGTGACAGAGGAAGGAGGCCAGCTCGTGAGCCACACGCACTTCCACTGGGAGCCACAGAGTTTTGCAGCACCTCTGGAATCAGGGGAGTGTGAGCACCGGGGCAGCCATGTTGAGAGCGACCACAGTGTGCTCGATGGCTCGTGGAGAGGCTCCCTCAGTCTGGAGTTGGCTTCTCAGAGGCCAACTCGGTCTTTTAAAAGATTCTTCCAGGCCTCACCCCACTTCAAGCGACTCGCTTCGGATAAGGATATTAAAGCATGCTGGTGCTCTCTCTCAGAACTTCTGGGACTGGACTTCTGGGATTTAGGAGGCTCTAGAAATGGAAGGCTGCACCATCGGTCTATAATCTGGTTCACAGGCAGATGTTAAGAAAAGAAAGGAACACAGGCAGAGGAAGGCCTGGCATAAGACCCTCAGGAGAAGGCCCCAGTTGAGACAGTGCCCACCAAAGGGGATACGATTCGGCAGGATTAAAACTGGGTGCCATTAACTAGCATATTAAGAAAATTATGCCATCTCTGGTGGATTTCTAGTCTCCTCATTTAAGAAGTTCAAGTACGTGATAACCTTGTGATTCAGAAAGACCTGGTTTGCCGGCTGTCACACCCTGGCCCCCACACCTGGGATAGAGAGTTACTGTGAGCCTTGGCCCATCCTACAACCTCAGCCCCAACCCTGCACAGGAGTGGGTTTTCAGTTAAAGTGTGGTCTTTACCTGAAATGCGCCTGGGCACGTCGGTGATGGCAGGAAGCCCCGTGCCCCGTGTGGAAGACAGCGGGGTGGTGGAGTGTATGGACGGGGACGTCATCTGGCTCAGGTAGGAGGGGTAAGACTGGTCATAGGACCACGGCGGGGAAGACTGGGCCTGCCTGGGGTCTGGGAAAAAGAAGAAAAATCTTTAGTGTACCAGCCAACTGTGGACTTGGAACATGCTACCCAAAACTGAGAAAGGATAAAGTAAGAGAAAAGCGAGCATCTCTAAGGAGTATTCATTTCCTGTGCCCCCACCCTTTCAGGCCCCGTATGGCACCAGACTTTCTAGACCTCTAAGCTCCAGCATGACAACAGGGACCATGCATAAAGGCTATTTCTCCCTCACGGAAGTATTTCTATTCGGAAAGTCTAACATCCATTTATTTGTTTATTTATTTTTAAAGTTTATTTATTTATTTTGAGAGACAGAGAGCATGCACGAGCCAGGGAGGGGCAGAGGGGGGTGGGGACAGAATCCGAAGCAGGCTCCATATTGTCGGCGTGGAGCCCGACTCGGGCTTGAACCCCACAGGGCTTGAACTCAGGAACCCATGAGATCATGACCTGAGCCAAAATCAAGAGTCAGACACCTAATAGACTAAGCCACCCATGCGCCCCTCTAACAGCTATTTGAAAAACAATATGCTTCAGATATCTTTACAAAGTTGAATATTCCTTGGTTTATTTTCTGTAGTTACTCATATTACTTCAATGAATACATATTACTCCTCATTTTTTTTAAGTTAGAAATTTACTGGAACAATCAACTTAAAGAACAGGTAGACCGTACTTTTCCCTGCTGCGTATCCAGCTACTATCTTTCAGACGTGTGTTTTGATTTATAAAGTGTGTGATTCCATGATTTCACTTTCTTTCCAGGCAGGTCAAGGGATAGCACTTTCTAGCAAGGGGGTTAGAGGTAGGGGGTAGGGATGAGAACACAGGGAGCAGCACGTAAGAACACAGAGGAAGGGAACCAGTTATATGATTCTCATGCTAAAGTTACCCCAGAAAATAACCTTTAAGAAAGAGACAAACTTAATTCTCAAAGTCACCTGCCATTAAGAACTGAAACCCTTCATCACCGTACAGTTTCGATGTTAAGCATATGAGTTTCTGATCATAAAAAAATGACCCAAAACAGAAGAGCAGGGACATGTCTTTAATCCTATTGGAATCTATTTTAAAAGATGTCACGTGTCTTGAACACTGACTAGTGTTACCTACAGTCTCCTGTAATAACAAAAATGGGCAGCCACTTGTTAGGGTTAACTGCTAAGCATTAACAGTATGTTTTTGATGTATCTCTATGGGGTTACTTGGAGGTACAAGCTCAAGGCCAAGTAGATTTATCAAAAGAGTTTCAGTCTACATAAGGAAAAAACGTAAATTTGCTGTATATTTCCCATGTGTATGTCAACCTGTTTCATTCTTACAGGAGGGCTAATCAAACAGAATCATTAGCAAATTTCTCTTAACTTTTTTTTTACTAATTCTAACATTTTGCTAATTTAAAATTTTTTTAATGTTTTATTTATTTTTGAGAGAGAGATAGAGACAGCATGATGAGCAGGGGAGGGTCAGAGAGAGAGGGAGACACAGAATCTGAAGACAGGCTCCAGGGGCTGAGCTACCTGTCAGCACAGAGCCCAATGCGGGGCTGGAACCCACAAACTGTGAGACCATGACCTGAGCTGAAGTCGGACGCTTAACTGACTAAGCCACATAGGTGCCCCAAATTTTGCTAATTTTAAAAATTCTAATATACTTGTTCACAAGACAACACTGTATATTAGAATATCAGTGGACTTTGGAATGTGCAGAATTAGGTTCAAGCTCTGAGCCTTCCATTTCATAGCTGTGTGATCTTGGGTTAATTACTCAGCAACTCTGAGCCTCACATACCTCATCTGTAAAAGAGGGTGAGGGAGTAATAATGTCTGAATCACAGGCGTGTGAGAATTACATGAGAAAACCATGGAAAAGACTAGCACAGGAAGGCACTCAGAAAGTACTGATTCTTGCCTTTTTCTAAAAAACCTTTTGGTAACACAAGAATAGTCCCACAATTAAGAGACATCTGAATTAGCCTTAAAACATGTGGATTAGGTTTGAAATTATTCCTATATCACCTATCAGCTTCTGACAATAAAAAGCTTAATTTTTTAAAGTTTTTTTTATTTATTTTGGAAGAGACAGAGACAGCATGTGCAAGAGATGGGGAAAGAGAGAAGGAGAGACAAAATCCCAAGCAGGCTCCATGCCAGCGCAAACCTGGATGTGAGGCTCGAACTCATGAAACCATAAGATCATGACCTGAGCCGAAATCAAGAGTCAGACGCTTAACTGACTGAGCCGCCCAGGCTCCCTAAAAACTTAATTTTTTAAAAACTATTCATAGGTTTGAATAGTCAATTCAGGCTTATCTCTAAAAGTAAAAATGAGTATATCAAGAGATGAGTATTTCTGAAATGATCCCTCTTTTAGAGCCTCTCAGCCCTTCCATACAATCAAAGCCAGTCAGTTCCAGCTATTTCTTGTTTATTTGTTCAATTCAGAAACAACTTATTTAAAGGCTGTCTAAATAGGACATACTGAGTCAAAATAATTAAATACATCTGGATATTCATCTGATGCTTACTACATCAACAGACAGAAGAATTTCATCCAGCTCCATTGTAGGGGACATTTACCTGAGTCTGCAATGTGAATAAAAGTATAGTACCATAAATGGTTAACATAAACTTTTCCTTCAGAAAGCTAAAGGGGACTTGATCATTAAAGCAACGAACTTCTGTGCTTTAACATGTTCAAGGCTGAGATTGTACAAATTGGCAGTATTTCAAATCAGAGTGAGTGGTCCTTGGTATATATCTGATAGTGACAAACTTCCTTGCTTTAACCATTAACGTAATTCATTGCATTTCAGAGAAACGCATTTCAGATGGAAAAAGATGCATTCCTTACAGCACCAGAAAGCAATCTCATAAAGGCAAGGCCTTCACTGAAGCCACATTTTCAATAGACAAAAAGGACAAGAATCACATAGATAAATGAGCTGGGCACACAAGACTCTGATTTGGGTTGGAGTCCTAATCTGTCTTTAGCAGATGACTCCCGGAGCAAGTGGGTTAACCTGTATGTCCATTCCTCTATTGCAACATGCTGCAGTATAGGGCTCCCTGCCTCAAAATGGGGGAAAATACAAAGAGATGTAAAGAATGACTAAAATTATTAATGCTTAAACATATCACAGGAGCATTAGGGAACTTAATTTGGATACAAGATTCAGCCTTTCAGTTCTTGTGCAGAGGGGCAGACCAGTGCAGGGGGAGTAAGTGGGATTTCTCCTAAAAGATTAGGAGCTGGAGCCCTCACTCTGTTTTCTATAAGCTGTGTGGCCTCAGCGGTGCCAGAGAACTCTCTAAACCTCAGTTTCCTCATCTGGAAAGGAGTGAACACAACATGTCAGTGAATATAGCAAAATGGTCATAGGCACCAGCTGGGTAGACAAGCTCCCCATGGGGCTGAGTCACTTAAACCTCCGGGGCCTCAACGGCTCATTTGTAAAATGCGAATAACGATGCTCATTAGGTTTGCTGTGAGCCTGTCACGACTGTGCCTTGATCTGATGAGTTATCTGGCACTCTTGATACATATTAAGTACGTAATAAATAGACGAGTGATTACCGCTTTCTGTAAAATGAGTATAACAGCAACTACTATCATTTTTGTTATAAAATTAAATAAGATGACATAAATAAAAGCATTCAATAACAGCTTTTGCTATATTAAAATTAGTACTCTTCTCTTTAGGAGCTCACATGATCAAGGGCCTGCTGTGTGGCAAGAGGTACATTTCTTAATGTTGCTAAGCTTTAATCTCTTCACCTGTAAAATGGGTATGATAATACTATTTCAGAGTTGTAAGGATTAAGTAATATACAGTGAGTGGTAAATCATCATTATCATTCAAAAAAATTTTTAAATCTGACTCTACACTACCCAGGGTGGTTGGGTTGTCTACTGTTGTTCTTGAAGTTTTCCAAGGTCAGACTCAACGCAACTCATTGTGATGTCGGAACACAGTAAGTGCTCAATAAACAAATATTGAATGAACCTCCCAGGTCGGCATGAGTGAATAATAAGTTTTACAATGAGTTAGTAATTAGTCATTCTTTAACTTCCCCTCAGGCTCTACAAGAAGTTATATCAGTGAGGTTTTCATTTTTACATAAAGTCCCTGACTTCCAGAATTTATACTAGAATAGTCCACTTAAAGGATAGTTTGGCTTTTAGTGGAGATCCTTCTTGAAGATACCCAAGATTAGCAAAAATAACTTCTCACTATCTTTAACAAGTGAGGTCTCTCTTTGGGTTTTTTTGACTCAGAGGACAGACTGCAGATCCAGCCAATGTCTTTCAAGGTCACCGTCCTAAGATTCTATGATAATGATCTACTTAAGGAGAGAGTTACAACAGAAAAATAAAAGAACTGCCATGTGGGGTCACTAGATTTCATATAAATAATTTTAAAAGGGGTGCTTTGGTGACTTTCTCTGCCCCTCCCCTGCGTGCTCTCTCGCTCTCAAATAAATAAACTTTGATAATAACATTAATTTTAAAAGGGGACAGCAACGTCTTAAAAAAAAAAAAAAAAGGAATGGTCTCCAATATTCCAGGCCTTCTCTAACACCCTGTGAATGATATCATCAATTGCAGCTCCCCCATTTCTGGCCTGTGTGATCTGAACCGATCCGACCTTCAAGTCTCCTAGTTTGCATAACGGGGATAAATAAGAACTTCCTCCTACAATTGTTATGAAGAGCACATGGAAAGAACCCAACAAATGTTCAACACTGTTAAAACTTCTATCTTTACTGAGCCTTTACTGTGTATTTATGTTTCCAGCCCATAATCTCTTATTCTAGCAGAGAACAATTTTTAGGAAGCTTCCTATAGTTTTGAAGTCCAGTATTTGGAGAATATATCCGTGCTGGTCATGCCAATATCCTTTACGAGCATTTAACCTTTAATTATGTTCTTTCTTAGTCTTCCTTTCTCCTAGACCAAGAAATCCTAATCTGTTGAGTGTATTTTCTTAATGCTCTACCCCTTAATTTTTTTCAAACCTTTAGCGGAAAAGAAGGCTATATAATACCATTGACTTCTTAAATGCCCAATCACCAAGAAAACCTAATCCTATCATGAATATATGATTATAGCTTATTTGCTTTGTTATGGACAATTATTAATGCTTACAGTAGAGAAAAGTCATCTCAACCTGATCTCATAAATGGTTTCGGAACTTCACTTCCCGGAGAAACCTGAGACTTCTGGGACTCACTCTTAACTCGGGTGAGTCAGAGCAGGTGACAGATGTTTTCAGGCATCACCAGTCAATCCTAAGGTTGCTACCAGGGAAAAGTACAGGGCCTCGCTCTGACACAAACCTACTAATTAGCCATTAACAAACAAGATACTGAGGCGCCTGAGTGGCTCAGTCTGTTGAGCATCCGACCCTGGATTTTGGCTCAGGTCTTGGTCTCACAGTCTGTGGGATCGAGCCCAGCATTGGGCTCTCGGCTGACAGCATGGAGCCTGCTTGGGATTCTCTCTCTGTGTCTCTCTCTCTGCCCTTGCCCTACTCACTTGTTCTCTCTCAAAATAAATAAATAAACTTAAAAAAACAACAACAACCAAGAACTTGCCTTCACCCAGACTCCGGCCCCCAGGGCTGGTCTGACGCCCTTCTTCACTTACCCCATCCAGAATTGTATTGGATGGTTTGTCTTTTTGACTCTACAGAAGCACAGAGGCAAGTACCATGTCCTACGCTCCTGTCCTCCATAAATGAGAATATTCTTGATTTTTCTTGTCTCAGAGGATCGAAGTGCTGACCCTAGTTTTGATATTAGATCCTGGGTGGCCTGTGATTACCTATAAACACCCACAGCCTTTCAGAGGACAACTGAATTTCCTTTCTCAGAAATTTTTCGAAAGAAATGAAAACTGCTGTTGAGCTTTAAATATTTTATGATGCTTTCAACACTATACTTCACTGTGTTATGTGATAATTCTCAAAAACAGTATCAGTATTATTTTTATGATTACATTATAGAAATTCAAAGTAGTGACATATGTTTTTATATAGATATGACCATTTAATAACAAAATCCTTGGTGCTGCTTTTTTTATGTGCACATACTCATTAGTACTTAGGAAACGTGAAATCCTAAATATCAGAGGGTCTGTGCTCCTATTTCCCCCCCAAACTTCTCTGTTCTCACCTACAAATGGGGGGGTTTGAAGGGCAGTTAGGATCAAGTTTGACCTATAAGATAAACCTGAGAGAAAATCAGGTCTTCCCTCGATGATGGTCCTGCCTTCCTCACAGACAGGAAGTGGCAAGTCAAGATGACTAAATGAGAGAGCATAGGGCAGAGACAGCTCCTACCACCTGCATGAATCCAGTGCAAATAAGGGCCCCCGATGGAACTGTGCAAGCATGCCAAGAACTACCACCAGGCACATAAGGTCAGGCTATTCTGTAGACACCGTGGATCTGTAACTGTACCCTTCCAGAAATCAGGGTCTCCTTTGTGAGAACAGACCAAAACTAGTGACTAAGAGTTCAGGTTTGATGGAAAGATTCCATCAGCATTGGTTCTGAGGCAGACTACTACCAACACTGTGTGGGATTGCTCCGTATGGCTTATATTTTTAAAAGACACCAGAAGTGGGGTGTCTGGGTGGCTCGGTCGGTTAAGTGTCCCAACTTCAACTCAAGTCATGATCTCACAGTTCGTGAGTTCGAGCCCCACGTGGGGCTCTGTGTTGACAGCTCAGAGCCTGGAGCCTGTTTCAGATTTTGTATCTCCCTCTCTCTCTGACCCTCCCCTGCTCATGCCGTCTCTCTCTCTCTCTCTCTCTCTCTCTCATAAATAAATAAAAACATTAAAAAATTTAAAAAGAAAAACACTCTAAAGACAGAAATGAACCATGAAACATCAATGTCAGAGTAGACTTCATAAGCTCTCTTTCAGGGTGGTGATCCTTCTGCTTGGGCTTCTTGGGGATCAGTTCTATAAGCCCCCAAAACACAAAGTGCAGAAGGCAAAGTGCCCAGGAGATGTCTCCAAGTGCTAATTGGGGAAGAGTGAGTCCCATGTCTCGTATCTCAGCACCAGGCAAAAACAGAGACAACCATTTATTTAAACGTGTGGATACAAGGAAAGCAAACTCTCTTCAAGCTGGACCACAGCTTGTGAGGTTCAGTCATGGGTATGGGGAAAAGGAAGGAGTGGCCATTCATCTCCTAAAATGGTATATAAAAGTCATGGCTCCAAGCGTATCTATACTTTCCAGTGACTGAAAAGCGAATGCATGCGTGCATAACTAAACTCCATACACTTGGGGTCACAAAGAGAGAGGAAGAGGGAGGCAGACAGTTAGGAAAAAGGCACCCTAGGAAAATGAACTGACTCTAGGAAAATACATCGATGTCTTTTCTGAAGTTTGAATAGGTTTGAGTCCGGGGGCGGGGGGGAGCAGAGTGGGCAGAGAGCCGCATAAAAGCCCAGTGAGAGGTAAGCACGGAAACTCGGTGGTCGCTCTTAGCAGGCCTCCTTTTGTAAACACTCTGGTTAAACGTGTGTGGGTGTGAAGAAGGGCCTGCTTTCCTAAGAATCGCTCACAACAAGGCACACCATGGACATGGTGTTGAACTTCATGCAGAGATAGGAGGAAGCAAGTTAGCAGGGGCAAAGCCTGAACCCGCACACAAAAGGCTTCTTCCTGTCTCTGGCGCCAGCAGGCTCCTGCATAATGTGACCCAGCAAGGGCTGAGGGTTCTGCGAAAGTTCCATGTGTCTACAGCAAGCACCTGCTGTACTGGGGGAACAGGGGACAGTGAGAGAGCCCCACATTCCCACCTCTCCCCCCCATTTTCCCCCTATTTATTACTCAAATCACTACTTAGTCTGTACAGACGTCAAATATCTCTTAAGAAAACTGGGGTACTTCAAACAAACTGTATATTGAATCCTCTAGGTTAAAATTATACCTCTCCACGGCTACCAGGGTTGAATAGAGTCAATGCTCTCAACAGAGAGAGGCACAGGTTTACAACTTCCCATCCTAAACTATTTCTGTTATATTACTATCATTCACAGCACAAACACACTCACATCCATATGTACATTAATTCCCATTTCAAAACAATTTACACTAAATACCGAATGTTTAAATTCTATGTCTTCTCTAACAACCCTTTTAGCTGGACTGGATTTTTAGAATGAGCCCTCCTACTCACTTCTGGTTCTCTTGACTAATAGGAAACATGGTTCTTAAACAGACTCCTTCCAAGCACAGGAAGAGCCCTGGGCTGGTGGCCTTGGCACCAACTGGGCAGCCGTGTACCACTAATTTACCTTCCCCTGAGTCTCACTGCACCTGGAAGATGAGATGAGAACGGACATGTTATCTGTAAGATGTTTTCCTGCTATGAAATGCTACAAATCTAACTGCTCAGAAAAGTGGGCTCCGTATCCCCCTTTCTGGAGACAGCAGCTGTAACTGACATTACTGAAGGCATGCTGAGCTGACTTGGGCTGGAAGGTAGCTGATGGCTGGCACTGACGGCATCTCCATCACGGAGCGCCATGGCTCATACCATCAGGGGAGACCCCAAGAGCAGGATTCTGACTCTACCTCTTCTCCCCACCCCCAACCCCAGGGCTTTCTCAAAAGGACCAAGAAGGCTACTAGATCCATTTGGCAGAAGACCAACCCAACTGATTCACAGAGCTTTAGACTGAAATTTGAGGAGAAAAAAGCAGCACAGTGTTTGGATAAAACCAGATGCTACATAGGGTACGCCAGGTATGACACATTGTGTCACAAAGCAAACAATGGGCGAAGAGGGACTTAGTAACTCTTGGGAGAAGACAGCAGGGAAGAGAATGAGAAATGCTATGTAGACTCTAAGAGGTCATGCCCTATAACAAAACGTTAAAAACAACAACAGAAGGAAGTTCGATTAAGACAAGGTAATGAGAAGTGCCTTAGAAGTATCACCGAGTTTCAGATGAATGAAACTCATAACTGTCTTATTGAAAAATGAGGGGATTTTCTTATTTAGAAAAAAAAAACCTAATAGAAGAAACAAGAGTCTATACCACATGTCATACCTAATCTGGCCTCAGAGTTGGCATACTCTGGCCCTCAGTGATAAACCCAGCAGAGGGAAGGGAATAAAATACAAAGAGAACCAGAACTTGAGATGTAACTGGGATATGGTGCTGGCCAGAGGAAGCGACCTTTAGTTCAAACCACATTAAAGTGGGCGTAGTCAATCCAGGTCTAATCAGGCTGATAGCAACATGCAGGGGGTCTGACACAGCAGTGAGGGTATCACAGCTCAGGTGCCCAGGCCTGGTGATTCCTGTCGTCAGACAGAAGATGGTATCCACAATGCTAAGAATTATCTCCTGGTCCTTCATTCACCCATCTACCCATCCATCCATTCATTCATTCATTCAAACAATATTTACTGAGGAGCCTACCCTTGTACTGTGCTATTAGGCACTAGGGATATTAATGGTCAGATAAAGACAGACCTAATCCCTAACTTCAGGGAGTTCACAATCTGGTAGGGGAGACTGACATTAGTCAGCTAGTCACGTGACTGTGAGGAGTACTAGCAAGGAGATTTCTTGGCATCGTGACAAAACACCGATGGGGTGGGGGGGGGAGGGGAGCTGCAGCCAAACCTGGGGGTCAGGGCGTCTCTAACAATGTGGTGTGATAATTAAGCCAAGAATTCAGTGGCAAGCAAAGTCCAGTAGATTAGTAGGTGAGGTTAAGAAGGCTTCAGGCAAAGCACACAGTGTGTATCAAGTTCCGGGGAGGGAGGCAGCATGGTTTTTTGAGGAGTCGAGAGAGCCAGGGTAGTGTGGGTGGGTGACTGACAAAAGGTTCAAAACAGTGTGAGAGGAGAACGGGGAGGAGTCAGGCCAGGCAGAACCTGCTGGGCCACACGAGAGGTTTCAAGCTTCATCCTAAGTGTTGTGGAAGGTCACTGAGGTGTTTCAGGAATGGGGTGACATAATCAGGTATGCATTTTTTTAACATCTCCCTCCGACAGTTTCATAATAGAAACAGGCCACAAGTCCAGTCTAGGGCTCAGCAAACATGGAAGCGGGTACAGGAAAACAGCAGCTGAGATCTCAGGATGGAAGGGTAGAGCCCGGGAGCTGCACTGGGGAAAACCAGGAAGCAGCCTAAGGCGCTTAGCTGCCCCAACACATCATGTGACCCTGGGGATAAGGCTCCCGCTCTGGGTGAGCAGGAGAGCCTACGGCCTGTAGCTAAGACTCAGGCAGTCTTCACCTCACACATTCTGGTTCAGGGGTAAAACCCGGGCATCTGCACTTTTTTTTTTTTTTAATGTTTTATTTATCTTGGAGACAGCATGAGCAGGGGAGGGGCAGAGAGAAAGGGTAGAGAGGATCAGAAGCCGGTTCCTCACTGTCATCACAGAGCCCAGTGTGAGGCTTGAACTCACGAACTGCGAGGTCAAGACCTGAGCCGAAGACGGACGCTTGCCCGACTGAGCCACCCAGGCGCCCCAGCAGGCATCTGTCCATTTAACGGGCTCCCCAGGTGATGCTAATATGCACAAAGCTTGAGACCAATGGGCATAATTTTTACTGATGATAGTCAGAAAGGAAGATTACCCAACACGATTCTGATGTAATCTTCCCTATCAAGAAGGATCTTCAAATAGAATGAACAAAACAAACACGCTTAAGAGGAAGGCTCAGAAGAGGTAAGAAGATGGAGAGAGGCTTATGCTTTAAATCAGTTCAAGGTTCTGCTCCAAGATGAATTATTCCCCATGATATTGCAAGAATTGTGGAGAACAGGAGGCAAAGGGATTCTGTTTGACACAGCAGGGCCACAAAGCTATACCAAGTAAAGTCTGTCTCCCCATAACTCTGCTCACTACTAAGCTTTGCGATCTGGCACTACTCTCCCCCATGATGCTTATTAAGTTACCTGAAGGTAATGCCTTTACTACGCACATATGGTAGTTTTCCATTTGCTTACTCCATTTACCTTATTCTGCGAACAGCGTTGCTATTGGTAAAATCTCAGTGTCAACCAATGTTTTGGAGCCTCTGTTGGTGACGACTTGCTTACAAGCCCACTGAAAATACTAAGTCACCTTCCACAGCCTGTGTACAATGTGCTCGTCCCACTTGAGCTCCACCGTGACAATCAGAAAGCAGAACGGGTTCAAAAAAAACCCTGCTTCCTAGGATTACTTCAGCAACAGACTAGAAGAAAAAGTACCTGTCCGTTGTGTATCTTGACCCCGACAAGATAAATGCCTTCTGTCTAATGGGATTTATAGCCAGCTACAAGGCCTGCCAGAAAGTGGTTGTTGAGATGAATCGTGGTCAGCTTTGAAAAAGGTGCATAGTGACAGTTTCAAAGGCGTTCTAATCCTAGTCATGTCCAGCATGTTCACTAAAGTCTTAAGGAATCAGAAACAACCAATCTAAGCTGCAGGATGAGACAAAGTTGTGAGGAAGAGCCAACACACTGGGTGAAGCATCAGAACTATAAAATAACCCTAACAGGATGGGAAAGGAGGTAGAAGTGACATTATGAAACTGAGTACTGCATTTGGTCAACTCCAAGACAGGATGGGGGAAGACGGCCCTAAGAGCAGAACTCTTCTTGGACTGCAAGCCACAGTGGGACAGGATGACAAAAAGTTAACACCATCTTGGGATGCATTAACAGAGTACCAGAAAACCCCACTGCCCTGGTCATACATAGCTAGATGATTCTGTTTTCTCAAGGCAGCGTAGATAGAACCTCCAGCTGCCATATGAGGAATGGTTGAAGGAATGGCCAAGAACTCCCATCTACCCTCAACCTTTCCATAATGCCTTACTTACTTACTTACTTACTTACTTACTCCTACTTCCCTCCTGAACTGAAACTCAGACTTCCCCGGATCTTTGCTCCTGATCTTTCCACCTGGCTCGTTCTCCAAGGTCACATGACAAGCTAACTCCTGTTCAGAAGGAGTTCTTCCATTTTTACCATGATCTACCAACCTCCAGAACATTCTTCCACATTGGTAAGTGGCTCAATCAACATCTTCCTTGTTTCCCTGACTTGCACCAAGTCCTAGGAGAAACTGTCATGCTCACAATGACCCACCACACACCAGATCCCACCCCTATTCCCAAACCACAACCACTGCAGGAGAGATGCACAAAATTGTGCTCACTGGCTCTTCCAATTAACTCTACCCTTAGCCGGCTCCTCACCCGAAGTGCTCACCCGAAGTCCTTTTACTTTCCCATCATTCACCTCGATGACTGTTCCAAATATTCACTATTCTTCTTAACCCTCTCCCCTACACCCTCACTTCCTCTCTACCTAAAACCACCATCTTCCTGGAACACCGGTTTTAGCTCTGAGGCTTTCAGAAATCTGGGGCCTAAGTTTTCTTATTCCTAAATGGCTTCACAAGTCTTCACAAGACTCTTCTGTGATATCCAACTTATTTTTAAAATATTTAGTTATTTTTGAGAGAACTAGAGAGCATGAGCAGGGGAGGGGCAGAGAGAGGAGGAGACACAGGATCTTTAAGCAGGCTCCAGGCTCTGAGCTGTCAGCACAGATCCTGACTTGGGGTTTGAACTCACAGACTGTGAGATCATGATCTGAGCTGAAGTCGGACACTTAACCAACTGAGCCACCCAGCTGCCCCTGTGATATCCATCTTTTAATGACTGCTACCACAAACTGTTTAGCAACAGTTAAAAAGCATGTCTTTAATCAAAATAAACAAAGCTCTAGGAAAAACTCTGATGGTCTTACACAGAGAGTAGTGACATACGATTCTATTGCTGGAATATTTCCACACATATTAAAATGAAAATACGGAATCAAAGCACTTTCTAAACAGGTAACATTTGTAATATATTGTTGTTACTATTAACAGCACATAGCGCAACGTATACCAACTCTCCCTTTGAGGCCCGGGGTGCCCATCGATGATTAAACGCCAAAAAGCACCACTAGAGAATCTACTACACCAACCTGACCTCCCCTCTCCTGAGTTAGCCTGTAGGTTAAATATTTCATTCAAACTGAGATTCCTATCTGATAATTTTGTCTACACTCTGTTACGAAAGGTAAAAATGGCTAGAAAGGTCACCAGGCAACTAGTAACGAGGAAAGACATACATACGTCTGTGTACACATACACACACATATGCGCATGTTTAGGACTATATGATATATATATACGTATATATGTGTACATAAAGCCAAAACTGGATACAAGACCAGACAGAGAAATATAGTGCTCTGAAAAATAATGAGAAAAAGAATCAAGACTTCCTCTGGGCAAGAACCCAAAGACAGGCTAGAAACAGAACAGTCTTGGGGAAGGATAAAGCGAGGCATTATGTAAATGGATTCTTCTTATCACAATTAGATATTAACTACGCATCTTCTATTCCAGATAGGAGGAAATTACAAAGACAAGTTTTTGGAACTCAAGAAATTAATTTTTCTTGGAACATTGCCCCCTCTCTATCTTCCTAAAAGCATAATAAAGCCAGAGCGTCTTCAGTTAATAAGGGAATTCCTACCGACGGAAGTCCAGGGACCTGCATGAGGCTAATCTAAGGATGCTGCTGACAGGCAGACAACAACATGACATGTTGACCGCCCATCTTTGGCAAGGTCTTTCTAAGCTTTCTTTCTCAAAGCCAGCACAGGCTGGACCTGCATTCTGCTCTTCATCATAAGGTGACCGCGAGAGCTGAAGAGATGTGTAATTGTGTTGACACATAATTTGTGTTTTCTCGTAAGGACTGTAACCAGTGACCTCCCCTAAAGAGATTTCCAGTGCATAGATGTGCACAGCAGCAGCAAACTGACTTGACTAGCCTGCCCAAATAATCTCCAAGGAAGAAGATGCGAGAAGACTAGTAACTTCAGAAATTAAACAAGAACACCACCAAAGTACAAGAACCATACTTAGAATAGCCTGTTTTTGAATGTGGCGATTTCAGTTCCTTCAGACATGAGACACCTATAGGTGAGTATGACCATGGTGGTCATAGAACAGGACACCCTGCGCCATTCCCACTCTCCACGCCCCAACCATCATCTCACAGCAACGGCACCTGAGGTCACTCTGCCCACTGACAGTGACCGAGCCCCTCTCATGGCTTCGCCCTCCCGCACACAACCCCTGCCCACCAGCCACCGCCCCCACGTCCACCCTGTATCACATTGAACAGTTGTGTGGTCACTATGCACTTGAATAGAACTGTAATTTGAGACACACACTACTCAGCTGTGCTTTCCGATTTGGGAAAAGATTATGCTAGTGAATGTATCAGTGCGAGCACAGTGGACTGTGGCCTGGGACCACCAAAGAGACACAAGCCACGCTCAGCTGGCCTGACTGGCCGAGAGCCCCCTAACGTTTAAAGGCGCGGCATCTGCCAAGGGAATATGGAATCAGACCGAAGTTGGGTGGAAGCTACTTCACTTTGGTCAAGGAAGCTGCTGATAAGATTATCATCCTACGTGATGCCTGGCCAGGCTGTTGTCTGAGATAGTCCGAAGAATGTTACCTTGGATCTATGCTCAGATAACTGCAATTTAATTATTAAAACCAGTTTTATTTCATTTTAAAGCATGATTCCGACATTCTTAATGCCTCCCTTTTATGGAAACGTCTCTGAGGATTCTAAATAATACCCAGTGGAGAGAAGAATGAGAAATTAGTCCCTTCAGAAGCCTATCACTTAGATTGTCAGCGACATGCCTGACTCGATAGGGATGAGGGTGACAGGCTACTAAGAGCCTGAAACTCACAGCTGACTATATGGCTGAAGAAACTTTCAGAAATTATTACTCGAAGAATCAATGTCTTCCATCTGGAAAATATGTACTTTTCAGAATATTTTTAAGGCTTTACTAAAAACTTTATATAAAACCACTATGTCAACGGGAAGAGCTGCATAAATAAAAAGAGGTGGGTATTGAAAGGGGAGGAAAGTGAGCTCTGATAAAAGGACACTTCAGCCTCTCAAGAGTGCACAGTGGTTAAGGAGCATCGGACCCTGAGGCAAAGCAGATCTGGCTTTAATTGCTGTATTTACCACTTACTAGTCTGTAAGTAGGACCTTGTCAAGGTACCTGGCCCCTGTGACCCTCAGCTTCAAAACAATGCCACCTATCTGACAGAGCTGTTGTAAGGAGCATATGAACTAACCTCATTATAATGCCTGGCACACAGCACGCATTCAATAAATAAAGGGTAGCTAACAGTCAACCAAGTAGGTACTAGGGCTAGGATAATAGTGGATCACACTTCCTGAAAAAGTCAATGACCCCTTCATAACCAAACCAAAGTCACCAAGCAATAGGTGCTATGTCAGAAAATGAAGACACAAAGGTAAAATAAAACCTGGCCCTCGGGGTGCCTGAGTGGCTCAGTCGGCGAAGCATCCGACTTCGGCTCACGTCATGATCTCACAGTTTGTGGGTTTGAGCCCCGCGTCGGGCTCTGTGCTGACAGCTTCCGATTCTGTGTCTCCCTCTCTACCCCTCCCCCACCTGCACTCTGTCTCAATCTCTCTCTCAAAAATAAACATTAAGAAAAAATTTAAAAATAAATAAAATAAAACATGGCCCTAGCTTTGACAGTTCAAAGTCTGATGAAGGAGACAGACATGCAAACAAGTAACTGGCACCACAGGGACTGGTAGTATGGAAGCCTCAGTCTCAGCGCGGGTAAGTTGGAAGAAGCCGGACAGAGGTGCCAGCACTTGATCTGAGTCTTGAGGAAAGAAGAAAAAAATGCTAACCATCCCTAACTCTCTCCCAGGCCACTGCAGGAGCTTCCGAAATGATGATCCTACTCTATTGTCCCCTAATGATCCCTTCTTCACACGGCAGCCAAGGTGATGTTTTTAAAGTGTGCAAAAATTTGGTAACATCATCCCCCTGCCTCACATCCTTCAAGAGGATCCCACTGCGATCAGAGCAAAACCCACGCTCCTTAGCGGGTCCCTGAAGATGCTCCATAATCCATCCCCTGCCTGGCTTTCTGTTATCACTTCCCATGTTTACTACGTTCCACTTACACTGACCTTCCTGAGCCCAGAGCACACCACCGTCACTGTTTCCCGGAAGCCTGTGCATGAGTCTTCTGTGGCCTCAAATGCTGTTCCTCAGAGATCTTCAAAGTTCGTCAAAGAACCCTATCCCAACTTTCTAAGCAAAACTGCCTTTTCCCTAAGTCACTCTCTAGTGCATTACCCTATTCAATTTCTCAAAGCATGTGTTACTGTCTGAATTTACCTTGTATGGATGCGCATCTACCCATTTACAGACACCATCTGTCACAAAAAAGGAACCTCCTTGTCAGCAGAAATTGCATCTATCTTGTGCACTTACTTAATGCCTGGCAGACAGTAAGCACTCAAATACTTTTTGAAGGAATGAATAACAGAACAGCAGAATGCCCAGTCTCAAAGGTTAGATGAATGCCCCAATCCACCAAACCCAAGGGCCTAGGTCTGCTTTTGTTGTTGTTGTTGTTGTTTTTCAGGTGTAGCTCACCCACCCACAAAGTACGGAGTTGAAAATAGTGATTGTCTTGAGCAGTATCTCAAGTATCTCCTAACATAATATCCCTAGTTCACCGCTATCACCACGTTCTGAATCAGAAGACATACACATTTATGACTGACTAGGTGTTTCCTAGCACCCAGAGATAGGCACCAGATGTCTGAAGATAAAAAGAAAAAAAAAAAAAAGATACAGAGGAAGCAACTTACTCAGGAAGCCCCAGGAGGCCCTGGGTCCTCAGACAGAACATCAGTCACGACAAGATTCCAACAGAATGACACCATCAGACCAGCACTGCCAAGAAGCCAGTCCACGATACAGCTAGAACCGTTAGCCCTAGAAACTCCAAGAGACGCTGGAGAACACTAATATGAGACACTAAATGCCTCTCATTTCCTCAGTTTACGACTTCTAACTTCATTTCACCCCTTTTCTGTTGGCAAGTGTACAGTAGTGACCATACAACCATGATCATCATCTACAGTCTCGGGGTAAGAACTTGACATAACAAGAGGGCCAAGCCAATGAGAGATGACAAACATCTTTATCCAAAGGAGTCCATGAACTAAAATGCAGATGTCACATACTGTAGAGAAGTTACAAAATCCTTTGTAGGTAAGGCTCAAAAGTAGAATTTACATCTAAGCCTGCAATTACATAAAACCCTAAACTGGAATGGAACCCAAGGGTTTCACTATGCAAGCATTATATAGAAACGTGATTTCTGCCATTAGCGTGCATCGCCAGGGAACAATACACCCTGGGACGGGAAATTAGAGAGGACAGCTGATGCCAACAACACGTGACATCTCAGCTCTTCTTGTACTGATATCTTCTCATCTAAATTTTCATTAGTTCACCATTTCACCAGATGCTACCACTGTGCCTACACAAGCTAAAATAAATCCCCGTAATAAATCCCTTACAGAATCTGCAATCTAACAGGGTAGAAAAAAAAAATAAACGCACGGAAGCTAGAAAATAAGGCAATTTCCACTATAGCTTAGAGGCTAGACAGGCAGCCTCTAGACACAGGTGCCAGGACTCTTTCCTAAAGAAGGTAACAGTGACCTTGAGGGATGGATGGCTCCTTTCTGCAGACACAGACCACCGGAGATAGAAGAGCCTAAGTAAGAGGGAGAAGAATGTGGACTCAGGAAACAACAACATTACAGTCTGGGGACAGGACGTTGCTGTGTGAGGGCTGGGAAGGATCGCCATCTCTTCAATTAGATTTTAGGTCAAGGACAGAGCACTTTTCTTCTCCCCTTCTCCCATATTACCTAAGCCCCAATTCTTTACATGTGGGAGGCTCTAAATTATACTTACTAAATAAAGAAGAAAATTAAACCAGAGAGAAAAACATGGAATTAATTCACTTCGAAGTTGCTGCTGCTGGATGGTCTTGGATTTCCTAATAACTTGAGTCACAGTAGAACTGTGCACACCCTTGGTTACAGGGAGACACTTGTATCCATCACCTCACTAACAGTACAGGAGCATGTAAAGAAAGTGCCCGTGGCCAAGAGCGGGTAGGGGCGGCACAAACGCGTGTGTCAATCTGCACATTTGGAAGGCTGCTGGAGACAGTTGTTGGGTCCAATACTTTGGATGTTAGAAAAAGAAGAAGGCTGATCTACAAATCAGTTATTCTAGTGCTATAATCCCCAATGCAGAGCTAATACTCTTGTAGTATCATTCCAGAACGCTCTCGGTACCTAGAAATCTATTTTCATTTTTTAGAAATACATCCAGTAGATATTTAAAATGTTATTTTTAATTGATCACGAGGGAGTTCTAGCATGGTATTGTAAAAGAAAAAACACACTGCATCAGGAGTCAAGAGGCTGAATTCTGTTCCGCCACTAGCTTGCTGTAAAACTGCAGACCAGAAGAAGCTAACCTTTTTGAGCCTCCCAACGGGAAGGGAGGTGATGAGTGTAGGAGAGCCATGTCTATGGAAGTGGCCCGACCCCGATCTGCCCAGATGCTCTCCTGGTATCCCCATGTCCTACACGTCCCCAGAGCTTTACTCGCTGCACTTACATCTGCAGCTAACATGTAGACCCCCACCACCACTTTTACCAGGCTTTTGGAGATACCTAGGGTACCTCTAGTTTCTAAAAGGTCCTCTGGTGCTTTTTTATGATGTCATCTTCAGGTCTGAGGCCAAAGCCTTGAGGAAAGCATCTTCTGAAGTGAATCTAGCAACACACAGTTTCCAAAAGCCACTTTGAAAGCATTAGTCATGAGTACAATGTAATTAGCAAACAGTTAAGGATTAGGATATAGAAATCAAACATTTAAAGAGCTCAGGAATTGCCCAATCATAGAATATATATTTTTCTTATATATATTTTAATAGGCATCATAAGCCCCTTACAAATCACATATAAATACTCTTAAATATCTATACGAATGTGCATGCACACACACACGCAGTCTAAATATTACTATAAAGACAAAGGACAGCTATTTGTGAAGCTTAATCAAAGATCTAAAGCCCACTACTTTAAAAGCAGTAGCAACTATAGCTACAAAGCTTCAAATTCACAAGTTAGTGTGAATTTCACCCTTGCATTTTTATCAAGGACATGTGTCTAGTAAATACAGTAAGCTTTTAATTCTTATATATCAACATTTAGTGATTTCTTTAGGCCAATACATAGCTATTCTTCACAGAGCTCTAATGCCCTTCCCTGATGCAGGTATCTGTTCCTCTGTAGTGTTTAGATATTTTATTTTTATAATTCTGTATTATCTATTAAATATATATTCATGCATACCCCTATATTCAGACTTATATACATATGCCCAAAGAAACCTACTTTAAGTAGATATCCAAGAAGACATATACCTAATATGAGCAGGAGAGAAAGAGAGGAAGGTCATTCCATTTATAAACAACTATGTTTATAAACCATTAAGGACCAACACATAACCACTATCAACCAAAACCTAACTGTTAGAATAGTTTATTGTCCATTTTATTTTGAGTTATTTTCCCTCCATTCTAGTCCACCTCTGCCAACAGCAGAAACTAGATGACATGACTAAACGACATCAGCTCTCAGTATTTCTGATGGGCAACTTAAAGATCTACGATGACTGACGTACTCCTCTGTCACCAGGACCCAAACACAATCACACTAAAAGCAAGATCTGTTTTTGCACGACTGGGCCAGAAAAAAAGAGAGGAGAGAGAGAGAGAGAGAGAGAGAGAGAGAGAGGAGAGCTGGGAGACTTACTGCACCAAATGTGAATGATTAGTCTGTAATGCAATGCTGATGTTAATTTTTAAGAAGAAAGGTAAAGCAAGCAGCTTACTAGAATGTAGTATAAAGAGAAATGTTGCATGAGAAATTGGAGCTAAATGTGAATCAGAAGTGAATTCTGTCTGCCCGATGAGCCGCTCATTGACCTTGCCTTATACCCACCAATCAAGGCTTCCTGTTAGCCCCAGGCAATTTTCAAGCAAACTGAATGAAACAGTTATACATGTAAGAAATTCAAGCCCAAATTTGAGACGGTAAGACTAATTTTCTAATAGTGAGGGTGTGATGTTATCCCTTGCACCGCCCGGGCACAATACAGAAACTCGTAACAAACATTCTCCCAGAAAGCATGGTCGTTAACCATCCATCAGTGTTGCACACTGACGTTGCCAAGGAGTGCAGCATTTGCAGACTTCCCCCAGATTTGATCCCAAAGTTACTGAATATTGGAATTTGTTTCCTTTTTCAATCAAAAAGAAGGTCAGTATCTTCACGTTTTGATTCTTTAATAATAAGCCATTTCACAGCCCAGGAGTATTGAAGTGAGTACATCTCATGTGGTAGCCCCTCACCCCCAGCCTGGCGGACTGTGTGCAAGTGAAACCTAGGAGTCTGTCTTACCTGTAATCTGACTCTGTCCTTGTGGATTAAAAGGACTTGGTGCAGAGTTCAGGGAGGGCCGTGGGTTCTGAGGCGGGACACCTACTCTCATACTGGGATGAGGAATGCGCCCTAAATCACTGAGGCGGTCAGAGAACAAACTAGGTTTAGAGTCATCAAGCTTCTGTCTGTGCCCTGGAAACAGCAAATCATAAAATAAAAGCATATTAATGAGCTGAACAATTGACCATACTAAATAGATATGTGAACATACATACTGGGGGTTTATGCCAAGGGATTATCAATACTGGTATTTATAATGAAGTGTCTCTCTAATGCCTTCCGTTTCAAGTGGTTTTCCAATCATCATCTGGTGGTGAGCATTCCTAGTTCTGTTCTACAAATGGAGAGCTGAGGGTCCCAGAGGGTGGTGACTCGGAGCTGAGACCAGGACGGGCGCTCAGGAGGGACTGTCTGCGAGCCTCGTCCAACCCTCTGGGTGAGTGTGGGAAAGGTGGATGTGTTCTGGGGTATGTCTGCTTGTTTTGTGAAGGAGGAAACTTCCCTCAAGTTCAGAGAGTCTGTGCACATCACAGATACTATCCCCAAACTGGGGCAGAAACAGAGACAAACATTTGTCAAGGGGCAATTCCCATGATAACCACAGTGACTTTCCTTTTTCATGTTACAGCCCGACCTTACTGAGACTTTCTTCTGAAAAATTACAATTCAAGCCTAGAACCCCTTTCAGAGGAAAAAGTGGAAACACAGTCAAGGAAACGCAAATTCCCAAGAGGAATCTGGGTATTTTGTGATACCCCAAAACCTCAAAGCATATAATAAACTATGTTCAACCTGAGAGAATACTTTTTCTATTTTAAATTTACTACTATGGTTCTGTATAAGAAATGGAAAAATACCCTCCGGGGTTACCACGTGAATGTGAGATTCCACTAATGAAACGAAACAAAACAAAACAAAACTTTGTCTCTCATCTAGTTCATTCAAGTCTAAAGTCTAAGGAAATTCTAGATATTAAGGAAATATGCCCAATAAAATATAACTAAGGTTCTAAGGCTTCTTGACAATCATGAAATCATTCGTTGCAAAGAGTAGGGTATTGTCCTGGTGCAAATGTAATAGAACAGCATCTGGGTCTTGGTGTGATGTAAGTTAAGTGCATGCCTGCGGAGTGGTGCAGAGGTGAACAAGCAGGGTAATGCCTCATCCGTGAACAGAAATATACTGTAGATTCCTTTTTCCATATTCTGTACCAAAATGAGGCTCGAGTATGTTGCCCTAACATACTGTAACTGAAACTGAAGCAGATTCAAAAGAGGGCCATTAAGATATGACTTGGGGCACCTGGGTGGCTCAATCGGTTAATCATCCGACTTTGACTTCAGGTCAGGATCTCACAGTTCGTGAGTTCGAGCCCTGCGTTGGGTTCTGTGCTGATGGCTCAGAGCCTGCAGCCTGCTTTGGATTCTGTGTCTCCCTCTTTCTTTGCCCCTCACCCGCTCATGCTCACTCACTCTCTCTCGCTCTCTCTCTCTCCCCCTCTCTCAAAAAGAAATGTTAAAAAATGTTTGTTTGTTTGTTTGTTTGTTTAAGATGATGGACTGGAATCAGAATTTGCCCTTTGAAGAAAAATTAAGGGGATCAGGATTATTATCCATGAAAGAAGAAAACCTGGGAGGAGGATTATTAAGAGATTTCAAGAATGAGGGGCGCCTGGGTGACTTAGTCGGTTAAGCGTCCGACTTTCGCTTAGGTCATGATCTCGCGGTTTGTGGGTTCGAGCCCCGCGTCGGGCTCTGTGCTGACTGCCAGCTCGGAGCCTGGAGCCTGTTTCAGTCTGTGACTCCCTCTCTCTCTGACCCTCCCCTGCTCACGCTGTCTCTCTCTCTCCTAGAAATAAATAAAACATTAAAAAAAAATTAAAAAAAAAAAAGAGATTTCAAGAATGAGGAGGTATATTCTATGGGTAGCAAGAATACCTCATCTCCTCCTGGTACAGGACAAGAGGAATATATCAGGATAGGGTTAAGTTGAACATTAGAATTTCCCAACTATAAGCTGTCTTCATAAGACAAATTCCTTATTTTATTTGCCCCAAAATGTATTTTCCTGTCTCCTTTTTCATTGCCTACCCAGCCCAAAGAAAACAGACAGGAAGCCAAGGCTTGGTAATATGAGTGTAGCTGTCTCCACAGCCAAACATATTCCAAATAGGCCCATTAACTGAAATGGACCCACCACCCTCTTTCCTGCCAGTTGGGGCATCTGCTATGATGAGGGACTAAGATCAGGAAAATTCACTGTGTGTGGATGGGTGTTTTCCCAATTGTTTGTGACTTCTTATCCAGATTACAAATAGATCATAGAACTCTACAGGGCCTTTAGAAATTGGCCCAAACAGCTCCGGGAGGCCAGCAAGCAAGGCATTCACAGAGAAAGCAACAAAGGCCTGCAGAGGTACCACAACCAGCCTGTGGTCTTCAGCTATTGGCTAGCTCGGCCTGGACTAGGATCACAGTCCTCATCCTAGCTGACGACGACGTTTTCCACTCATCATGTGGCACCATCAATGCTGGCATTCTAGATTATCTTCCCTTCCTCAGCTGCTGTGGAGGACTGAAAATATCCAGATCCACAGAAAGAGACACCTAAGAGCTCAGCCCCATGCGGTACCAAGGCTCGTTTTCAACGCAAACAGAAGCAGCAGCCAGGATCCAATTACAAAGTTAATAGCTCACCCATTACCCTAAACAAACTTCCATCGATACATCTTGCTGCATCTAACTAGTGTGACAATTAGGGAATTATACAGGACTTGTCACAGTTAGATCCATGGATTCTGTTCCTCACATCCATTCAAAAAAAAATTATATATATTGGTGTGGTGTTGATACAGCTGTAAACATTAACAAGAAAGCTTATGGAACTGTCCCTGGAAGTTATTTTTTTTAATAGGCCGTATTTTTGGAATGGCAGATTCCCTGAGGGCTAAGCTGAGGGCTGCACGATCTTGCCTGGTCCCTTTACTTACTGGGACTTTATGTGGGCTATGGGTCACAAGAAAACATAAAAAAGCCTTGCCTCTGCTTTCTACAGCCTTTTCATTAGGCTTTCATGGAGACCGTAGGAGATGTAGCTCAGCATTCGAACATGTGAGTTGAGTCCACTTTTTATTTTCTCTTAGCCCAGTGCTTCAGGGGGGTCGTCATAGGGGGTTGTAGGCAAGAATAAAGAAAGGCCTGGCAGCAGCACTGATAAGTATGGAAACTGCAAGAGCAGGTGACATTTTAAAAGCCTCAGTGACCTTCTGGAAATTCTCTTCAAATGTGAGCCACCAAGTATACGGACACCCAGAGTAATTCAGGGAACATCTATCTGTGGCAGCGCACAGACCAAAACACATACGCGTTTCTCCTGGCAGATGTCTACCCCTTCGTAGCCACCACCACAACCACAACAAAATTCTTACACTACAATGAAGAACAAAAGCTGAACAGCTTCTTCATCTTTCAACCATGACAAATACCGGCTACCGCTAAACCACATCAGGGTTAACATGCGAACGACGGGCTGAAAGAGAACATGCTGAAATCCTCCACACTCAAGTAGTCCCTTAAGAGATTGAGAAGACGGAAGACAAGGGCACCTTGGATTACACCAAAGACAGGGTACTCTTCCGTGGTAGGAGGAGAGCTAAGCCTCATCCAAAGGGTCAAAGAGTAGGTCTTCCAAACAGGAGAAGAGTATAACAAATGGAAAACTGTTGTGTTCTGTTTAAGACTGTGTGAAAGTTCGGTCATGGACCCTCTTCTCTAGCTATACTTTCTCCGTTGAGCAGTGGTCCTTCCACTCCGGTGGGATAAGAGAATCCTCCAGGGAGCTTGGAAAAACATAGATGTCCAGACCCCACATCAGCTCAATTAAATTGTAATCTCTGAGAGTGGGTCCTGGGGAGTTATTTTGTAAAATAACTCACGACCTGACGTGCAGGTGAGGCAGAGAACCACTGCCCAACGTGACCTCACAATCTCGTGCACTCGATGCCACCTATTCCCATCAGTGATTCCCCCATTTCTGAGATAAGCCCTGACCTCCGTCCTGAGATCCTGGTCTGCATGTCCCACTGCATAGCTGACTCTCTCCTGGAATGTAAAAGATATTTAAATAGGGTATACTTAACACAAAACTCTTGACTCTTCTCACCAAAGAACCCTATTCCTCTCTGAGTACCCCCATCTCAGTAAGTGGCACCAGCCACTCAGTCATTGAAGCCAAAAACCTAAACATTTCCCTTGATTTCCTCTTACCCCTCACTCGCCACATTCAATCTATTACCACATCTTGTCATTTCTATCTTCTCAAATCCATTCAGTTCTAGTCCAGGACCCCACCCCCTCTCTCTGGGGATCTGTCACTGAATCCTTTGAGTTTCCCATCCCAGGACCTCTCCATATTCCTGAATCACTCCCCCTCTCTGTTTCTTTGCCCACTCCTTCTTATCCCTTAGGCCTCACAGTAAGCACCACCTCCGATGAGAGGTCTTGTCTGCCACTCTAACCAGAGTGGGTCTCCTTCTCGAGCACACCCTCCCTTTATTTCCTTTATGGCTATCACCACAATCTGTACTTAACTTGTGTATTTATTTGTCTCCCCTGCAAGATATAAGCCCCGTGAGAATGAGTACTCGGTCTTATTTAATGTTGTATCACTGCAACAGTCCAGTGCCTGCCATATAGTAGGTACTCAACAAATATTTAGGCAATGAATGAATGAATCGGTGGATGTGCTCTTCTCTTTTAGACAAATGTCTTGGTTGAGAGAAAATTTTCTGACCCGGGATATCCTATTATAATGCTATCCTACTATAATGCTATCTTTCTCCCCAAAAATCCTTTTCTTATTTGACAACCTAGTGAATCCAGTGGGCAAAACCTTTCTTTAGAGACCAGGCCTTAGTGGTGCTTGCTGAGAAATTTCCCTGAAGGTCATTTATTTAAGTGAATGCATAATTGCTTGCTTGCTTTCTGAAAAAGCCCCATTTGCTCTCAGGATAATTCTTGAGCATTGCTGCAAGTCATTTAGAATCAAAGAGCTGAAAAGGACAGCAGAAATTGTATTGACTCTAAATTTCTGAGTGATGTACTTCTTGTACAAATGAGGGCCTTGACTCCCTGAGAGGGGAAGTGACTTCCCCAAGGCCACACAGTTGGGGGCAGGACAAGAACTCAGGCTTTCTGCCTGCTGGCCCCATGCTCTTTTCCCTTCCACAGCCAACCAGCTTATTTTAGATTAGAACATCACAGCATCAGTCACACAAGGGAAATCATGGTCAAGAGAATTTAAAATGAAAAAAAAAAAGCAGTTTTCAGAACAAATTTATTTCAAAACGTTGAGCGTGTTTGGCTGACTATGACTCTTCTTGCAATAAATTCAGGGGCATGAGAAGAAAGCGTGATCAGAAGGTCATGGCATTTACACATCCTCAGAGCAAAGATGCTTGAGGAACCGTTGGGTCCCTGAGCAAGAGTGTAGCTATTTGCCCCAGTCCTCCCCACCCCGCTGTCCAGTGCGAGACCATCACACTCGCCATGACAGTTGGTAACAGGGCCGTTAGGTTTTCCGTTTCGAACAGGCACCGGCAACTGGTACATGAAGACCCTGAAAGTGTGGTAGGCGGACTGTGAAAACACACATGCCTCTGCAACGTGACCCACTCTGCCCATTTCTATAAAAGATGATTGAGGACTGCCTAACCACCAAGGAAAGTTCTGTGGGCCCCCAGCCAAATCGTCAAATCATCGCACTCCGCACACTCTGTTCACAGCAGGAGGCACTGTGCCAGGTGGAGTACTCCTCCTGAAGGATGCCTGAAAGCTCTTACAAAGGAATGCACCCTTCAGACACAAAGCACCTTCACAAGAAGGGTGTCAAGCCATGGCAGGTCCACTGTCATGACACAGCAAGGTCATCTCGTGGACCACTAGGGCATGATGTTCAGCAGCTCACCTTTTTACGGCAGGGTTTTAAATCAATTTTGGGACACCTGGGTGGCTCAGTCGGTTAAGCATCTGACTTTGGCTCAGGTCATGATGTAGCGGTTGGTGAGTTCGAGCCCCTGTCCAGCTCAGAGGCTGGAGCCTGCTTCGGATTCTGTGTCTCCCCCTCTCTCTGCCCCTTCCCTGCTCACACTCAGTCTCTCTCTCTCAAAAATAAACAAACATTTAAAAAAATGTTTTTGAACAAATCAACTTTAAGCACTCACTTATTGGGTATCTACTTCTATCCTGAGTTTCATGACAATACAACTTTAAAATAGAATAAATAGGGGCAGCTAGGTGGCTCGGTCGGTTGAGCGCCCGACTCTCCGTTTCAGCTCAATCATGAGCTCACAGTTGGTGGGATTGAGCCTCACATCGGGCTCTGCACTGACAACACAGACTCTGCTTAGGATTCTCTCTCTCTCTCTGCCCCTCTCCCACTCATGCTATCTCTCTCAAAATAAATAAATAAATTTCAATCAATCCATCAGCCAATTAGAATAAATAAAACTAAAAGGCAGATCTGCAAGAGACCATCAGTCAGATAGATGTATATGATACAAATCTCAACAGACGCACGCCATTCTTCAAATCACTTGATGCCTCTAGTTTTAAAACCACACATTCGTTCTTTTAAACTATATGATCTAAGGGTGCCTGGGTGGCTCAGTCAGGGAAATGTCTAACGCTTGATTTCAGCTCAGGTCATGATCCCAGGGTTGTGGGGTCGAGCCCCACATGGGCTCCATGCTAGACATGGAGCCTGCTTAGGGTTCTTTCTCTCTCTCTCTCTCTCTCTCTCTCTTCTTTTTCTCCCTCTGCCCCTCCCCTGCACATGTGCTCTCTCTCTCAAATAAAAAAAAATAATAAAAATAAATAAACTATGCAATATATATGGGAACTTGCCCTTTTAAGACAGATCTTTCCATCCCCTGACTAATGAAATGATATTCTGGCAGCCTAAGGGCCTCCTCTCCTCTGCCATGCACTCAGCCTTCCCTGGAAGACGGGGGTGGGGCAGGGAGACATTAGCTAATTTTGCTGTCAACAAGTATGTGAGAGGTGGAGGCCTGGTCCAATACTCCAGGGCTCAAACCACAGAATCTACCCATTTAAGATGTTGTGACAATGATCCTCGGGAGGAAAAAGGAAGAGAGGAGAGGACTCGCATCAGAAATTACCTTTTTTTCAGAGCAAACTGGTTCTACAGCCAAAAAGCTGCTCTTCCACACCAGTTCTGGAAAAACAGCAGCAGCAAAACTGAGGTCCTGGTTATAATCTCTCTACCCTGAAAGTGGTACGTGAAGGAGTGCTTGCAGGGAGGGGCTGGGGACGAGGCTGACTAATTTTAAAGCCCTAATTCTATTCCAAATGAAATTACTTGGAATTTGACTACTGCGTGGAAGGGTGAGCCTTAGTTCATCTTAGAGAATTCAATTTAGATGGTTTCCAGCAAAAGCAAAGCAATAGAGGAGCTAGCCAGGCTCAAGGGAGTTCTTAGGGGAGCCATTCAAAGTGTGGATCCAAACACTTTATAACTATTGAGGCTCCGGATTGGAAACCTTGATTTTCTGCATTCCGTCATACATGTGAAAAATGGAAACACTCCCGAGAAAAGTGAAACTTCTTTTTGTTTACATTCAGAGGACTGCATTTCGCTGGTGGTTTGTGAAAGTCCAAAATTGGAAGACCTATACTCTTGTGACGCTTGTAATGTTTAGTTAAGCCCTCTCTCTGCCTCTCCCTAATGCACCCCTGCCCCCACTACAAACAGTCCCAACCAGCTTCTCCTCTAATCTCCTTATTTCCATTAATATCACCACCATCTGGGGTGCTTGGGTGGCTTAGTCAGTTGACCGTCCAACTCTTGATTTTGGCTGAGGTCATGATCTCAGGGTGGTGAGATCGAGCCCCAAAGTGGGGAGCCTGCTTGGGATTCTCTCTCTTTGTGCCTCCCTGCTCTAGATAGATAGATAGATAGATAGATAGATAGATAGATAGATAGATAGATTATGTACTATTATATATTAAACAAATACATCACCACATTCTAGTCTCTGAGGCTCAAAATCCAGCCCAGATATTCCTTCCCCACCTCCCTTTCCTGCACTCCATCATTCAGATAAGCCCATTCCTATAGCTTCTGCAGGAATGGGCCCCCACTTTCCATTCCCACTAGAATGAACCCTGCTTTCCAGTCCTACTTGTGGCTAACACACCAGAGAACCAGCATGGAATAAATGAAAGGGCATCAACTAATTGTATGACCAACTGCAGGAAGGGATTTAACGGAACTCTCTAGTCCTACCAAAAATGAAGGATCCATTTCCATAATTCCTGAGGTCCTTTCAGCTCTTGAGTCCTAACATTTCTCACCTGCTCAAAACCTTTCAACTGTCTCACACTGTCTATAAACAGAGCTCCCTGGGCCCAGCAGGGAAAACAAAGACCTGGAAACACCTGGTAGATACAGTCTGATTATACACTGTCACTCTCCTTTCCAATGGCTACTTCTCAACTATCCCCGGACTATCCACGGTTCTTCATGGAGCCCCTGTGCCTTTGCGAAAGCTGTCTCCTCCACTCGGATGACCCTCGCCCCATCATCTCCATTTGATCATCCCACCCTTCTGGTCTTTTCAGTGTCTCTAGGACCTCAGTGATCCCTATGGTTTCCATCTCAGCAAGCTGAAAGCAGCTGTAACTGTTTTTTGTCTATTACCTGTGGTTACAACTTCAGTGTAGTAGGCATTCAGTAAGCAAAACTTACTATGAATTGATATAATATATTTATACAGAATTTCATATCCTATAATCTTAGACTCTCCTGGACTTGACTATAAAACCCTTGAGGGTCACGCCTCGTCTCTAGCACATAACTTAGGGCTTAGGTACAAAGAAGGCACACAACGCATGCTTATTGAATTAACAAATAAGAACATTGATAAATCTAGAATCATCTCTCCTTTTGTCCAGTAAAAGAGAGGAGATGGGGGGAAAAACAGGCTAGTCATCGGGAAACATTTCCCACAGTAAAATTGATGAGTCTATAATCTTTGCTGGGAAAGGCTGCTGAGTCATCTTTTTTTCCTAAGAGTATGCTGTCTGGTTCAGGTCACAAACTATTTCTGGACTAGAACAGTAAAATGGACTCAGAAACTGCCTTCATGCTTAAGAAACCTCTAGCTAGGGGAAGCAGGCAGCCATACAATACGACATGTGCCTGGGGCCCCAGAGCTCACAGGAGACACAGCTTGCGAGAGGAGACAGCTCTAGAACCATGTTAGCATGTGGCTTCAGACAGAGGACCACAGATCATAAACAAATCGCCTTCCCGGAGATTCTTCTCTGATGGCATCTCAAAAATGAACTAACAACAGCTTCCCTCTAAGGGCCCTTCTTAACATATAAACCAATTTCTAAAGGGGGAAAATATCATAATCACCACCACGTATCTTCAAGAGCCCCCTTTCCGCCCTTGAACAGTCAGGCATGTAGAATTCAAAGTTTATCAAGGAAGAAGAGACGAAGAACAATTTCACCCAAGAGAGGTCTGAAGCCTCCCTGTCTCTTGGGTAAAAACATAATTATGGGAAGAAAAAAAACATAATCTACTCAAGAGACATAATTACATAGCTAAGCCATAGACTCCATAGAAATATTCTAGGAACTCTAGTTCATAGAAAAAAATGTTAAAAACTGAATTTACTTTCTTTTAATAACACGAGGCGCCAGTTTAGATCAGTGAGTAAAAAGTTCACTCTCCCAAACTCATTTTTAAAACACAATTGGGTGCATGAGAGAGATCACTGAAGGAGAGCCTCTTTCCAAATCTAGGCCTCTAAAGGTTCAAGAATTCAAGAGCTTTCAATAAATACACAAATGAAAGACTTGTGAAATAGTCATATTCGTGCATCTTAACTGTGAGTTCCTTTATAACTTTTCAATTTCGGGCTGTGGCAAATCGCGACCATCAAAGACTGAAGGGGCTATCAGGCTATGCCAGTATCAGTCACACATCAGGGAATAACTTCTAAAAACCATATGCTTAGAGTGTAATCCTTTTCCTTGAAATAATGAACTTGAAAAACTTGAGACATCTGAAGAAAAACTCACAGGAGGTAAGAAGAAAAAAAAAGATTAAAAAATTTTAAAGAAAAACCAGATGAAAGTATAAAAGAAACACAACGAGGGGAGACATAATACTTTTTTGCAAGCAAGGCAAGAAAGAGCTTCCAGAGAACCTGGCTGACTTCACCATAGCCCAGCTCTGGACTCCTAAAACCTCCCTCATCCACTCAGCCTCTTTACCTCCAGATTCTCTGGCACTTTCCAGTTCCAGTCCTGGATCCTTGACTTCTTCACCTGTCATTTCCAAGGGATGCTCTTTCCCTCTTTACTCCCATCCAACATACAATTACACGAATGAGAATTTTTCAGAGGTGGATGAGAATGTGGATTTCCAGGCCATGTTCTTCATGATAGAAAAGTCACTGATGCCCAGAAAAATACTGTGATTCGTTCGAAGTCATGGAAGTAGGCAGTGACACCAAAAGCCAGTCCCCTGACCTGCCTCAGCTCTCCTTTTCATATGTCAGGCAGCCATAGAAGGGAAGGGGAGAGGAGAGGAGAGGAGAGGAGAGGAGAGGAGAGGAGAGGAAAAAGGGTAGGGAGGGGGAAGCAGAGAAAAAGAGGCCTAGAAAGAACAGAATAGGAAAAAGCAGAGAAGCTTTACTTTTGAGCATTTATTACGTTGTACGCAGGTTCTACAACTTCGTTTTAGCACAATACCTCCTTCTACTAACTACAACCCAACATCCCACAGCCATCCTGGGCCATCTGAAACTGCATCTCTCCCTTTAGTTTCTGGGAAACGAATAAAAGCTCTCTTCCTCTATGTTTACACTCTACCCCTAAAACTTAGTAAAACTTGAGTGTTTTCGTTCGGAAAACATTTCCTTTGCCTTCAAATATACTTCACACACACGTCTAGATCTGTGTTACTAGGATTTGTAGAGCCCCCACTGAGAGATGTAAAGATCTTTTTGATGGTAACATTGCAAGCAATGGAAATGGTAGTTTCCACAGCCGGACAAAAAGCATCACTGTTTATCTGCCAATAACCCAGCTAAACATGGATGGCATTATTCTTCAAAGAGTCCAGTGACAACTAGCCTATACAGACTGTCACGCAACTCCTGGATCCTGACTGAACCTCCTTAGCGTGCTATCTTCCCTGTTTCTCTTTCATTACTATGGTTTCGTACGTGCGTTATGTAACTGCGTGTGTGTCTGAAGCAAAGGAAAACGCTACACAGAAGTAATTAAAAAGTGCAAAGAGCTCCTCGCTTGACACATGCCGCCACAGCAACAGAACATCATTTTCAACTTTCCCATGGCTGTAACAGGAAGCAAACGTTAAAAAGTAATAACCAAGGAAAAATTCAGCCAGCTCCCGCAGCCCGGTCTTGCTGTGCTAAATGGCAGTGAAGATCATAAAGGAAAGAAAAAGAAAAAGACAGAAAAAGGAGGGGGGGCAGTTCCTTGCTTCAACTGGACCTGGTCCAGCTGGCAAGAAGGGGTGGTTTTCTTAACGCTTGCAAAACCTGATTGCTTTTTTAAAGGAATGAAGAAGAAGGAGATGTAAACACAACCATTAAGACAGATTTAAGGTACTTAGCTTTAATCTAGTCTAAGGCCCCTCTGATCGTCTGCTGTTCTACGTTCTCTGCTGGCTAGACATGAATACGGCGCATGGCAGTGTCTTCTGAGCGGCGAATGCTGTCAGCTGAGCTCTGTGGTTACCCCCTCAGGTCAGGCATGGAAGGAACAGCGGCTTAAGCAATAATGGATGGATGTCTGTTATGTGCTGTGTCTGTCAGAAGTCTGTTTTACTACATTAAAGGACTATTGTGTTTACATCTCCACAATAGGTCTTAAACAGATTGTTTAAACATGATTAAACAGGAGGTGTCTTTGAAATAAGCCCCCTAATAAAATTCAGATGGGCAAGGAACTGGAAAATGCCGTCAACAAAATATATATTTAAGAAAAAAAAATTATTTCTCACTAAGCTGCAAGGGTAACATGATATAAACTCCAAAATAAAACAGTTTACAAGTTAAACTCAAAGGATTCCCTCATATCTCAGCACCTTTTTCCAATGGAGTAACGTTTATCCACCTGTCCGTCCACCCTCCCTTAAATGCTGTTGCACAATTTACCAGGCAGTCTTGATAGACAGATAATTGCTTTATTCAGCCGCGTGAAATGAAAGGAGTCTATTGTGTTAATCCTGGTACTCTTATCTTCCGTGAACTCTGAAAAAGGAACTGAGAGCTCCACCTCTTCATTCCAAAACGACTGGAGTTCGCTCACATTCAGATCTGCTAAAGTGTTCTTACATTCCAGGCTGTCACTAAAGGTGCCAAGTATTTTGAGTAGGATCAAGTTATTGTTATATAAAAGGGAATCGAAAGGAGTGCTAAATGGAGTTTAGAGATAGCAAGTTTTAGCCTATTTTTTTTTTCGAAGGCACAGCAGATAGGAAAAATGCATACTTTCCAATCCAAAGGAGGTGGGTTGGTGCTCATTTTTCAGGTGTCCTCAGCTCCCCCTAACTCAAGTGAAGAATGCTATTGAGACCCTAGCTCCATTTATTTTTAATATAAAAAAAAACCTTCAGGTGATTAAAATTAAAGCTTATTTGTTTTTCTTTTTTTCTTTTTTTTTTTTTTTAGCTTATTTGTTTTTCAAAAGCAAGTGTAGGGGTGCCTGGGTGGCTCAGTCAGTTAAGCCTCCAACTTGTGATTTCAGCTCAGGTCATGAACTCACAGTTCGGGAGTTTGAGCCCCACGTTGGGCTCTGTTCTTAACAGTGCAAAGGCTGCTTGGGATTCTCTCTCTCTCACCTGCCCTCTGTCCCTCCTGTGCTCTCTCTCTCGCTCGCTCGCTCGCTCTCTCTCAAAATAATTAACATAAACTTAAAAAGCAACTGTAGTATTAAGTTTTAAGGATTTAGGTCTGATGGCTTCATGCTGAATTATTTCATCAATGACAGTTTGGTGAATTCTTTTGTCTATGTGAAATGTACAAAGTGTTGGCTTTTCCACATATACATGTACATTAGTATCTATATCATACACACACACACACACACACACACACACACACACAGAGCGGAGAACCCAGTTGAAGTAACGACAATACTACAGAATTCCGTGTCTCTTTCACATAATTGGGAATACTGCTCTCTAGAGATCCACCATGCTCTCTTTACACCATGATGCCACAGTCCCTCTGACTACAGAGCACATCTTTCCCTGCAGTGTGGGGTTCTTTTGTATCAGCTTAATTAGATGCCTTTGCTGTTGCTGCTTTGTTTTCAAAATGGCACCCACTCAAGAACCTAGGACACTCACTGGAAAAGAAGTAATGTGATCTAGAAGAGTGGAGTAACCAATGAAAGAACATTATCTGTGATCCCTTTTCATCTGCATCCTATCTCTTTAATTCACAGAAATTATATTCTTTCTACTCCCTACTCCCAGGATAGGCTCTTTCCAAGAGTTAACTGCCCTGATGGCTCAAAAAAGCATTCCTACCAAGAACCCTGGAGACTGAGTAGTAAACTCTGTCCAATAGAACTGATGACTGCCCAATAGGCAGTAAGAAAGATCCCACATGACTGAGTCAGGAGATGTGGGTTCAGCCAGTAATGGTTAAGTTGCGAACTTCTCAGGTACAGAATCTTCTCTGCAAAATAACCGATTACCCAACTTCCAGTTCTAAGAATCAGTGACGCTATGGATGCCTCACTTGTCACTATGGGCTACACACACACACACACACACACACACACACAGATACACACACTCTATTAGTGAACTTAATAAAACAAGTTAAGAGGCCAAGCAGTATGTGACTTAAAAGGAGATACCTGTATCTAAATGTGGGCTTGACTATACGAGGAGCAGAAAACCCGAGTCCGTTCTTAGCTTCACCGCTAACTAGGTTGTGGAGCTGTAGGCAAATAATTTATCATCTCTGTGACTCAACTTCCTCCTCTGACCTGACCTCCTTATCCATCAAGTGAGGATCAAAGTATGTGCATCACAGGAATATCATCAGGATGAAATGTAACAGAGGTGAAAACATCCTATACAGGTAAAGCCATGATGCAAACATGGTATCCATTTATCAATTACAGCTTTCTATGCACCGTGAACCATGCTAAACTAGGAAGGGCTCACTATATACTAGGAGAGGCATAATATAAACAAATAAACACACCAACGTGGTCAACACCGTAATCAAGGTCCAAACAGTCCAAGGGGAGACAAAGAATAAATGCTTAACTTCCAAGGGTGGTCAGAAAGGGCTTACAGAAGACACAGCATTTACATAAACTGAAAGCACAAGTAGAATTCAGTCAAGCAAATGCAGAAGAAAAAGACATTCCAAGCAGAAGGAACAGGAAGTGCAAAGACAGAAAGGTTTAAAAAAAAATGTAGAGTGAACTGATTTGGCGTGGCTGGAGCTGGGCCACAGGGGGGTGCGTGGCAGGCAGCTGGGCAGGTCAGATGCTGAAGGTCCTGGTCTCCTACACCGCAGAGTCTGAAGGTAACGGGACCACTAAGGTGTTCTGAAGCAAGGGCATGCCAGACGCTGACGTGGAGTTTAGGAGCACCACTTTACTTACAGGAGAGAACAGATCCAGAAGGGAGTGCAGTTAGAGGCATCAAGCCAGTTAGGAAATTATGTTTGTATTACAGGCCAGGGGATAACAGTGAGAGCAGGAACCAGACTAAAGCAGTGGTAACAGGTACGAGGGAACACACATGAGGTGCACAACCGAGCCGGACAACAGCAGCATAGGACAATCAGATGTTAAGAAGCAAGGCAGAGGGGGGACTCCCGGGTTTCTGGTTTGGTCACATGGGTGAACTGGGAGGCCCTCAAAACTGGCAAAACCAAAGGAGGGGGTCCCTGTTTGGGTGGAGAAGTTTGGCTGAAGTGGAGGTAGGGAACCCCAGATGTTGCGTGGGCCTTCCGTTTGAAGTGCCCATGAGACACACAGTCAGCCCTTTCCAGGCCAGGTCACAACTCAGACTGTGGCTCTGTACTTAACACTTGCAGGGGTCAGAGAAGGAGCAAAATATGTTTTGATACATAGAACACAGGGAATGCCAAAAATCAGAGGCGACTTCAAAGATGATGGACAGCAGAAGAAAATGTGAATCAATAGCAAAAACTCCCTACAATTAGCTGTCTTTCCCGGTGTCTCTTCTGAGAAAGGTTCCTTCCTAAATCCCAGGGAGCAGCATATTTGAGCACTTCTGGTCCCATCTGCACTCCAGTGAGGTATGGAAACAAAATAAAATAAACCCAACCCTTCATCTCCGCCCTCCCCCTTTTCCGCGCTCTCCTTCTCGGTGTCCATCAGAGAGTAAGAAGCCCAGGAGAATCCATACGGGGATGGAAGAAAAGAATCCATCTGTTATGGATGGAGATGTGGCAGGGATCCAACGCAAACAGAGCGGGTGATATCATTTATAGACCTGCAACCTGACTAATAAACGCACATAAAAGGGCTTCGGAGAAAAAAAAAGTCTGAGCCACCAAGTTGGCCTGAAGGTTTTTAGACCTTTTCCTTTCTCCCTCTGTGAAAAATGAACCGCAGAGGTTGCTAAAATCTAAAACAGTTTAGAACTTCCCTCGATCAAAACCGGAGTCTTGCCTCTACTGCTTTTGTAATGGGCTTATCTTCTATTAACACAAAATTAGGTCCTCAGCTATCCTGTGATTTTGCATACCAGGTCACAGTCTAATTTTTTATGCCTTAATCCTAATCTGAAAACAAACTTCAGTACGTATTTAAGACGTTCATTCAATTACCTGATCTACTTTGTTCAACTGAATTCCACTCAACTGAGTATCTACAGTCGATTATCACACGGGTACTAGCACGCTCCAGCAGAGGAGAGCAATAGTTACAGGCTCAAAACACGACAGAATACAAGAGAAAGCAGCACTGGAATTTAGCCCCTACTGTGATGTAGTCCCTGGATTAAGAGAGAAGAAAGCAGAAAGGGCCATGCTATAACTCCTATTGATAGATCTACAGAGACAGGGGTCAAGATGGAGGACTTGGGGGTCCATCTTATGATAAAAATAACAGAAACTGAGTCAGTCTTCTAAAAGTCGCCATCTATCTACCTAGAACTTAATATTCAAGAATTTCTGCCAATAAGGTGAGTTACTGATACTCAAGATTCAGCTCAAATCCTTTCACTTCAATAAAACCTTCCTTCTGAACTTCCATGTCACAGTAGCTGCCTTTCTTATGCCCTTTCTCGTTTTCGATCACACAATCACAGTTAGCAATACCCATGCATTAGCCTCTTCCAAGATGAGCCTCTTTCTGAGCCATACACACAATGAAGCCGTCCCTGGATTCCTATGGCCCTTTTTAATGTACGTACAGTAGGTACTCAGTAAGTGTTTGTGAAATAAATATATGAATGAATCCAGAACATAGGTTAGTGGTTGAAGGAATCCATATGCTAGTGGCCTTTCCACCTAGTAAAAACCAGGCCTCATTATAACAACACCTATGGTAGCTGAAAATCCTTCTAACCATTACCATTCAGTCATAGCAATCTTGCCCTCTTCCTCTACGGTATGAAACGAAAAGCTAGACTTCATATCTAAGAAGTCCTCAGTGGGAGCCTGGCACTCAAGGAGACATTTGAACTTCCTAGCATTACACACAGCCAGAGTAGGCTCTAAAGATTCTAATAATTTTCCAGGCTTACTAAAAGAAACGAACAAATATCAACTTTTGCTTATATTCCTTCTACAGCAAAGACTAAACCAGCAAAGACTAACCCTCCTCAAAAAAAGTTAAACGCATAATGAATCATCATAATGTACACATTGTATTATATACTTAAATACTTATATATATTTTTGGGGGTATTATTTAATATTTTTACCTATAGTTCGGTTCTTCCCAGAATATCCCCTGGCCATTAGTATGCAGACTGTACTCACTCACTCTACCTTACACTCTGCTGCCAGGCAAAGGACAGAAGCCATAGCAAAGCCAACTGAAATCTGCAGGAAGGGCCTGGGCAGGCAGAAGATAATCATCCTAACCTCAAGACGTGTTTTCAGTGTTGACAAATCCCATGTTTCACTGAACTAAGAATATTTTTTTTTCTTTTCTTTCCAGACCCAAATCCCTTGGCCCAGATAATAATTCAAAACACGTACACCTGAGGTGGCCCTGCTACCACAACTGAGCCCACCTCTTCTCAAGCACCTTGTACCTGTTGGGCGTGGTGGCACTTGTGAAAAAGGCAAGAAAACATCTGACTTTCATAACTGCACTGGAGAAAGAAAACTTGACATTCGTTCTCAAACATATGTGACTCCTTTCAAGAACTCCTGACTCAAAATTTCAGAGGGAAGTGGCCCTGTAATAACATCTCTTCTGAGAATAGTGCCATATGGTTTTAACAGAGGTTTATTTCCTGAACCCAAAGTGGGCTGCTGATTCTCAATCCAACGAAAATAATTATGCAGACAATTTCACTCTATTACTTTCAGTGAAACCCATTCTGTGTGGTCCACACATGCCCACTGACACCTTCAAAGAGACATTAAGCCATTTTTATGTACCATACCCTTAATGGGTGGGACCGAGGTAAATTTCCTTGAAGATTAGCACCTGTCGTCATGCATAAGGCACCCCCACTTTGACTGCCACATGTTAATTCTCTGAGTGGGTCAAGAGGAGACAGATGAACAGAACTTCCAAGTTGAGCAACAACTAATTATCAGCGAGATATTAGGGAAAACACACACACACACACACACACACACCCCAAAAACCAGAAATACTGCATCTCCCAAAGTCAACAGCACTGCTGGGAAATTATTTCAGACACAACTGGCAGGTAGGAGGCCTGGGGGAGGGGAGGATTGGGGGAGGGTAATGGAGAACCACTCCCTTGGGTAAATTTTAGCAACATTCAACTGCTAACCTTAAAATAATCAGGAGAGGAAAATAAAATCCCTTCAGTGCAAAAGCTGAACAACACAAATGCTGTAAAAATAAAGATTTAAACCAAAGAATACAACGACTAAATAGTGCTTTCAAAGAAGACCACCCTTTAAGCCGAACGAATGCTCCCTAGGAACAGAATGCACCGACCCACACCAGGTTGCCCCTGAATCTGAATTTTATTATAGTAGTTGGCTATGAATTGAGCTAACTCTCCCTTTCAGAGTGTTAAAGATCACGGAGTTTGAAAATAAACCCATGAAAACGACTTTTCATTCTGCCAGCGTCCTTGGCGCATTGCAGAAAAGATCCTTTCCCTCCCCTAAGATCCGTGCCTTCCAGTACCTCCCCACCTCTCTTTGAATCACTTAGAGAAACAACAACAACCACCAAAAAAGCAAACTCTCTCTAGAGGTCCACAGGAATTCCGCCCCAGCAAAGTAAAATCGCCAAATATTCTTTAAGAGAGACGGACAGACAGGCAGACAGACAGACACACAGTGGCGAGGAGAGCGGCGTCCGGGCCCTCAAGGTCAGGGCAGGAACCAGATATAAACCAGCACAACATTAAACCACAAGGCAGGCCCAAAGGCGGTTCCAGGACTGTTTTCTTTAGACTGCCTACAAGTCTCGCCAAGAAACAGACGGATGCTACTGAAAGAATGTCTTCCCCAGCTGGGCATCTGGGTTCTATGACGGACAGCCCTGCTCCTGTGTGTGTGGCCTGCAGAACATATCGAAAGCGTGGCGGGGAGTCCTTGGCAGGACAGGAGAAAACCTAAGGACGGTCGGTCCTTTTGGGGAAGAGGAGAATCTAATTCCAACATCGTGCACATTCAATTAAAAGTTCGCCTTGGTTGCCGGTACCCGGAACTTAAATTTCGTTTCTCGCTTTTGCTACCTGTGTCTGAGGATCCACTTACCGAATGGGCAGAGAAACCTCTCTGTTCACTTTCATTTCCAGGAAGACTTTTACATCTCATTTTCGCACCAGCCAACACGAAGGCATTTTTGTCTCTGACAATCCAGGGGAATGTTTAAATAAAAAACAAACTGAAAATCTTGAAATTTTGTAAAAACAGAAACAACTGGAATCTGCCTAGCCATGCAGCAGAACTATGTTGCCCAACAGGTTTTGGCTGAAATTTTTTTTAATTAAAAAGTAATTCCGGGGCGCCTGGGTGGCTCAGTCAGTTGAGTGCCCGACTCTTGATTCCAGCTCAAGTTCCAGCATCTGAGATGGAGCCCTGTGTTAAGCCCCACAAGGGGCTCTGTGCTGAGTGTGGAGCCTGCTTAGGATTCCTTTTCTCTCCCTCTGCCCCTTCTGCTCACTCCCGCGCACGCTCTCTCTCTTGAAAGAAAGAGAGAGAGAGAGAAAGAGAGAGAGAGAAAGAGAGAGANCAGGGCTTGAACCTCCATGAGATCATGATCTGAGCTGAAGTCGGACGTTTAACTGACTGAGCCACTCAGGCACCCCTCAGATTTATTTTCTTAAAACACTAGCAAGTACCAAAGTTTTATTTCAATAGTATACTGGCTAAAACAATAAGACAGAAGCAGAGCTCTATTAAATAAAGAAAACCAGCCACCACCGTATGTCCTTCAAAGTAAAAAGTCAGAGCTCAATAAAGACAAGGAAGGTTAACTATCAACAGAGAATACTACCTAAGCTTCCAGCCTCAACAGAATAATAATACACCATCTTCTCAACTATTCTATTCAATTTAAATGGCTTTGAAAATGCCTAGGTCGAGGAGTATAGGTACTGCTAGAATTCTGCAGAGAGAACCCCCACCTCCCACCCTGCCACCACCAAAACACAAATCGCTTTTTAGGAATTTAAAAACAGAACAGTTTCCTGATTTACATCCACAAACATCACTGGAACACTTAGCATTTTATACAAAATCCATCCATACTCTTAAGGGACAGGAATTCCTCTGGTCTGGACCTACTTTTTGACGTCACAAACCTGCTGAAGCCAATGAATGGGAATCACTCCACCAAATTTTAAAAAGTTAAGACATTTTTGCTTAAAACACACGATAACCTCCCACCCCCACCCCTACTTCCCATCCTGAAGTGTTCCTGAATATGGCTTCTGGGTTGGTTTTCTGCTATCCTTGGCTTTAACTGGCAGAACTAAAGAGCTACGGCATCTTAATTACCATAATCCCTTTATTATGGGACATTTTGGTTAAATCTCAATTCATGAAGCCTATAAAAATTTCCCTGGGACAAGGTGGTCGGAGCAGCACATTAAAATGAAGCCATCTATTTTCTATGGGAACATTTTGCCTTCCCAAAACCATAGTCTCTGCCGTAGTCTTGAGCAATAGAGTTTGGCGCATGTCTTCAAAGAGGTCTATTACAAAGGGAAACAGCCCTGGAAGTGAGACATTTTAATGCCGAACCTGGGTGCTACAGAGGGCCTGGTTTCTGAGCCTCAAGGCAAACTCACGGTGACCAAGAGGTACTTTGAAAGTACTAAAGAAAGTACTGAAGAAGGACAGTCTGATCAAAGGACAATCTTGGACTCAGAAGGAGGCCCAGGGTCTACCTACGATACTCTCATCCTCAAAACACGTGGTATCTTGTTTCTATCACTCATCTGACATTTATCGTATACTTCTCGGTACTCTCCTCTGGCAGGTACTTCTAAACCTCCCGGCTCTATGTAAAATCTTTCAAGGCAGAGCACATCTTTCTACGACTCCATTACATCTCTCAAACTGCAAGAAAAGCTGGTTTTTAATTGACTGAGTTGTCCGAAGCCTGGGCTTTTTTCTATCAAGTTGGGGTCTGGGCAAGGCTCAAATGCATCTGAGGAAAGAGATGGAAAGGAAAGGAATGAAAATTAATCATGTCATTTGGCCGTATCACTTTTCTTGGATCACTTTACACGGTCTCCACATTCAAAGGCAAATAACTTCCTACTTCAAAAACATAAATAAGCAAAGAGCTGTTAAGTTTCCCATCATCCTACACCGTAACAACACTTTTGTTGATTAGCACCCAAGGCTTGACTAGTTATGGTACGCACGGAAACACAACCATCACACTCCACGTTGCCACAGCGCTGCAGCTGGATTGACAGAAAAAATAATATCTACTTTTCCAGCGGCGATGGTGGAGTGCAGTAGCTTCAATGTGTTTTTCATTGCGGAAGGGGTCTGATTTCTTTCATACGGATGTCGTTACGAGTCTGAGGGTTGGTGATGGAGTTAAGATGACAGAAAATGAAGCCATGGAAGAAAGGACTGCACAAATGCTTCATGCTACTCTAGTTAGAGATGAAAGGTGGGTGGAGTGAGTCCTGGGCTTTCCTAGGCTCGTGTCATTGGGGAGAGATGCTCAGGAATGGAGTATAAAGAGTGAACACTGAAAGCACTCAGTTCTTGGATATCTTGCTCAGTCTTTAGAATGTGTGTGTTAAAAGTAGATCTTGAGGGAATTACCCGTAGTGGTTTTGAGGTTCTTGAATAAAGAAGGAAAACAGGGAAATTGAACGGGCATCCTGATTGACTTCAAACATTGATTTTATCTCGAAATTTCAGAACTGAATCAAAAAGAGGCACTTTAGCCACATTTATCCACATTTTCTCTACAATCGAATGCTAGCTTAATTGTGCTCCAACGTCCTGCTATGGATAGAGAATAAGGTCGTATGTTTAATAATAATTGCCACAAATACACAGTCATAAATATGCATACAGACGAAACCTATAGACTCACAGACTTTCTGTGTGCTTTTCTGATATTGACTTGTATTATCAGAAGTTTATGACTTGAAGATAAAATGTAAGTATCACTTTCCATGCTGAAATCAATCTTCCCTTTTGTTTTCCCTACACATATTCTTTTTTTATGTTTATTTATTTTTGAGAGAGAGAGAGTGTGTGAGCATGTGCACACACAAGCTGAGGTAGGGGCAGAGAGAGAGGGAGACACACAATCTGAAGCAGGCTCCAGGTTCTGAGCAGTCAGCACAGAGCCCGATACGGGGCTCCAACTCATGAACTGCGAGATCATGACCTGAGCCGAAATCAGACACTTAACCAACTGACCCACCCGGGTGCCCGTCTACAAATTTCTTTAAAAATTATCCATCTACTCATCAATAAACGTTCAATGGGAGTGTACTGTGTGCAAGGCACTTTGCTAGAAACACTGGAGACTATAATCTCCCATTATGGATGGTCTGTGTCCCCAGGATCTTAGAAGCTGAAAAGTAAGGTAACATCTACACACAAATAACGGACACGAAGCACTATGTTTCAAGAGTTGTAAAGTGTTACAGCCAGAGTGCTGCAAGATTTTAGACCAGCAGACACCCTTCCTGAAGGAAGGCTTACTGGGGTATGTACCATCTAAGCTAGAGAGGTGGGTAAGATTTCAAGAGATGGACATAGAAGCATTTTTAACCCAAGAGCAGAGCATCAAAAGACAGATACATGTGATTCCAGAAAGGCAAGGTGTATTCAGGGAACAGTGAGGAGAGTTTGGCTAGGGCGGTGGTTCTCAAGACAGTGCCAACCCCCTGGATTGTTGCAGAAATCCATGGAAGTGGCTTTGACTGTCACATGATTGTAGGTACAGGACTGTAATTTGGTGGGCAGAGGCTAAGGATGCTGGGTGCCCACAATGCATGGGACAGTCCCACACAATGAAAAGTTGTTCCACATCCCTCATGACTTTTGGAAAACCCATCAGACATTCAAGTAGGTTAAACATAAGAAGAAAAAAATCTGGCTATAATTACTGGAGCTCAGAACCTACACTCTATTTAAACATAAACATAAAGGGTGTTTTTCTATAGTTTTAAAATGTTAGATTTACTAGGAATAAAAACTACCTGGAAATCAAGAGAAGGGCATACTTTGTTTTGTTGGGAATTTTACCAAGAGTTTTTCATGAGTTCAGAAAAATGTTCACCAATGCTCACTTTTGGTATCTGAGCAACTAATACATAAGGGCATCAATCTCAATTTGTAGCTGTCACATTCAAGATGATTCTACACACGTCCACGTGGCTAGCTAGTTCATTATATGTCTTCTAGCACATTCTTCTCCAAGTGTTAAGACATTAAAATATGTCAGTACAATTTTATATTTAATTAAGATCCTTTATTTTTCCTTTATGCTGCATTCATGACATGAACTTTTGGAAGCTACATGGACAGGTATAGAAAACCAAAGATTTCACTTTAGGGTGGTAATAGGACAATGATTGAGTATTTATTATAAAAATGGGGTATTGGTTCCAAAACACCTGAGAACCACTGGACTAGAATGTGTGTAGGAAAGTGGCTGGAGATATATAGATAAGAGGGGGCCAAGTGACTATGGGCTTAAAGAAGCCACCTCAGATGCCTGTGACCGATCGGGCAGCATCTAGAGATGTAACGCTCTGCGATGTGAAGCCCTCCCATTAACATGATCAAAGCTGAGCCTTAGGGAGACTGACCAGCAGCACTGTGCAAACAGAGCCTTAAAGGGGAAGAGGCTGGTGTCTGGGAACAGTAATTCTGGCTTGCTGCTAAGTCCCCTATACTAAGGTAAGGGCGGGAGAGTTTTTACAAAGGTACGTTACTTAAAGATCAAAGATCAAAAGGGTTCTGTGACACTAGTTTTAGGGCAAAGGGAGATAAAGCAATTGAAGCTGGTTGGGATGAAAGACGAAGACCCAGGAGATGTTCATAAACTCAGGGTGACTGTTCATATGCCGGTGCCTTAAATAAACAAGCAAGGAAATGGAGAGAGAGGGAAACGAAGTTCAGGACTTCTGGTGATGTCCACTTGTAGGAGGTAAGTGGGAGTTCAGAAGATAAAGCAGAAAGGAAAGAGGAGCAGTGGGGCAGGGAGGAGGAAATCAGAAGACGATAATGGCAGAAGCCAAGAGCAGAGGGAGAGGACCTGGTAAGCAGCAGGGCTGCCGTGCTGCACAGGGGTCGAGATCGCCGACGGGAGACCACTAGCCAAGTTCGAGACAGCCGTCTCACTCAAAGCCGGGGAGCGGAAGCCAGCCTGCAAGAGGCTGGGAGTGTGTGGGTGTGAGGAAGTGGAGGCGACAAGCCTGAGCGACTCTTTCAAGAAGTCTGGTGGTTAGAAAGAAGATATTAGCTCAAAGGAGTAGTAAAGAAAAAAGAACATTTTAGGACGGTGAATCTGCCCAAATAAACAACAAAACGCTGCAGGGGCTGTTTGCCAGTTTCCTTATCTGTCAAATAAATGAACTGAGCCCCAGTGGCCTCTGTTACGACTCGAAAATTCTTTTTTTAATGTTTATTTATTTATTTATTTTGAGAGAGAGAGAGAGAGCAGGGGAGGATGTTGGGGGAGGGGGGGAAGAACAGAGAGAATCCCAAGCAGCCTCTGCATTGTCAGCACAGAGCCCAAACTCAGGCTCGAACTCATGAACTGTGAGATCATGACCTGAGCTGAAATCAAGAGTCAGATGCTCAACCGACTGAGCCACCCAGGGCACCCCCAACTTGAAGATTCTATGGCGAGCTGATGATGGTTAAGAAATAAAGCACACTAACAAACATCTGTTTCATGAAAAGAGGATTTCTCTCTCTGTGAGATTTAAAGAGGGACAAAAATAACCTGCCTAGTGCTACGAGACTCCTACTATAAACTACAAAGTATTTTAACACTTAGGGGACTCACCACGCCCATCTGTGAAGAGGCACCAGGACCAGATGGGCTATCCTGCTTGGGGACCTAGAAGACCACATTGCACAACCACCTGAGAGATGCTATAGACTGGAGAGGGCGCGGGCTCCAAGGTCAATGCCTTTTTCCTTCATGTTTCACTTGACAGCTCACCAGCACCTACATTATTGGGCTGTCCTACACATCATGTAATGTAAGGGATTACTGTTGGTATTCTTAACATCTCAAGATTAGAGTTGCTACTGTAGTTCAATTGGTATGGAACGGAGGCACAGAAAAATGAAGTGGCTTTCTCACATGGCTGCAGATACAGAGTACAAGGCAAATTTCTCAACTAACAACATCAGGACCACATCAACCATACCAGGTGGATTCTTTATTAACTAAACAGTCTGTCCCAGCTCTTATCCATTAAGTATTGATACTCATTAAACAAAGTAAGTAAGTGTGGTACTAAAATTGGAGGCTTTAAAAATAAGACTCTTGTAACCAACAGTATTTATCTGTTGCTAAATACATCATGCAAAATATATATATTCATATAATTAACCATGAAAGACTAACATTTCAGAAGAATGGACTAAACACTATCATGTTTCCATTCTACTGCCTTCTACTGGGCTCTGAAGACTGACCCACTTTACCACCAGGTAAGCTCAGGGTGTGGGCAGAGAAGAGCATCTGTCGCCCACCTGAAAGTGTCGCAGACATTTGGCCAGTGTGCTTGTCTCAGGGCTGAGGAGCACTGCTGAACAATGTGTGTGAAAGACCCCCTGAGATCATAGTAAGAACTCAGGAGCTTTCAGAGTATCTATGGAATGCCCACAAGAAATGGCTTGGCCAAGGCTCACAAATGTGTTGCAACACAGGTGACCTTCTTTCAGAAGCATGCTACTCTCCCCAGAGCCACCGGGTGAATTATAAGGAGCTACAATAGTAGAGACAAAAGAAAGAGAGGTATACATTCTAAAACGTTGTGCCCAATTTATAAATATTAATCTTACATTGCACCAAAGACGGCAAATCTTGAATACTCAAGAATCCACGTCATTCCCCTCAGAGCTCTCTCATGTTGGAAAGCAGTGACGCAGCCGTGTTACAGACAAAGGTCCCCGATACTTCAAAGGCTGCCATGTCGCATGAGCAATGAGAGATACTGTGATTCACACCCAGCAGAGGCTTTGTCCAGACAACTTAAAAAACCCGAAACCTGACCAAGACACAGTTAGGTGCCTATAGCTCTCAAAATGATGCCTTCTGATGTGACCAATGATAGGAGAATATTGATTAGGGTAAAATGAGAAAAGTTAGTGAACAGGCTATCTATCTGCTCAATCACAGACAGACTCTGAAGGAGGAAAGGCCTCCTTTTCTGTAAGAAAGTGAGTATTGGAAATGGTAGGGCACTGGTCTCAGCTGATTTTTCCAGCTCTGCAGAGAACAAAATCAAGGATGCAAGAATCTGGTTTGAGGCAGCTGATGCCACGCAAGGGCCAGTGGAAATGCAGCCTGAGAATGCTGACACTTCTCAAAAGGAAATAAAGGTTCATATTTCACTTTATGTTATTCTCACGTTATTATCCTAGGCCACTAAAGGGGAAAAAATTGTATTTAGGGTGTTTCTGGGATTTAGCGATCACTTCACAGTTCATGTGCTCATTCTAACGCTGGACTGTTTACTGGCACCTGACGGGTAATAAACTGGGCACGTGCACATTAGGGGGAAAGACAGTCCCTGGTAGAGAACTTAAGACGTTCAGGCAGGAACCCAGCTACCTCCGTTGCTGCAAGCATTTTTAAAATTTTAAACACAATCCACAAGCAGTCCAACTTATTGCCTCATTGGGCTCATCCCACAAATCAATAAAAATAGAAACATTCCCACTGATGTGCTTATTTCCAGGATAGAGGAAAGATCTGGATGCAACTATGTCACTATGTCTCATAGCAATATCATCCAGCTAAAGAAAAGTAACAAATAAACGGAGCTACCTCATTCTTACCAGGAAAAGCTAAACGGAGAAAAGAAAGGAACAAAAGTAAGAGGAGGAAAAATTAAAGCTTTTAAAAAGAGCATTTACATAAATGTGAGCACCACTGAATAAATCCCTTTGGTTTACAACCATAACACTTAGATGTGAGGGGAATTCATCAGTTTTTTTTTCTTTTTTTTTTAATGTTTTTTTGTTTTTTGTTTATTTTTAGGAGAGAGAGACAGCGTGAGCAGGGGAGGGTCAGAGAGAGAGGGAGTCACAGGCTGAAACAGGCTCCAGGCTCTGAGCTGGCAGTCAGCACAGAGCCCGACGCGGCGCTCGAACCCACGAACTGCGAGATCATGACCTAAGCGAAAGTCGGACGCTTAACCGACTAAGCCACCCAGGCGCCCCTCATCAGTTTTAACTCCACTGACAAGACAGAAGGAAAAACTATACTTATACCAAGTGAAATAAAGAGTAATGTGGGAAAAGTTTTTCTTCCCCAGATAGAAAGGAAATCTCTCCACCCTTCTGGAATAAGGGAACTGAAAATGCCTTAAGGTCAGCCTATTTAGCAAGTAAGCCCACCTTAACAGTCTTCCTTTACTATTTTATTACTTGGTCAACTCATTCACTTTTTAATATGCCTGAGGATGATATCCATGCTTCCTCGTATGGACTTTCCCCTTGTTTCTCTATGGAGAGACTTTATTTCTATTGGAGAGCAATGATGTGCGTTTTATTTCCTTTAGCAACTATCGGCATGTATTTGACTTCCTGTGCTCATGACACCAGACAGAAAAACAAAGAAGATGGCCCAGGAACTATAAGGCATCTGGTCAAGACATCTTCCCTTCAGAAGTCACTGATCAACATTTGAGAGACCGGCTGTGGCGGGTGTCTGTCTCGGTTCGAGTGTCTGCTGCTCTGTTCACAGAGCTGTCTCTGCTGGTGTCACCCAAGTCCAGATGGGGAGGACCTCAGCCTCAGGTTCTGGCCAACCAGTACAAGTCCGGGCTCCACCAACTAACTGCTTTCTTTCCTTCCGTGGGCACAGAGAGACAATAATACACTATGGCTCTCATGAAAACTATCCTAATTGGTGATGCTTTCCAGACATCTGTGTCAAAACTAACTTGTAGCTGATGCCCACTTGCTTACATTTCACTTGAGCTCCAATTATTTGCTCTGAAAGGGAAGTGTTTGCTTTTGTACACATTTTGGTTTCAACCTCCAAAACCAGTGCTGGAAATTAATCTGAACCACTGAACATTTCTGCTTTAAAACCCAAACCCGAGTCCACCGTTTTAATGACATCAATTACAAATACACTATTTTTTAAAATTCTACTGTGAAGGATAGTGGAATAGGCTTGCCACACAAACCATTAAACCAGAGTCCTGGTCCTGATGAATTACTCAAAACTATAGTTCAGAATTAGTTAGCACTCACAATCGCATGCTTCAAGTTAGTGCTTAGCCAATCGGAGAGTTCATTTATTCACACACTTGTCGACTTGCACCCTAAATCTCCAGCTGCACAGTTATGCGGTCTTACACATACACATGTAAGCCCTATGAGAACACCAATATCAAAGCAAAACAGTGGCAGAACCACCACACCCCATTAGCTCAACGCTGAAGGAAGAAGGGTAGACCATGGCCTCCCTCTTCCTATGCCCTTGGTAAAGATCAAACCAGTGCTTTTCACAGGATTAGAAATAGAAAATGGGTTACTTCACGGATATAAATAACTCTGTGGTGCACTTCATTGATTCTAAATCCTTGAATACACCCAACCAATTTCCTTCAGATAGTCAGAAATGAAGCCTTGTTTCCCTTCATTTTAAATCAATGTTTCTCTGTATGCGTTCTCTCATTTATCTTCATGTCTTCTATTTTGATTATTTGCTTGTAGGAGTATCACACCAACGGCTGGGGGAATGAATTTGATGGTGTTCTTCTACAGTTGAACAAGCCAAACCTGGTCATGCGTTCTTAAACACAGCTGCCCTGGGAACATTTTTAAGGCTAGTAATGTGGATCAACAGATCACATTTTTTAAAAAATCGCAGCAACAGATTAATATTGCTAACTCTTTTACTAAATATTACAAATTCACTTGGCAAACTATGCGATAGGCACAGGAGAACATACAAAATCCTGTAAGATATAAACTCTCACGAAAGAAAAAGAGAAAAAGAAATGTAAGCCTAGTTTTGTCACAGTTTGGCTTCCTCCCACACATTTCCTGCCATTAAGGGTGTTGTCGCCTATGCTCCGAACAGAGCTTGGAAGAATGCCCAGAAGAATGTCAAGAACTACAATGGCACATAGTAGGTACTCAATAAATACCTGTTGACTGGCTGACCTAAGACTTATTTCATGAATGTTTTCCCTCTTGAAACAGCCCTTTCTTTTGCACTTTTCTTCTCCAGGATATTCACCCTGACTTTCACAGCACATAATCTCCCTAACAATAAGGTTCAACTCTGGTTCTCACCACACTGGGATTGTAGATGCACCTTTCCAGCTGGCTTCCTTGCCTTCATGTTTCTCCTTCCTATTTCTCCTGGTCTTTGATTCCTCCTGCTTCCTCCACCAAATTAAAATATCCCAGGGGCGCCTGGGTGGCTTAGTCGGTTAAGCGTCCAACTTTCGCTTAGGTCGTGATCTCGTGGTTCGTGGGTTCAAGCCCCGCGTCGGGCTCTGTGCTGACTGCCAGCCCGGAGCCTGGAGCCTGTTTCAGAGTCTGTCACTTCCTCTCTCTCTGACCCTCCCCTGTTCACGCTGTCTCTCTCTCCTAGAAATAAATAAAACATTAAAAAAAAATATCCCAGATGCGTTGGCAACATTGGAGATCTTCTTATAGACAAAGTAGAATTTGCTCTAATCCCTGTGATTCCACAGAATGTAGAAATCCAAAGCCTTTCACTTTCAACGATCCTGCTGGGGAACCCACGGGGCCACCCCACTGCCTGCCCCATCAACTCAGAGTCTCCTGAATGGCCTTTACAATCATTCATCCTCAGCCCAATCCTCCCTATCCAACTTGATTTTCCTCGGAGTTCTCGCCAACATTCACCGTTTCTTCCAATCTGGCCCTTCTCTTTTCTTCCCCGGCACATTCTATGGTCTTCCCTTCCCAGGGCTCTTAATAAAGGCCTTCAGTTCACCCAGTCATTCATATCTATTTTTCTCAGGACTCCACTTCCTCCAAGTAATCAATGTTTCTTTGAGAATTTCTTTTTTCTTTTTTTTTTTTTTTTATTTATTTCTAGGAGAGAGAGAGAGACAGCGTGAGCAGGGGAGGGTCAGAGAGAGAGGGAGTCACAGACTGAAACAGGCTCCAGGCTCTGAGCTGGCAGTCAGCACAGAGCCCGACGCGGGGCTCGAACCCACGAACCGCGAGATCATGACCCAAGCGAAAGTCGGACGCTTAACCGACTAAGCCACCCAGGCGCCCTCTTTGAGAATTTCTATTACACACCAAAGATGATGAGATTTTCACATTTATGTTCCTGCTCACAATGAAAAATCATTATTATACATTATCTTCCAGAATCACCATTCTAGGTAGGTTTCAGTATCCCCATTTTTCTGTTGAAGACACCAAGGCCGTGAGAGACACAGTGCTTTGTCAAGGATGCTCATTCATGAAGGGCCAGCACCAGCGGCTTTAGTTTTGTAACTCCAAGTCCTAACTGTCCTTCCAACTACGCCATATCCCCTCCCGGTTACTGACCCATTTTCCTAACGCCCTTACAGAGAACACTCTAAAAGTGTGCTCACTTCCTGAATTCCTTTTCCCCAATTCCTATCCTCCGTTTTCTCTTAAAATTTCACCCAATGTTCTTTTGAATCTCTCCTACTGACATTTCTTTTTGCCAGGATCACCAATGGCTTCCACAATGCCAAATCCAATGGCAGTTATTACAGTCTGGTTCTGAATAACCCAGTATTTCCTTCTGATTTTTCAATGTCACAAAACTGAAATATGAACTCTAGGTAGTACCATCAAGACTTTGAGATGCTTAACAAATACTCTGCACTGCCTAATACACTGCTATGTTTTCAATTTCCCACTCAGAACACATCTCCGCATTTGTTTACCTCCATATAATCAGAGCATCTCTGTTGGTCCTGGTCTGTGCCTATTTGCCTCCTTATCTTATTAACAGGGGAAAATGCGCTTCAGAACCACCTCTGCATACTTCCCACAGAGCTTTTGACCTTGATAGGTGACTGAGCCTCTAATTCTTCCCCCAGTCATAGACCTCCCTCAGCCAACTCACCACCTCCCTTGTTCTGTGGGGCAGGCTACTCCCCGAAGCGATGGCTTCTTTTCTCTACTTCATTCAGCCCCCTGGACACCAGAAGCCAGACACTAGGAAAGCTGGCTCCATTTTCACAAGTTTTGAATAAAAAATAATAATAATTCAAATTACATTTCCAGGTAGACTAAGTAGCTTAAAATAAAGTATCTGCCAAACAGGATGGCTCTGGTTTTCCAGATATCTGTTGGAAATGAAGATGTTTTACATTTCAAGATTTCCTAAGAATCTTGACTCTATATTCTATCATCTTTTGTGTAGCTAGATTTCCAGAAATCAGAAAAGCCCTCATCTGGCATTGGATCTTCTTCCACTTGCCCTTCAGCAGACACCTATCTCCTATGAATCAGGAGAGAATTACTCTGCCCCTTGATTCAGCTATTCCTGATCCACAGCCTTTTTGTGTTGGGAAAAGTGAAGCACTATTTTTCCCCTCCCTTGCTGGTAATGCGTGAGCAGCTACATTGAAAACACTCTTTTTTCCTACATAGATTTTTTTCCTCCATTAATTGATTTAAATTGGTTTCTTCCTTTACTTATACTTTATTCCTATTTATTTCTGTTTCTCTCTCTCTTTTTCTTAAGTAAGCTCTATGCCCAACATGGGGCTTGAACCTACAACCTTAAGATCAAGAGTCACAAGCTCTACCAACTAAGCCGGCCAGGTGCCCCTGCTACTTACTTTAGGGGAGGGAAAAAAGGTGTCTGGGTGGCCAGTCAGTTAAATATCAGACTCTTGACTTCAGCCCAGGTCATGATCTCAAGGTTCATGAGACCGAGCCCTGCATCAGGCTTTGCGCTGACCTCATGGAGCCTGCTTGGGATTCTCTCCTTCTCTCTCTGCCCCTCCCCTGCCTGCTCGCTCTCTCTCAAAAATAAAAATAAACAAACTTTAAAAAAAAACATCTAAAATTCAGTGAAATTTTCTAGTTAGAGTAATCTGAAATCACTTTGGCTGTGGTAATATTTTCTGTACTTTTCTTTAAATTATCAGCTGGAATCTCTTCTCTTCCTGAGTTCAGTGTGACTCACACTAAGCCATTTTTAAACATGAAATATTCAAGAGCGATGTGTGAGCCTGGGCAAGTCCCTTACTTCTCAAAGCCTTTCCCTCACTTGTAAAACGGTGTCTTCACGTGGTTATTACGAAGTTAAAGGAATAACATAAACTTTGTAAACTAAACAAATGTAGAGTATTTCCTCAAAGGCAGGTCTAAGAATCCTCAGTGAAGGCATGTGGCACCACTCTAGAAGTGGGAACATGGAGAGGGGGCCTCAGAGAGGTGTGGAGAAGGACCACAGAGGCCATTATGGTGCCCAGCACGGCATGCGCTTACACATGGCCATTTCGCATGCTCGATATCCCATGAGCACCTATCAAACAGGACAAAGTGAGAAAACAAAGGAGACAGGAAGAAATGCAAGAAAGAGAATGTACAATTATATTCTGAGGCAGGCAACTAGATCAGGAAATAAATAATCCCATGGGCTAGAATACTCTTAAAGGAACTAGAATAAATTTTATACCGATTTTTACAAACTATTTTCAAAATGTTTATTTTTACCTCACATAAGATTTATCATCTTGAGATCTGGCAACCCCTTCTAATAATTTTAAAAAATGAAATCAGCTTAGAAGATATGAGCAAAATTTTATAAAATAAAAAGGAAGTGTGTGACTACATATGCATACCCACAAATACATTCTCAGGAAAAACACTGGAAGGAAAGGCATCAAAATACTAACTGGGATTATTTTTGGTATTGAATTTCAAGTGACTTTTACTTTCTTCTTTATGCTTTCTGATTATTTCTGAAAGTTTTACAACCAATACTTTTCTTATGTAGTCATTAAATGAAAACAAATGTCCTTGTAAACGAATAAACTGTGGTATATCTAAACAACAGAATATTATTTAGTATTAAGAAATGAGCTCTCGAGCTATGAAAAGACATAGAAGTACCTTAAATGCATGTTATGCAGTGAAAGAAGCCAATCTGGAAAGGCTAGATACTGTAGGATCCCAACTGTATGACATTCTAGAAAAGGTAATATTGTGGAGACATGAAAAGGATATCAGTTTTTAGGGGCTAGGTGGAGGAGGGGTAAACAGGGGGAATACAGAGGATTTGGGCAGTGAAACCACTCAGTATGATACATGTTATTATATCTTTGTCTAAACCCACATGGTATATATAACACCAAGAGTAAACTCTACGGTAAAACAAGGACTTTGGGTAATCATGATGTGTTAATGAATGCAGATTCATTGCCTGTAATGAGAGTACCGCTCTGATGGGAGCTGCTGATGATGGGGAAGCTGTACATGTGTGGGAGCAAGGGATACGGGAGGTATCCATATCTTCCTCCCCAGGATGCTGTTGACCTAAAACTCTTCTTAAAAAGTACATCTTAGGGGCGCATGGGTGGCTCAGTCGGTTAAGCGTCCAATTCTTGATTTCAGCTCAGGTCATGATCTCACAGTTCATGGGATCGAGCCCCACATTGAGCTCTGCACTGATAGCGCCACGGAGCCTGCTTGGATCTCTCTCTTCCTTGCTCTCTGCCCCTCCCCTGTCCCACCCCACTCCCGTCTCTCAAAATAAACATTTTAATAAAAAATTACATCTTAAAAATAAATGTTACTCAAAATGTAAGAAACATGGGTAGCACTGAGCATCACACATGCTTGTGTTACTAGGCCCACAAATGTTACATTTTCACCAAAACAATGTATTTTCCACATAATCTAAACTACCGCAAAAGAAAAGTATGACTACTTCTCTACAGTGGCAGAACACTTATACACAGTGGCATTAAAGATTAACAGGAAAATACAAAATGCACACGGTAGGTAAAAATTCATTTTGTGTGACTAATAATAATTTTGATTTCCCTAAGAAGATGGCTTAGTAAAGGTAAGTAAGAGCCAGAAGAGTCCAAAGTGATATTGCCAATTGCCACATGAGACCCTTTCTACCTGGGTTCCTCACCTGTGCCTCAGTCCTTCCCACTTCCCACTGCACTAAGGACAGAGAAAGAACTACAAATAATATTTGAGACTCTAACTTAGTTTAGATTTGCCTTAACCTCTGATATAAAGTTCCATAAAGTTTCTCCTCAAAATCACTCACAGATATTCAAAGCCTTTGGTATCAAGCAGCAGAAAAAGTATGGACTTAAAGCCAGAAAACAGTGGACTTTGCTATTGCAAAGGACTTGGGTTGCCGAATGCAACTTCTTGAGGCCTCGGTTTCCTCATTTGTAAACGAGGACATCATGGAGACAAAGCATCCAGCACAGAACCTCAGGAACTAACAGATGTTAGTTTTTATGCTCTTCTCACGCTGTGCACACATGCTCTTGAAACTGGAGGAGTTTTGTTACACCCTCCTTAGCTTTGGAAACCCTTCTTTGAATCAAAATGTACCCAGAAGCCCATTCTGTAAAGACAGACAAGTGTCCCCCTGCTCTGGTTGGGGGGAGCGGTGACAGAGTGAGAGAGCTTGCAGGTGCTGGTGAAGAGGTAGATGCGGTGACTGAGGGACAAAGAAGTGGAGAGAACAGAGTGAGGTGACAAACTGAGATAAAGATGGCGGCCATGGAGCTGAGTTCTCAGTGAGGGCACAGAGCAGAGGTGGTGGGGACAGGGGGCTGAAAGCTGTAAGGAGATGTGGCTATGGCCAGAAAGCAGACAACAATAAAGTGTGACTGACTAGTCATACATTTTTATAAGTTGTAAAAATAAAAGGTGGGACCCTGCTCATCTGCCCAACGAATTAAGTCCTCAATGTCCTGATATGTTTAACAGAATACTGAGGACTGAACTGGGCTTTCTTCTCAATTCTGCAGTGTCTCTTCCAAGTTAGCTTCTCAAAGTTACTTCATCAGCACCTAACATTCAGAGGCTCTGACACAGAGCAGGCTCATTGGAAGCATCTGCCCAATTAATGCAGAGAGAGAGAAGACATAATACAGACCTTATGGAAGCTGACTTTTCCTCGTAAGGTTCATTCATTTTATTACCAAAGTCACCGCTGACTTTTCCTCGTAAGGTTCATTCATTTTATTATCAAAGTCACCGAGGACAAAAGGATCTAAGAATCAACATTAGAATTTCATGGAATTGCTTCCAGGTACTTTCTAACTCTGTGGAGGTCTTGGGAGTTAATATCCTAATGTATAAATAAAATCTTTTTTTAAATGGTATTTTAAATAATTTACAAACCATGCGCCTTCCAACGGCCTGGCAACTGAGACCGATAATAAGATAATAGATCAATGTGAGTGTGTTTTCCTGATAGGAGCACTATTAGAAGCCATTCCAAGGACCAGCCAAATGGCGCCAGGGCTAGAGCTGGGAATATGACTCAGCTACGGTTCAGCTTCAGAGGCTCTTTGCAGTAGCAAAAAATAATAAAAAAAGAAAGAAATAAATGTTTCAAAAATTGTTTTCCTCAAAGGACTTTTAGTGCAATTGATTCCAGCCCTGAAAAGAATGAAAGGAGACATTTATAAATTAGCCGGCTTCCACCTAGTCCTTCAAACACAAGGATCTCTCCGTTCCCCATAAAGTCTTTATTTACGGCAATATCTGACTCATCCTGTTGAGCGCCTAGCACAAGGCACACAGCACAAGCGGTAATAACCAGAGGCATCTATCTAGATCATCAGATTTCCTTCCTCTGGTCAGTTTGTGCCACAAATCTCATGCTGCAAAAGCTACATTTCATCTTTCGGTGTCAGATTTTTCCCAATTCAGTTGCAACGTTTTATTTACGTGCATTTCACTTCTCACCAAAGAGAACGCAGTGGTGACTCCACACCACATAAGGGCTTCACCAGAGCTGTGAGTGATGATGGAAAGTCGATCCTTCCTCCGTAAAATGGATGTCTGGTGCTGCTCTAGCCAGTAAAGTTCCTTCCTACTAACCACTATTCGTATATGGCCACTGGGCTACTATGTGACAAATTCACTACCATCAAGCCACATCCCCAGCACCACTCCTAGACAGCCTGGATGAGAGCAAACAGAAAAGGCACCTCTCATCCTTGGGTCTCCCAGCCAGTTGGTTCCACTGCGGAACTGCTGCGCCGGGTCTCACGGTACACGTCCCACTATGATATATATGAGACAGGCAAAAATATGCTCTGTAAATAATAAAGTGGGCATGTGCCCTACATGTTGGTTCATCTATGGTGTCCTAATTTTGGACTCCAAAAACCCCCGCAGCCCCAGCCCCAGCCAACTTCCTTGCTGTGTCTGATCTGTGCCACCAAAGTAGACTTCTAAAAATACCCAGGGGAGTCCACGTGGGAATCCCCCAAGAAGTGACCAAGGCACAGGACCCTCCACTGGCACCCTATCCGAAGCATCCACTTTTGCTCCCCTTAAATCTCAAGACCTTTATGGAAACCTCTGGCCTTCCTGAGTTAACCTTTTAGACATTATCACGGCCATGGGTTCAACCTTCCATAAAGCTCTGGCGGCTGAACGCTCTCACTTGGTGTCTATCACAGTTTCTCTAAAGGAAAGGGAGGTTGGTTAACTTTTTAAGCTTTTATTTATTTATTTCTGAGAGAAAGTGTGAGGGGGGAGGGGCAGAGAAAGAGGGAGGGAGAGAAACCCAAGCAGGCTCCGGCTTTCAGCACAGAGCTGGATGTGGGGCTTGAATCCACAAACTGTGAAATGACCAGAGCCAAAACCAAGAGCTGAATGCTTAACTGACTGAGGCACCCAGGCGCCCCAAGAAAAGTTGGTTTTTAGGTCTTAAGTAAAGGCCTCAAGGAAGAAAGTAGCTCAGGAAAGAACAGACAACTAAACCATCTTAGGGGCACACTGATGGGTCTTGTGTTGCTTTATTTTTTTTATTTTTATTTTTTTAAAATGGTTTATTTATTTCCAGGAGAGAGAGAGAGACAGTGTGAGCAGGGGAGGGTCAGAGAGAGGGGGAGTCACAGACTCTGAAACAGGCTCCAGGCTCTGAGCTGGCAGTCAGCACAGAGCCCGACGCGGGGCTCGAACCCACGAACCGCGAGATCATGACCTAAGCGAAAGTCGGACGCTTAACCGACTAAGCCACCCAGGCGCCCCAGGTCTTGTGTTGCTTTAGATGATGTTTCATAGCTTAGTCCTCAAGGACACACAGCCAGCCTTGGGTCACAGTACTTAAAGGTATATAGACAATAAGGAATAAATCCTTTCCACTGTCCACATACGTGTAATGAGAGACATTTCCTGCAACGAAGTATTCAGAAGAGGGCTCCTTTTCATAATAGGAGTAAACTACACCTCTTCTCACTTGCTCTTCCTTCCCACTATCAATCTCCAGACCTCAAGAGCAGAAAAGGAGCCACTAATGCCCTCAAGGTTGACTTCTGCTACGGAAAAGCCAGCTGTTGTAGTTTTTAAGAATCCTTAGACGGGGTCGTGACCACAAATTATCTGAGGGTAGGGGAGACCCAAATGTAGAAATCACGAAAATCAATAAATAATGTCCCAAACTTCCATGGCCACAAGGAAAATATCACAGACCAGAAAGAAAGGAGGCCAGTAAAAGGAAGTGGGTTGTGACTTCTGACCCAATGGCAGGTTGCAGGTGGCTCTCCAACGGTGACAATTATTTGGACAGGTAAAGTGTAGTGGTGAAAGGGGCTAAGTGTGCTTACCGAATTAAGGAGCCTAAGTTATTTTGGAAGGAAAGAAAAATATGTTTTCTCAGTATTTTTCCTTTCCCCTAGCTTAGTGCCACACCCACTTAGCCTTCTTCCCACTTGGGTCACCTGTTTCAAAGTCTGCTTCTTTAGTGTCTTTGATTATTTTTTTTTCCTTTAGAGAAAATTATATCCACTTAGTTCAAAACAAAGGACTCATCTGAGAACACTACATATGTGTTCTTTGTTTTTCATAGTTTCATCAGAGAGCTATCATGAGTGCTTAGAGCAAACCATCTGCAGGTGTGCTAATTTAGTCTTACAAAAGTCACTCAGACAGGTATTATAAGCAAAAGAGGATTTGAGAATAAATCTAAAACTAAAACTCTGCCGCTTGGCTTCGCCAAGAGAGAGGCTAACCCAGGAAATGAGGCTCTCTGCTTCCCTGAGTTCCAGCTCCAAAGCGGACAGGGATGGCATATTCAGTAAGTCTTTATGAAAGCTTTGCCACTGTTTGGCCAACTTTTTTAAATTTTTTGACTGTTTTATTTATATTTGAGAGAAAGAGACAGAGCACGAGCAGGGAGGGGGAGAGAGAGAGGGAGACACAGAATCTGAAGCAAGCTCCAGGCTCTGAGCTGTCAGCACAGAGCCTGATGCGGGGCTCGAACCCACTAACCATGAGATCACGATCTGAGCTGAAATCAGATGCTTAACCAACTGAGCCACCCAGGTGCCCCTCTGCCAGCTTTTAAATGCAGGCAGATTTCTGTTTTCAGAGATAAATCCAGCCTATTTCCTCTCTTCCTCCTTCTCTGTGCCAATCCTTTCCTTGAGGGTGACTTTTGGAAGGCAGCTCCTCAAGCTCCAGGTTACGTGAACTGTGGTGTCACCTGGAAGTGCTTTTAATTTCTCCCAGTCGGAAGGGAATGGAGAAAAAAAAAATGAATCAACTTCATAAAACCCCGCTTTCTGATGTGGCATATACAAGTCAAACACACCTGAGTTTTTCCAGTAATGAAACCTCACTCCATCCCATCTTCTCACTAGTGCTTCTGTTCTGATTATCAAGAACCATTTTTTTGATCATGCGGCAGATCTGTTCCTCTTTTTGGCCACATTTTTCTCAATTAAAGATGCTAATGGCCATTGAAGCAAGACAAATTACCCTCATCATTTGTGTCCACCAACCTCTGCAACTCTGAGCCTCAGAATTCTAATGGGAAACAGGAATCATGCCTTTGATTTTATAAAGCAGGAAGGTGGTGCTCTGTGCCTCTTCATAAAAACACACACACACACACACACACACACACACACACACACACAAAATCGCTAGGATAGAAGGGAGATGAATGCAAAGCCCACTAGTCAAACCCTCAGTCTTCAGCAACCCATCCTTTTAACAATTCTTACAGTCCAGGAGTTCTTCTTTAAATCTAACCTAAATCTATCATGCTTCAGTTAAAACCTGTTCTTTCTCTGACAGTGCCAGAAATGAAACAGCTGGTCACCATACACGGCTTAATAACTCCTCATAATTTTGAAGTCTATTATTAAGTCATTTTTCAGCCTCCTCTTCTTGAAGCTAAATAATCCCACGTCTTTCAACTTATCCTTATAGGTTCAATTTTACAACCCTTTAATCATCATCAATGCTCTGCGCTAAACATTCTGAAGTTTTCCGTGTTGCTCTTATGTTTTGAAACCCAGCTCACCTTTGGAATTGGCTTCTCGTTGTCCATGAAAGCCTCAAGACTCTCCTTAAATAGGTGATCTCCTGCTCTGTTCGGGTTATTTTGGGTACAGACCTTCTCCTAGGGCTCCTTTTATGAGAAAAACATGGTCTTGGGGACCTGGTATTCTTACTGCTCACCCACCGCACAGGAGAAATTCCCTCCACCTACTCCCACTCAGTCCTCACCACACACAGCACTTTCCCTAAATAATCCTATTATAAAATGACTATCTAGCTGATCTGATCTGATCGACTTATGTAAACCAAGTTATTAACCAAAAAGGTCTCAAAATGTGTTCTCCACTGCAGACATCTCGGAATGTTCTGTCCTCAAAGCCTTAACTCAGAGAAGAATCTCAGGGACCTTGGCAAGGAATCTCATGAGAGAGGTTTAGGGCCCATGGGGGTGGATGTGGAGAATCCTTCTGTGCTCCTCAAATGATGCCATAGCGACTCTTGGGTAGAATTATAAAACAGGTGACTCTGAGGTACGTGATTCTGGTCACCTCTTTCTGCCACCCTTTTCCTAACCAGGCAGGCATTCTCCCGGTGCCCTCTCCTCTACCAAAGTTAGACATTAGAGGGGCGCCTGGGTGGCTCAGTCGGTTGAGCGTCCGACTTCGGCTCAGGTCATGATCTCACAGTTCGTGGGTTCAAGCCCCGCGTCGGGCTCTGTGCTGACAGCTAGCTCAGACCCTGGAGCCTGTTTCTGATTCTGTGTCTCCCTCTCTCTCTGACCCTCCCCTGCTCATGCTGTCTCTCTCTCTCTCTCTCTCTCAGAAATAAAACATTAAAAAAAATTTTTTTTAAAGTCAGACATTAGATTCAGACACTGATCATGATCGATGTAGCCTCGACCTTGAAGCCTTTTCTCTTCCCTTCCTAGAGCTAGCTTCTTCTTACCCTGCAAGTCTGGGCTCTGTCTCCTCAAAGAGGCCTTCGCTGCACACTCTAGGAGGGGTTCCTTTCTGTCTCCTGATGCCCCGTTATTCCTTACAGCTACATCAGTTCCCTTGATGGTACTTCTCACAACTGACAATTGGATATGGTTCTACACAAATGTTCCTTTACTCCATTCTTGTCCGTCTTTCCCTTGGAACACAGGCCCCTCAGAGGCAGGGGCCGTATCTGCTTTGCTTTGTGTGCCTGGCACCTAGCTAATGGCACCCACTCAAAAACAATTTTTGAACGAATCATTGCCCCCACTACCAGAAATATTTGCATTTTAAAGCGTATCTCTAATTGTCATTAGAAAGGGGTTCTGTTAGCTATTATAAAGGGGCCAGGTATTCTTAGTGGCAGGCTGGGGTAGTGGGAGGAAGGGGTAGGGGTTCCCTTCAGACCCACCCAGCCTTAATCATTCAGGCAAGGCCAGCCCACCCCGTCCAGAGTCAGCAGCTTCCTCTTCCAAGAGGTTCACTGGAAACTGCTGTCCGTTCCACTGCCCTGCCCCTGCTCCTTAAAGCCATCAATCTCCTGTCCAGTTTTCTTCTCTCCTCTCAGCTTCCACACAGCCAGGCCCCTCACAGCGTTCCATTGCTGTCCTGATGCTACCTCCTGGCTGCCATCACCGTCACCAAAGTACCGGCGTTACCACGGAAAAATCTTCATGTGATTACATATCAAAACACCAGCAGCGTGTCATCTTTGAAGACAGGATTATGGACGCATTAATTTTCTTTTCTTAATTAATCTTTATTTTCTACCTTTTCTACCACATATTTGCCCACATTTTCTTCTCATGCACCCTTCTGAGAGTTAACTTTTTGTGGGAGAGCTAACTGTATTTCACTGGTCCTCAAAGTGAGATTCCACCGAGGGTTAGCCCACACGCCTTGTTTTCATCTCACAAAAGTCAGTGTTTTCAGCTCAGTTAAACTTCTGTCTGAGTGAATTCAGGACTCATTCAAAGGGCACCTGGCTGGTTCAGTTGTTTAGGCGTCCAACTTCAGCTCAGGTCATGATCTCATGGTTCATGGGTTTGAGCCCCACATCGGGTTCTGTGCTAACAGCTCAGAGCCTGGAGCCCGTTTCAGATTCTGTGTCTCCCTCTCTCTTTGACCCTCCCCCACTCATGCTCTGTCTCTCTCTGTCTCAAAAATAAATAAAACAAAAAAATTTTTTAAAAAGAAAATAAAAGACTCATTCAAAAAACACACATGCACGTGCACATGTGCCCATGCATGTGCAAGCACACACACACTTATGCCTTCTGTGTGTGAGGCCTTATACCTTGTGACTTATTTACTACACAGCAATGCTACTGCATCATGAGGCTTCCTTCTTAAGTAACACGACTTCGTAACATCAACCAAGAAAACTCTAGGCTAGACACCAGGAGCTTCCACAAATGCAATGACAAAGCACGGGGGACTCTTGGTAGAGAATAACTGAGCAGGAAAAGACCTTGGCTCCTTGCCCACCTCTATAAGTCACCTGCTGACTTGCAGAGTGCCACAGAGCAAATGAGTTTTCAAATGGCCATGCCTTGGTTTACCTACCCGTAAAATGCACAGCACATCCCTCAAAGGGGTGTAAAGAGAATCAGTGAGGTAATGTCTAAGTGTTCGGAACTCCTTGGCAGAAAGGCGCTACATAATTACTATTTGGTATTTAAGTTGCCCTTCATGTGCGCCAAGTACTTTATGATCATTCCTTAGGAGTTACTCCCAATGACTCTGAAGTTGTCTTCATGCCTATTTCTCCTGGAAGGATGAAGAAATTGAACTGGGCAGAAGTGGAAGGATTTGCTGAGGGTCACTAACATGGCGCTGAGGCCTCACAGGAGGAATTTCCAGGTCCTCTGATTCCTTTAACCACAACTGACTCCACATCTTAAACCAAAAACTGCCCCTATAGACAAATTCCCTGTTAAGCTACTCTGAAATCACCCCCATGGTACAAAAAACGTTGTAACTTATTTTTGCAGGGTAGCTCACACATGGTGAGAGGGTGAAACAGAAACCAAATTTCTAGAATTAGTAACCTTGACTTCACAGTCACCCCTCTTTTACACGTCCATGTTTCTCCTCACTTCTTGTAAGTACAACAGCCTATGTGTGGGTACCTTCCTAATCTTCTTGAAGGGCCCATATTTTCCTCCCAATAATTTCTAGGGCCAAACCTAAAGAGGCATAGAGCTCAGGTTAAATCATCCTGAATACTGCCCGCCCAAAACACATGATAGCAGTTCTACCCAAGCTGTCGCTCATGAAAAGCAGCATCAAGAAGGTAAAGGACAGGAAGATGCATGTCGTAGAGAGTGAGAATGCCATCTGGGGGTTAAGAAAAGGCAGAAAGTACCAGCTCGCTTTGGTGTGAGCTGACCTCCTCCTCACCAGCCACTTCCTGCATGACACCATGAGAGGTGCACGCAGCCAACACTTGGCGTCACCCTGCCCACTGTGCCCAGGGAAGGTCTACCCCAGATTATGGTCTCCCAGCTCTCCTCAGGCATGCTCCTCCATCCCCACACAAAGTTTCTTCCATAGTTCATTTACTGTATAAAAGAAGCCATCTTTTGGTTTGGAGTCCCACAGTCTCATAAAATGACAGGAAGTGTGTGGACAACATCTAAAAACCACTGCTCTGGTTTTTCAATGAGCAACAGCCGAATGGCCTCTCAGGATCAAATGCAATGACAGAGTTCTTTACCATAAATCTGAATAGAAGGTTCCCAAGCAACTTAGGACCTGCCCAAGCCAAAACGGTGAAGGAAGGGATTTAATTTCCTCTCCCCATATGCCCCTTTTTTTGACTTCTCCCCCCTCCGCTGGAACATTCCCTCCCACCACCTCTCCACCACCGGCCCTGGGCTCTTTCAGGGCTCCCCGGGGTGAGTGGCATGGAGATCCGTTTCCCTTCATCCATCTTCCATGAAAATCTATCTGTACTGTAGTCTATTCCCTAAAATCCAACTCTAACGAGTCTGATAATAATGGCCTGAAAGTCTTAGCACCAAGGAATGGCAGGCACAGCAGTCCCCTCCGCTTATCCACAGTGTCACTTTCTGTGGTTTCAGTCACCCGCAGTCAACCACGGCTCAAACACCGATGAGCCTCAGACAGTGAAGATGGTAGCCTCACACGACGTCCCGATGCCTACATCATTCCCCACTCTCCGTCTCGTCATGTGGGCATTTTGTCATCTCACCTCAACACAAGAAGAGTGAGTGCACTACACTGAGACAGTCTGAGAAGGAGAGGGAGGATGGGATCACATTCACCTAACTTTTATTAGAGTGTCCCGTTATAATTGGTTTATTGATTATTTATTGTTGTCCTTCTCTGACTGTGCCCAGTTTATAAATGAAACTTTATCACAGGTGTGTAGGTACAGGAAAAAAGTTGGTACATATAGGGGTGAGTCCTACCATAGTTTCAGGCATCCACTGGGGATCTTGGGACACATCTCGATAAGGGAAGGCCACCGGAGCATGGCGCTCGGGCACTAAGAACAGACAGACCTTCCGCAGGGTGCCTTGCATCTCACATCGTGTTGGCAGCCAGTGTACACAAATGCTGACGTTTCCAGAAATAAAAAGTAAGAGTTTACCACGAACAGGTTCTCATGAAGGAACTACTAAGGGATCTACATCACAAAAAGGAAACTGAATCCAGAAGAGGAAGAACTGAGGGCCATGAAGGAATGGTGAGCAAATCAATTGGTAAACACATAGGTAAATATAAAAGAAACCATTTAAATACTGATAATGACTAATCCGGGGAATCCAGAACAAGGATAAAAATCTCAGAGAATGAGATCAGAAGAGAGGGAGTGATTGCAGTTTAAAGAAGGCCGGGGGCGCCTGGACAGCTCAGTCGGTGAAGTGTCTGACTCTTGATTTCGTCTCGGGTCATCATCTCATGGTTCGTGAGACTGAGCTCCGCATCAGGCTCTGTACTGACAGCGTGGAGCCTCAACGGGATTCCCTCACTCCCTCTCTCTCTCTGCCCCTCCCCAGCCCGTGCTCCCTCACTCTCAAAATAAGTAAATACACATTTTTTAAAAATAAATAAGGTATGCTAAAGTGCTTACATTATCCAAGAGGTAGACCGAGATCGTGATTAGTTTTATTAAGACAAATACATATGTTAACTACTAAAAGAAAGAAGGAAATTAAATGATAATCTTCAAACCTGTAGAGGAGGAAAGCTGGCACATATCTAGAACAAAACTGAATAAGACATATTCTATAAAGGGGAAATAGCTGCAGAAGGAGGAAATGTGGAAATATAAAATCCCGAAACTCACACCTTAAAATTATAGAATCCTGCATTTGTAATAGTATGCCAGACATGAAAAGCATCAGAAATCCACACTGCTCAGGGCAACCTGCAGCGAATCTGCCACGCTTCAAATCAGCACACCTGAGTCACTGCTTACTTTCTAGTGTCCAGGACTTCATTAGTCACTGCCCCTTTGTCTCCCCAAACCTGCTCCCAATACAGGATTCCAGATTGCTTATATTGACTTACTATGAACGTAAGTCTGAGTTGCCGTTTCCGGAGGTGTTTGGATTTAAGCCTTAGTCCCGAATTTGAATAAGTGCTTTTGTCTATTAGCAGGGAGATTTTAGCCATCAGTACACAGCAGCAGAGAAACTGGGAGCCCTTCCTTTGCTACTAAAGTACTACACCCCACATATAGTCTCCTACTTGAACTGTTGCAGAGGACCTTGAATTAATTTAGATCTAAATGGCTTTTATGTACTCTCAGTTTCCAAAAGTTACTTGAAAAACATGAGCAATTATTTTCCATACCTGCCCAGATAAAAAATCTTTGAGATTTTACATGAAGACTACAGAAGTGCTTTAACTGGCATCACAAATATATCCTACAAACATTCTAGGTAGGGACAAGTAGAACTATAAAGAACAAATAATCTTTTTCCTCTACTATCGTTAAGGGTACCTGATTCTCCTATGGTCCCGTCCTCTTTGAAGAAAATGTTTTAGTATAAGCCAAAACGAAGTAAGGTAGTTCAGTGATCTATCAGGAATTTTCTTTCTTGGGAAGGAAAGTTTACTTTTGATAAATGAATAATCGATCACTCAATATGACCCCAGAATTTGTTTCTCTCTCACGTCCCTAGCACTGTTTTAAGAATGAACGATTTCTGGGGCGCCTGGGTGGCTCAGTCAGTTAAGTGTCCGGCTCTTGATCTCAGCTCAGGTCATGATCTCATGGTTCATGAGTTTGACCCCCGTGTCCGGCTCTGCACTGACAGTGTGGAGCCTGTATGGGATTCTCTCTCTCTGCCCCTCCCCTGCTGTTCTCTCTAAATAAATAAACATGAAAAAATTTAATAAATAAGAATGAATGATTTCTAACTTGCACTAAAATACAAACTCCTGACCCAGTGCACCAAGGATATGTGTGTTTTTAGCAGACCTCTCACTTGAAAACCTGCCATGCTATATTTAGTTAGAAGTAAATATATCAACCAGAGAATATGCATGTGTAAAACGCACTCGTATTGTGAAAGCCACAGCTCCGTGTTAACACAAGTCCCGCAGAATGAGAAAGCACATTCAGAACTGGGAAGCCAGGGAAAAGTGCAGGAGAGGGACAGGAGCATGTTTTAACGGCTGTGATAATTTGCCATGAAAGGATGTTAAGGCCACAGCTCCTTGCTGCAGCATGCCATGTGCTGCTGAATTAAATTACTGCCATGCAGTCTGCTGGCGAAGGAATGTGTAAACAGGCCATATAGCCTTGCATCAGTTCCACAGAATGTTGCACAACACAAAATGCCTCTCGATGTGTCATTTCCTTCTTGGCCATCTTCCCAGCTCCTGACAGTCAGTCAACAACAACAAAAAAAAAGCACTGAAAGAGATTTAAAACTGCTCTTCTCAAGAGCACATTCCACCAACCACCAGACATGACCTCTACCGGCGCTTCTGACCACACCCCCCCCCATCCTTCTTAAAGAAAAGGAACAGTTGTGGGTTGTGTTTTGGATTTTTTTTACCTGTTATTAACATCTTAAGTCAAAGATTTTCAACAAGGCTTTATATACTGGTAACTCAAAGTTTACTATTGATGACCGTCAAATTTCGGCTTATGTTGGCTGACTTGTAAATATCAGAATACTGATATTTACAATGCCCTGTAACTTCCATTCCTGGAGCAAACTTCAGATACAGTGAAGAACCAGGAAAAGTCTGCAAAGAGAGAAGTTACCAGCTTTTCTACTCATGCTTTGTGCTAAGGACTAAAATCCAGGCCTGTAGCATTAGGTGTATGGTTCAAGACCTATCAAGATTTTTCTCACATCATCTTTGCAGACAGAAAGAACGTGAATGCAAGAAGATCCAACAGCCTTAAAGTTCTTCTGCTGTCCCTCCATCCTCCACATTTTACATGTGACCTTCCACATATGACCAACCTCTAAATAAGCAGCCGCCGTATGTTCATGAGCAGAGGGCATGGGCCAACCACCATGAAAAGATCATTCACCCATTTTGTGGGACAAAAAGAGGAGGGGAGGTTGAAGGCGAGCCACCACTGAAATCAACTGGAATGAGGAAGAAGTCAAGCCCTCCATTCTCTCCACCTTTCATGGGGCTGGAAGGCAGGCCCAGGAGGAACAGAACCAGAGCTGACCTTGGCCCAGACTACCCTATATTATTTAAGTCTGTTCCCTTAGGTCCATAAGGTAAAATTTCTGCCACTGGAAGTGCCTTAAGAACACGGAATAATAGGGCCTCTGGGTGGCTCAGTCTGTTAAGTGTCTGACTTCGGCTCAGTCATGATATCACAGTTCATGGGTTCGAGCCCCACATCAGGCTCTGTGCTGACAGCTCAGAGCCTGGAGCCTGCTTCAGATTCTGTCTCTCCCTCTCTCTCTCTGCCCCTCCCCCACTTGTACTCTGTCTCTGTCTCTCTCTCTCTCAAAAAACAAATAAACATTGAGGCACCTGGGTGGCTCAGTCGGTTAAGTGTCTGACTCCAGCTCAGGTCATGATCTCACGATTCATGGGTTTGAGCCCCGCATCAGCCTCTGTGCTGACAGCTTGGAGCCTGGATGGAGCCTGCTTCAGATTCTGTGTCTCCTCTTTCTGCCCCTCCCCTGCTCACACTCTGTGTCTCTCTCTCAAAAATAAATGTTAAAAAAATTTTTAAATAAATAAACATTAAAATACTTTTTAAAAAGCACAGAATAATAGAATGATCTCTGAAGAACTATAAATTTGTGATGCACGGGTGAGAACGTGCAAGCAGGAAAGAAACCAATTTGGCCGATGACCTAAGCTTGCCACACTGAGTGAGCTGGGGTGCTGAGGCTGTCCGAGAAGCCCAAACATCACCCTCTCCCTCACCGAAGTGCCAGCCCCCCTCAGGTCAAAATGCAGCCACGCAGGGCAGCGTGGCAGGAAAGGAGTATGAGCAATGGGAAAGAAGATGCAGGGCTCCCTCCTTCTCCCACCAGGTCCGGACAGGCAGCTAGCTGGTCAGCAGTGAACAGTAATGTCCCAGCAAATGAGGGCTTTGGTCTCCCCTTAACGAGTAACTGGGATTTACTTTCCTAGGGCACACCACGCAAAAACACTCAGACACCCACTCGCGTGTGGTAGCTTGTACAGTCTGCAGATGTGCTGGCCAAGTGGGAACTTCAGCACTGGGATACAAAGCATACAACCTCCAGGCTCATCCACTTGAGGATTCATAAAATACCTCTGCTACAGACCTGCCATGTTGCCGGGCAAAGCAAATAACCTCTTTATGTCCAAACATCAAATGTTCTTTTCTTATACGCGTATTGATCTGGTGCAGCTTGATTTGACCTGCTAATACCGAGCACCCCGAGGTAACACTCACCTTTCACTCATTTGCTAATTACTAAATATCTTCAATTCAGAAGGAAGCTACTATAATTAAAACTTGGGAGTCACTGCGAAGAGCCTTTTAAAAAAAGAAAACAGGGTGGGCGGGAAAGTAGGGTGAAGCCTTTGTGATTTTGAGGGTGGGGTTCTCGAATGTACCTTAGCAGCAAAGAAGGCCCCTGGGATTGTGAATTAATATAATTAGAGAGGACTGGCTGGAGACTCAGCTTTCTCCTTAAAAGTCTGATAAGAAGCTGCCACAGTACCTTGGTCATGCCTGACACCCGGCCTCACTTGTCCTGCCCCCTTGAGTGTTGCATACATCCTGTAAACTTTGGACAGAAAACCTTGCAGAACTTAAAAATTTTTTTAATGTTTTTATTTATTTCTGAGAGAGAGAGAGAGAGAGAGAGAGAGAGACAGCGTGAGCAGGGGAGGGTCAGAGAGAGAAGGAGACACAGAATCTGAAGCAGGCTCCAGGCTCTGAGCTGTCAGCACAGAGCCCGACGTGGGGCTTGAACCCATGAACTGTGAGATCATGACCTGAGCCAAAGTTGGACGTTTAACCGACTGAGCCACACTGGTGCCCCGAAAACCTTGTAGAACTTTAAATGCCCCCCCTCTAAATTAAGAAGTCGAGAGAGCATTTTTTTGAGAAGGTGATTCCACAAAAAAATCATTTCTCCTGTTGCAACAATGATATATACATGAAAGCACTTATGGAAGTTGATATTGGTGAGTCAGTGAGCCACTGTCCCCATCATTCAGATCTCTGTGGATGTCGTCCCCTTCAATCTAGGCTGTACCTGGATCTTGCTTCAACCAACAGTACACGGAAGAAGGGACTCCATGTGGGTTGAGCCTTAGGAAAGCCTAAAAGTTCTCACTGTTGTACCTTTGGGTGCCCTGACCTGCCACGTGAGAAGTCAGGCTGTGCTGGAGAGACCACATGGAAAGGCCATGTGGAGGGGAAAGGTGCTAGAACTGCATGGAGAGAGAGAAAGGCCCTGCCCCCACCCCCACACCCATCCAGCCAAGCCCAACCTCCTTGCTATCCCGACGAGGCGGCCGATATAAGAACGAAACCATCACAGATGCTGTAGCACCAGCCACAACCTTCCTGCAGCCACACAAAAGACCCCAAGCAAGACAGCAGAAAACCCATCCAGGTGGACCCCAGGCAGCCCACCGAATCATAAGAAATCATCAACTGGTTGTTGGTTTGAGCCATTCCGTTTGGGGATCTTTGCTATGTAGCAATAGATTACTGAAAGCACGGCAAGAGAATGGAAACGATCCCGACTATGGAAGGTGATTGATTTTTCCCATCCTCTGCACGGCCAACAACACCTTTTCCCCATCAGCCCTCTTCCCTAACCCTGAACCACTTCCACAGCATTGCTAACCAAGCTTTCACCTTCCTGGAGAAAGCCTTTAAATCAGACGGCAGCCAGAACCCCGGGCATACGCAGAACAAAGGATCCTAATAGAAGCTGATGTTTGAAAGAGGTAGGCATCCAGACGCATTACTGCCGCTGCCGCCGCTACGCTGACTTCTCCTGCTGGTGAACATACGGCAGTTGTGCCTCAGAGTTCCCTTGCCAGCAGGAGGTCAAAACGCCTTGCCTAAACACAAGACTTACAAATTTGGGATCTTAAGTATGATGTCATGTCTTAAAACGATAAGCTGGCAAAGAAAACAAATGGCATTCTGCAAAGATGTGCACCGTTTTCATGTTTACGCTACTTAAGATGAAGGTTCTAATAAGTCATCGGCTATGTTCCTTTAAAGGGAAGTTTTATAACCGAGATGAATCACAACTGCAGAAGATCAAAGTTAAAAAACATCAATGATGCCATGGGGTACTTTTTAATCTTGTAATGAGTGATGATCATGTGCTCTTATGAAGTTAGTCCAACTGCCAACGCCAGATGTGTATATTAAGAAAAGAAGTTGTTTGTGATGTGACAGCACTGCTTCAGCTGCCAGAGACAGAAAACATGGAAGGATGAAACCTTTCTGATTTTTGAGTGAAAAGCAAGTCTTGGCAGATGTGCTGATAAGCAGGGCCTGGAAGGGGGGCACCGGTGCCCTGGCGTCCTCTGGAGCTGCTCCTTTGCTGCAAACCGCGTTTCTCATCACTTCTGCAGAGCTGTCCCCGGGCAGCACGAATACCTGCTCAAGGCACCATTTCTAACGCTGATGAGTGTCATTTGCTACGCGCAGAAATTAGTAAAACTGTCTACAAGAAAAAAAAAATAGTATACGAGGGAGCAGAATCTAGATTCTAATCTATTTCCCGGAAGGATATTATAAGCAAATCTCTATAGCAAACTTTTGACACTGAAATAATTTATGTAAAAACGGCTAACGCTTAACGGGCAGTAAATAGATGCCAGTCCCTGTGTTATGTGTTTTACACACATTGCATCATTTAACACCTTTGCAGCAACTGATGAGGAAAATACTGTCATTATTCTCACTTTAACAGATGAGGAGACTAAGGCAAACAGAAGGTAGGTGACTTGCCCACCGCACACAACTAGGAAATGGGGGAGGGGGGATTTCAATCCAGTCAGTCTGACACCAAAGCCTACACCCTTAATCACCATGTTTGGCTGAATAAAGACCCAACCCGTTAACTCAGAACTTGTCTTTGTCCAAAGAGCTGATCTACCAAAAGTAGCCTGTTCAATATATCCCCTGATCTCAGGAAAAAGGAGTAAAACTCCATTAACAGGAATAAATGCTATAAAATCCTTAACTCCATCAAACTATTACAACAATAAAGAGATGTATCCTATTTCTATGACAACCACTACTTAAATAATGATAATTTTGCTGGAGGGAAGGTTAAGACAATTGCATTGACTTTCTTTCTCCTCGGGAAAGCCTTTTTCTAAGGCTCTAGTCTGGTAAGGGTTAATTATATAAGCCATTCTGAAATCTAGAACAAGGGTTGACAAACTGCAACTTGTATGCCAAATCCGACCTACCACCTGTTCTTGTAAATAAAGATTTATTGAAACACAGCCACAACCATTCGTTTACGAAATGGCTAAAGCTGCTTTTAAGCTACAATGCCAGAGTTGAATATTTGTGATAGGAAAGATATGGCCCACAGAGCTGAAATTATCTACTATTTGACACTTCATAGAAAAAGTTTGCCAACCCATATTCTAGACTTTTTTTTCCCCATTTAACATTATATATGCACCAATCAATCAAAATCCTATTATAGTTGAAGAAAATGGAAAATACTGGGCATATCTCACACCTGGGAGTCTCGAATTTAAAGAACAATATTGAGGGGTGCCTGGGTGGCTCAGTGGGTTAAGCATCCAAATTCAGCTGTCTGGCTCTGTGCTGATAGTTCAGAGCCTGGAGCCTGCTTTGGATTCTCCCTCTCTCTCTGCCCCTCCTCTGCTCACATTCTCTCTCTCAAAAATAAATAAACATTAAAAAATAAAGAACAGCATTAAGAACAGTGCTATACACTCAATGCCCAAGATGGCCAAGAGCAGAGCAGAAAAAATAATATAGGATAGAGAGTCAAGGTTATAGGATTAAGATGTTACAGATACCATACCCATCCTTGTATCCAGGCACTGAGGTTGGCAAGCCACCTTGCATGATGTCTAAGAAATGACTTCACACTGTCCCATAATTTCTGGTTCATGAAAAATGTTACTCAGGCTAAGCTAGGGCAGTGGTCTGCCACTCAAGAACTCTATCTGCCACCCCTCCATGCCCCATCAGCAGCACCCAAAGCCTGAACTCAGGTCACATATATACCATCTGCCTCTCTACTCTGAACCCTCCTTGCTTTCAGAGCACTTCTCTGCCTTTACAGGGCAGCAAGCCTATCAGTGAATTAATTCTGCCAAAAACCTCCTGGGGACGGGGCGCCTGGGTGGCTTAGTCGGTTAGGCGTCCGACTTTCGCTTAGGTCATGATCTCGCGGTTGGTGGGTTCGAGCCCCGCGTCGGGCTCTGTGCTGACTGCCAGCTCAGAGCCTGGAGCCTGTTTCAGTCTGTGACTCCCTCTCTCTCTGACCCTCCCCTGCTCACGCTATCTTTCTCTCTCTCTCCTAGAAATAAATAAAAATCTTTAAATAAAAAAAAAAACTCCTGGGGACGAGGGAAGGGTATCCTCCCTTGAAAGAGAAGGGGCTTTCCCGAAGCTACCCCGTTTCCTCACCATTTGTCATCCCTTTCAGAATGGGGCAGCGCCCACCCATCCTTCCCTGTTTCCTCTCCCAACCATTAACCTTTGAACATCAACTCTTGAGTGTAAGGACACACACACAGAGACATGCAGACATACGCTCACATAATAATGGTTTTTCCAAGAACTGAGAAGAGCTGCTGAGATCAGCAGGAAACATCTTTAAAAGATAAGGATTAGCAGTGTTCAATGTTAAAAGACTACTGTCCTGCTTAATGCATGACTGCAACGGCTGTCCCTGCCTTTTGAGGAACTCAAGGGCTAATGAGAGAACCTGTGTCTTCCATCACAAGTCGTCTTCCCCGATTTAGGGCAGTCCAGAAAAGTCAGCCAAAGCACCAAGCCAGACAAGACAGCCCCTGTTCTGCTCTAGTCATCTGCACCGCATAGCCACTGGCCCTTAGGACCAGAGACTTGGGCTACTAGCAGCACGTGTGTGGCAACCCCCTAATAGACCATTTGCAAACCGGACAGAGCCAGCAGCTGACTCGACCTTGTGAACCGAAAAGAAGCAATACACATGAAAGGAGGAGAAAAGAAAAACCTCAAAGACTGGCTTTTGAGGCAGGAAACCTCCCTAACTTCAGACAAGCAGTCAGCCTTTGTGAGAAGAGACAGCGGCAAGAGGAACCGAAGGCACCGTCTGTTCCCGCCGCCAGAAGACATGCTACTTGGGGAGAGGAAAACGTCACCAGCCCTTTTCCCTCAGTTTTAGGGGAAGAGAAGATATGTCACTCTCACTGTCTAGGCAGGTGTATCGTCATATAACAAATACTTCCACCAGCTGCACCTCCATCACAAACCAAATTAAACTCTCTAAACACTATAGCTAGGACTTCAACGTGTTCACTCATCAAAGGCAGAGTTCACTATGTTTCCACTGGCATAGAATTTTTCATGTTGTATAAATCAAATAATCTTTAATCTCTAAATATGTCTCAATGGTTCTGTATCAAGTTTGTTCAAATCAGTTTTGGGGTGGGGGAAAGCCTGTCTCAATTTAGATTTAGGAGGAAAATGCATACTGATTGGCCCAAATGGATTATGGGCACTACCTTAAACGGACACTGGATGAACCTTCTGGACGTCCAGACAGACAAACACCCAAAGGAAGATTTCAACCTGGTTTGACTCTATCTGTTAAAAGAAACTATCTATAACAATTACCAGAACATGACCAAGCAACTGTGTTGTAACAATCAAGCAAGTTATCATTTGCAAATAAATTCTTTGTAATTAAGCAGTGTGCTCTTTATAAAGGGAATTGAGTGGGCGAGCTAAAAAGTTAAAACACATTCTTAGACCATGGGAAACACACGCAAATGCGCAAATGCTTTTTGACTAAGCTCAAGATTCTGCAGTCTGTTGTTTTCCTCCTCAGCTCTCATGGGTCTGTTCTGCCCTGTCTGTTGTGTGCAGTGGGTGAGCAGGGTGCCTTAGCAAGTAGTTACAGTGACTGAGTAAGTGTCCACTCGTGTCCCCAAGCTGTGGAGGCCTTAGCAACTTTGTGGCAAAGTCAAAAGTGTGATTTGATCTTCTATCAACTGTGAAGTTCCACTAACTGTCCCCCGTTAAAAATACACACAGGTAACACAGGGAGCAGACTTGGCAAAGAGACCATTTACGTACAAGTAGCGCTAACTTCTTTGGGATAAATTCCTCCTAGGGGTCTCCACACACCCTGTTACCATCTCCAATAGGAAGGCAAGTACTTACTTCTGGGTTCCCGGGGTCCATCCACTGTAACTTTAATAGCTCTGTGATAGGTGGCTACTTGGGGAGGGTTTGTGAAGACAGTTATGGTCAAGGTGAAACTCTTGCCTGCAGATGTAAAGGGGAAAATCCATAGTGAATATAAAAGACAGTACCAATGGTAACAGCAGCACAGATGTCCAAATTGCACGTCGGCATCGCTGAGGGGCTCGCGAAACCAAGTCAAGAGTCAGGGCTCCTTGCTCTGAATTAGAAAGCCTTTGAGGGCCATTGATCACACACGTAGAGTGTGTGGGTCATCATCTCCATCGCAGCTTTATACAAGTGGGCTCCATTTCCCAGAAAACAGTGGCAACAGTTGTAATGAAAACAGAGAGTCTGGTCCACTTGAGGAAGATTCTCTTCCTTTCGGCTTTCTCCAACATCAGGAACGCATCCAAACACAGACGATTTTAGAAGTCTTTATTTAGGATTAGGTCATGACCCCATGAGAAAACAATAGTAAATCACTGTTGATTATGTTATTTACTTCACATGGCTTCGGCATTTCATTTGCTTAACTGCACTACAATAAGAAGATGAAAGAGAAAGGTTCTTATGGGAATCATTTTAACAGGAGCCAGTGTCTCCTGTCCTGGCCTTAATGTGCCTGTGGTATGATGATTTCATCATTACTGGAACAAAGTTTTTCTCCTCCCTGCCCACCCCCTTTCCCTAAACACCCATCCTTGCTGTTCAATCTTGAAACAACTCCCTGACAGTGACTTAGGTTATGCTAAATGTATATGACATCTCCCAATATAAATATGAATTTTCACTTTTTAGCAGAGGGTGTGCTTCATCCAAATATTACATCTGATGTTTCAAATTAATGAGCTAGAGGTGATGAATAGAGGTGGGGGGAGGGGGGGTGGGAAAGACAGGGAAAAGCTTGATAGCAGAATCGAATGTTTGCTTTCTCCAGAAGAAGGTACCAGACCCTGCTCCCCGGACTCACTGACAGTTGTAATCAGTTAGATTTGCAACGGTTAGTCATGTCAGATAGTCAAAACTGCAAACTGTTACAAGACAGGAAAAGGTGGGCGTGAAACAGTGACTCAATAAAACCTTCAGCGATCGCAGGCCAAGCATTCATTTGGCCTGCTCCTGTAACAGACCTTGAAGCAGCTCATTTTGTTTTGCTTTGTTTTTTGGGCAGAGACTGTTTTTCCCCTTTACTGAAAGCTTGAGGGTATTAAATCAAAACACAAATCTTGAACAATATGTAGCAATGCAGACTTTAATGCAATCTTTTCAAAGCTTAATATGGAACAGGTTATATACAAGGCTTAATGTAGAACAGGTCATCGGCTGTCAAATCTAGTGAATGGGTTTTCTTTTCAACCCAGACCATGTAAGCTCCTAAAATATGTTTAAGACACACATCATTTGTTACTCAGTATATATAGTTTTAAGTCTCTTTGGCTATGCTTTTCCATGGCCAATATTAAAAAAAAAAAAAAGGAAAGAGAAAACAGAAGTGGGGAAGAGGACAGACAGTGAAAGATGAATATTGATTAGAAAACTGTTAAATGCTGGTCCCTTCATACACATTATCTCACTTAATCCTATCCAGTTAGGTTCATCGCCCCCATTTCACAAATGAGGAAACCAAAGCCAGGGAAGCTTAGTAAATCAACCACACGACTAATACGAAGAAAAAAATCAGGGTCTGAACCCAGGTCTGACAGAGCTTAAAATCAATGCTCTTCTTTTTAACTTTGTCAGAGACCATCCTAAAAAATTAATTAGATAATGTATTTCTACACATGTCCCCATCAGCTCTGTAAGACCAAGAAACAGTAAATATAAATCCACTCATGTAGTATCTCAGCCAGGATGATGAAAGCATCAATTCTTTAAGGATCACTGATCTATCATATTTCATCCATTATACATTGAATGTTACATGGGTTTAAAGATGCAGTTGTCGGGGTAGGGACCAGAGGGTTTGTTATAAACATTTGGGCTAACTGGAAGAAAAAGGCAGCTGGGAGTCTAACCCAGTTACAGAAAGCTCAAGAGTCTACAGAGTCAGAGATTAGAATGTTGAATAGGAAGCATGGGATCCAGATCAAGACCTCAAAATAGCATAGAGATCTGGAGGGGTGAATGGGCTGGTTCCCTAGAGTGAAAGTTAATTTACATTAAGCCACAGAAGATGTTGGATCAACAGTCCACGAACCAGGACTGTAGTCCTCAAAGGACAGTGCTTGGAGGGCAGGTGCCATCCATGACACGAATATGTCATGGACGTATATGTCTTGATTGTCCTTGATGGGCCTAAGGCGCCTGCTAGCGATACAGTCCATGAATTTACCAAAAACTCGTTCTGGGACTACTTCTATTTGAGACTTACTTTATTTGAGACACATCTTACTTAGGCTTTTAAAAGTCATCAATGCTTCTCCCAATTTCAAACACCTTGCGTAAGAAGAAAAGCCAATTATAAAATTCACGTTATAAGTATGAAGCATCGAAATGTTCAAAGCAGAACCAGTAAATGTTTCTTTTTCAAAAAAGATAGGGTTTGGGGGGGGTGGGTAGAAAACAAGGATTTAAGTATGACTACACTCTGCTAAATCAAATCCTGAGGAGCAAGATGTACTTTAACAACAGAAATAAAAATTCAGGAGGTTCCTTCTACCTCTTCTTGCCCCTTCAGAAGGAACATGAACATAATGTTCAAGAAACTTCCAGAAACTGCCACCCAACAAAGCAATTGGTTTTTCACCTTAAAAGCAATAACCCATTTCCGGAATCAAATGTTTATGTGAGTATTCATAATTTACTGAAATTTTCAGAAAAAAATTTTAAAAGCCCTTTTTCCGTTGCTTGTCACTTTCCGTAAGTGATAAAAAAAAAAAATTCAGGCTTCTATTTAAAAATGCAGGCTCCTACTTAGGGAGCTAGCTCATTAGACAACTAATTATATCATCCTTGGCTTCATCTAGGAACTAGTTCCAAATTATTATGTCCTTAAGACATATATTTTTTCAGATAAACATTGGACCTATCATTGAAAGACAGTTGTAACCTGGCTTGAGAGGCTGTGAGGAACAGTCAATAGGGAAGGGCTTCAAGCAAGGATTATATCTTAGGCTGATAGAGTATCACGCTCTGTACAGTACAGGTGCTTATAAATAACTTGTAAACTGAAAGCAGCATGTTTGATATAAAAGTGAGGAAGCACACCACGGAAACTTAAGGACTAACTCTTTCTGTTTTAAATACCAAACAGATACTTCCGTTGAAAATATAAAGGAGAAAAAAAGGAAAAGACTAGAAAACATAAACCACTCCTAACAATACCGGTGTCAGTGATGCTCTCATTTTAATTCAAAGGACTTGCAAAAGTCATCTGATAACCCATAATGTCAAAGTAAGCAGTGAAGTGACTCCCTTATAAATCTCAAACTGTTTTTCCTCTTCTAAGAATTTCTATTTCTACCACTGAAAAGGAAAAGTGTTAACATTCAAGAAACTCTGCTTTTCATTTTTTAATGCTACTCAAAATAGAAAATTTTAAATGGCTGGGAGAAAAAAATACAATGGTAGCAATGTGATGATGATCCAGGCTTTGTAACTTAGGAGGAATATAGAAGTGTGAAAACCAAAGAGGAAGCTGGAAAGAGTTTTTTAAAAAGCAGGTCAGGTACACAGGCAGGTTAAAGGGTTTCCTGCCACTGAAAAAAACTGAACCTTTTTTTTTTTTTTNGAGCCTGGTATCTCTTATCAGGGCTGTCTTTTTCCTCTTCGTTTTAGTTTGATTATCACTGTTTCCTTTCATATAACACTAATACCATGATATAAAGATCTATTATTAGTGATAAATCAATTTTTCTTTCTCTCTCCACTCGCTCCCCCCACCCACCCCCAATCTAAGTCTCGAAGACAAGTCTGGACCAATTTCTCCATCCTGCCTCTGGCAGCAGACTGTAGCATTTCAGAGCCTCCACCAAGTCCCGGCTGCTTCAAAGGAAAAATCCCTACTTTCTTCAGTTAAGATCATAAGAAATATAGGGGGAGGGGGTCAGCTCTGTTTGGACATAATTACACTTCATCAAAAGAAGCTTTCTTCATCTTCCATGCGTGAAAAGTCTGCAAGCAGTTAAGTCTGTCTTTTTTTTTTTTAAATATAAAAATTGCTATTTGGGAAACCAGCCAAAACTCAGAAAGCCAATATAGTAAAACAGTGCACACCCTTTGTTTCTCTTTGAAGTTTCTTAAATAAATATGTTGAGGGTTTACAAAGTACACTATCACTTTGCCATAGTTTCTACTCAAATTGATCAGAGAAAAGTTATGCAGCATCTATGTAATATAAAAGCAAGGTAAATGGAAACACTAGCTTGAATTTGCAAGGCATAGTGTCCAGTCTTTTAAAAACGGAAATTCATTACTCTAATTAAAAACAAAGTAATGTTACATAAGAAGAAAGATGCAATTCAGACCATTCAGGTAAATCATCATGTTCAAATTTTTCTTGATTCCTACCAGAAAAAAGAGAAACTTTTATTGTACTGTGGACCTGTACCAGTTAACAGGAAAAAAAAAAAAATATACACTTCACACTGCATCAATCAACAGTGAGATAGGATGTGTCTTTTTTCCTTTTAATGAAAGTAAACTAAATCTGATGCAGAGATAACCCCTTTAGTTTTGAGTCTACCAGAGGTTCTGGGCCTCATTTTATTTCAAACAAGCTTTCAGTGACAGTATCTCATTAGCATGCATCATTTTTTTTAAGTTAAAAAGTACAGCTTCTTGGCCCTGTTCCTAGAAAGTAAACTAAAACTACTCATCGGAAACAGCCCTGCTTGAATTTCCCTTATCAAGTTTTTACAATGGTAATAATATGACATCTGATCCAAACTAAAGAGCAATTATCGGACATGGTTTAAAAATTGATGCTTCTTATTTCCTAATTCAAACCTGGGTAGAAGTCCTTCCAAAGGTCGTTACAATTTATTTCACCTCTGTCCTAAGGTGATCTATTTTCTCTCTTCGTATCAAAACACTTAAAATAGAAATATTAGATTCAATAAATACATCAATGAACATAATACTTCTTCTCATGAAGGACGATTAAAATTCTCTCTACGGGAGAATAAGTAAATAAAAGGCAAAATGTTGGTTTCCTTAGAGACTATTTTCTAAAACATTAATCCCCTTTATGAAAATCCTAAAAGAAATTATTTTCTATTTTATGATCTTTTTAAGGACTCCCAGTATTTGAATATGGATGTAGCTCGGAGAGACCTTCAAATAATGTGGGATTCAGAGACTTAATCACTCGTGTGTCTAGGCAACTCTATATAGTCATTCTAACATAGGTAACACATCATTCTTTACAGCCTTCTGTAAAAAAACTAGGATTTTTTTAAAAATAGACTCTTATTACAAGAGTAAGTTCAATCACCAGGAGGTAACATGGTATAGATAAGGGAAGAACATTACAGTGGTTGTCCTTGCTACGACTTACAACAAAATTGATATTCTCAGGAAATTGATCCAATGCATTCTTTTTCTGTCTTCTCTGCCACTCAATTGACTCAGCCATTTGGCATCTCATAATTCAGAACTTGAACCTCCCAACTGTTCTCTCCACCTTATGTGCTCACGCCCAGCGGAATTAGGGACCAGTTCTTCTGAAAACACTGTTTGAATTTTCAGCATCATAAAACAAATGAAAAAGGCCTGAGTACTCAGAAACACACTCAACTTCATCTGGACATACTTAAATAAAACCTTCAGTGATTCTATTCAGCAGAAGAAGGTGCTGATTTTTATCCAGACTAGCCTCCATTTCCTCAGAAGATCCTAATGTGTTTATTCCACTATCAATATTAAAAATCAGAGACCTACCTCTTCCACTCCGGCCCACAAATCTCAGATCGTTGAACCTTGCTACTTGGTTTTTCATAACAGCAGAGGCATTTCGGAGCTCGGCAGAATAATTTTCGTCGTTACCCGCCATGACGGTAACCACAGTCCCATCTGGTACCTCTCCCAGGGCCACCACCTACATAAAACAGGAAACACAGCAGCAATAATGGCACATCAGAAAAGCTTAAAAACTGAGAATTTATTCCCACTGTAAATGATGTGTCTTATCAGGATTCAGTGCTCTAGTCCAGGAATGACAGACAGGAATGATGCATCTGCCTCTGGGTCAGGATATGCCACTTCAAACAGACCAATGTTCCAGGGTCCACCCATTTCAAAGACAGCAAAAGTTTCCTTCATTTGTTGCTGGATTCTTCACAGAATACATGTACATTTTTATTAAATCCCCATGTTAGGCTGTCCATAGGAATTATGCCACAGCAGGAAGGCTGATGCCTCATCTGCCGATTGCATCGTACATATTAAGGCACCGCCTGTCTGCAGCCTGGAGCGCCCTGAGGTGTGGTCTCACCCAGATCAGAGGCTAAAAAAAGAAAGTCTGGTCAGCTCTATGGGAGAAGACATTCAGATGAAATCTCAGCGTTCCTGACTATAAGGGAAGCCTAAATATGGTTTGGTATCCAGCACTACATTTCATCTCCTTACTTTGGGCTACACAATTGGCTTCTAATCGCACTGCAAATAATTACTGAATGCCCACTCTGGGGCGAGAGACAGACAAAGCCATCAAGACACTTGAAGTCTCGTGCGGAATAAAAGGTATCTGACAAGGATGAAAACAGCCACTGACAATTGAGTGGTATAGATCCAAAATATATCCCTGGCCAAACTTGATCCTGTCTTGTCCCATCTGCCATTTGAGAATGACACAGCTGCCTCCTTAATCTTCAAGAACAGCTAGCCTGCGACAGATGAACTCAGTCAAGTAAGGATCCAGATCATCAGTCTTTGAGGTTAATAACCATTTTCACTGCTCCAAGGCTAGGGATCATACTTTTAACCAAGGTCAGCTGACTTGCAAATGGGTGCCTCTGTTGACCAAGAAGCCTGGTAAGAATGCTGGTGCACAACCTGCACTGTCACATAGACAGGCTATTCTTAAGCCATTACCCAGACCCCACCCCTTGATGATACCCTTTTTCTCAATTAACTTCCAGGATCCTATATTCAGATTATTTCCGCCTCTTCCTCATTCAGCTTCCAGATGCCCTTGTGGTGACTAAGCAATGGCTCCAACTCTCTGATAATAGAGAGGAGCCCACCACTCTCTGATAATAACACCCACGTGCACTTGCCCATCTGGCAAATATCCCACTGATCCTTCTGTGCCTAGTGCTGGCTCTCCCCGTTGTCGAGATTTCCACAAGGCAAACTTAAGCATTTAATTCCATGCTCCCAATACAATTTGTAAATACTCTCATTAAAGCAACTTTTTTATAGTGTGATAAAACAGACACTGTAACTATGCTTTAGGGCTGAGTTTTCCCCAGGCATGAACCCCCACCCCAGCCCTCCTCTACTACACTGTACTTTCTTTTCCGGCCAGGCCAACAACCAACAACACAAAAACTTGTCTATTTTTTTCCCCACCCTTGCTTTTCTCTTAGACTGTTTCCCAATTCCATTCCCTCTTTAGCACTTCGTTATGCAGCTTAAAACCCTAAGCCTTCCTTACAGAACCCACTTCCACAGCACCCCGCTATCCTCAAATGATCCTCATTTCCATGTAAACATATTAGTGATCTACCTACTCCTTTTGATACATTAGACCAAAGCTGTGAGACTCACTCCTGGGAAACCAGATTACAGATTGGAAACTACATGAGGGAAGGGTCTTCATCGCCTTGCTCACCACCGAATGCCCAGCGCCCAAACATCACCTAGCATGTAGTAAGTGTCAGGTAATACTTTTGAAATAAATTGGTCAAAGAGCTCCATAAAGGGCAACGCCTCCCACAGCCAATAATCTGTGAGGCTCTCAGCTAACACTGCAAGAGAGAGAACCAGTTAAAGGCGGAGTCAGCATCTCTCGGTAACAGCAACAGGCTCTTGCGACCGGACTAGTTTTCTGACACCTTTTTCTGTCCCAGAGAAGAGGGAATTGCCCACTATCTCACTGGTGACTCTGTTCAGTCTGAGAAATCTCCCAGGTCAGGGGCCAGTCCCTGGAGGACATGATTTTCTCCCTGTACACTTGATCTAATGCCTCGGGGGGCTACTGAATAGAGGTAATGCTGTGGTCCCACTGGAGACAACGCGCTTTTCCATTTTTTTTTGTATTCACAGGCCAAAAGCGTGAACATCTGAAAATGCTGAAACAGTTGACCATGTTTGGCCAGTATTCATCTGAACGTTTGACGTTTTTTACACTCAGCATATTGTGTTTTAGCACCTGCCGTGTGGCTTTTGATGTCAAAGTAAATATGGAACCAGTAAGCATACTGATGAAGGCAGAAAGATTTGTACTGCTCAGGAAAAAAAAAAAACACGAATGCACCAAAAATCAAGAGGCCCCTCTTTTTTCCCACCTCTCCAATACATCTGCTATGATGTCACACAAATAACTTCATCTCCAGGAACCACAGTTTTCCAATATAAATTAGAAATAATATTTTTAAGTCTGTATGATGTAGAATATACTATACAAGTAGAGTGTAATTGCAATGATGTAAAATGAGGAGGCTAACTTCGGTTCTAAGTCTGCTGTGCGCTAAACATGGGCTTTTACTTATAAGCATTCTGAAAGCATTCAATTGGACATGTAATTCTCTACTTCACGTCCTGAGATGGGTTTTTTTTGTTTTGTTTTGTTTTGTTTTGGGTGGCTTTTGTTTTGTTTTGTTTTGTTTTTTTGGTGCTGTTGAGAGATAGAAGATGGCTGCTGATGGGTTTCACTTCTGTCTGGCTAAATTAAAAAAAAGAAAGAAAGAAAGAAATCTGCCCCAATATAAAGATTTTCAAGAGCTCTGGGACATTATTATTTTACTGCATATTTTTAACATAATGGACTTTTTTTACTTAGAAGAAAAGGAAAATTGATTCAATATGGAAAAATATGAAAGAAAAGATCCCTAAGAGTGAAATACACAAATCCACTTTTCTTTGCTTAAGCAAAATAATGACCATGTTAAATATTAGTATGTTTTATGTATTGCACTTAATAACAAGACAAATAGGTAATCACAAATTGTGTGTGTCTTCTATGAGGCTTAGAACTTGGCCTAAAAATGAAATGCTCACACAATGTGGTGGCAACCTCTCCTGTTATGGCTGAACTCTATTTTAATGGCTAAATATATTGGGGTTTTTTTTCCTACAATTCACTCTACCAAATCAGATGCCTAATATTTTTCTGAGGAAAAGAAAAGAGGGAGGGAGTTTTGTATTTGACTTGATATCAATCAGAAGTATAATTATATGTCAGAGGGTTTAAAAAAAAAAAGTAGATCTCTGAAGCTAAAAAGTCTCCCTTAGAGATTCTCAACTGTGTTTATCTAAAAGAAAACCAAAAGAATCAAGAAATTTTTACACATTTCATCTGTACCAAACCTAGCAACGGAAAACATTTTAAGGGGTAGAAAGCAGTCAAAAATCGCTCTTTAACTAGTTAGGAGTAAGCACACATTAAAATCTGTTTCCATATTACCCAACACAAAAGATCCATTCTGCAAAGAACAGTTTGTGATGAAATCTTGACAATTACATTTCTAGGTGTTTTTAAAATATAAAGTCTACAAATTCAAGCAACTTCAGGCAGAAGAGGGAAGCAATTTTGTGTCCTGACATTTTAGAACAGAGAAAAAAGTTCCTTTATTTAGCACACCTCACTATAACTAGCATTTAAATCATCTGATACGTAGCTTGTACAAAATATAGTAAAAGGGTACTTAACTCTAGAAACTACTGAAATTTTGTATGAGGCTCCTTATGACTAAATCTGTGAATTACCCCAAAACAGCAGCAATAGAAAATTAGCTCAGACCCTTAAAATTGTTTTTGTGGTCTTTCTGCATGGAAATTAAAATTGCCTATGACATATCCATGGACAGAAATCTAGTTTTAGCCAATCAATTGCTCTTAACAGACCAATATCATTTGGCACATTGTACTTGTGGCAAAATTGAAATATAATTACCTTTCAAGATAAAGTCTGATCAAATCTTTCTTTGGAATAAAAAGATGTAAGGGGGCAGTTGCAAAAAGGAAAACTTTCATTCTTACGGCAATTATTTAAAGATAACTTTAAACTAGTAAAACATTTCACAAATGTTACAGTGAATATTTAGAATTTAACCTAGAATTCAGGAAAACCCGACTGAATTGTAGAGAAAAAGGAAATGCGATATAAATACCATTTTAATACTTAAAAAAATATATGTCAAGGAAGAATTTGATGGAAATTATGTCAGTATAAGCTAAGAATTTATGTGCCATGTATCAAGCTGGTTTAGATCATCTAACAATGAATGATCTAACATTTTGAAAGGAGACAAACAGCAATGCTAAAGGTGAGGAAACAATAAAAGATATCTTAACCATGCCTGTTTCCAAATAGAAGTTTTCTTAATATTTCTTAAAACGTTATTTTCAAATTGTTTCAATTATCTTTTACATACTCAGTCCTAAAATGTTTAATTCTTCCTGCATATAAAGGCAGAACACAAAAATGCATCTGTCCTCACACAACTTGAAATCTATTGTAATTTACATAATTCTGCCTAACAATTCACAGTAGAGTTAATAAGGTTTTAATAGATTTAATAATCTGTTTTCCTTTGTTTGGGTATAATTACATTCAAAAAGACACAAACAGAAAACCTAATCATTACATACCTTAGGAATATACAACTCCCTAATGTCAAATATTTTATTAGTTGCATACTTGTTTTTGAAGAGAACAATGGCCAATGATGTTGAAAAAATCATTTTCAAATAGAAATTGCTCCATCATCTTGAAACTCTATGTATGACAAATACTGAAAGGTATCATTAAACATATAGAATTAACTATGAGCAATAGATCATATAACTAAAAACTTTGTTTTCTTTCTATAACATTGCCAGAAAAACATATGATACTGGTAAATATATAGTCCAGTGTTCTCTAACTTAAAACAGCACAATTGTCTTGCACCACTTTTAGTTTTAAAATATACATCTGGACTTAAAATTTCTGCATAGTGTTTCAGCTTGAAGCTATTTAAAGCAACTGAGTTATAAACCCTGAACACCAGACATCATGGTGAAAATGCTGACAGACCCCTGACTGTAAGGGTGCTACTGGATTTAAGGCTGACATGTTCTCTCCACTATTTCTACCAGACCATTAACTAATGAACTGAATTTGCAAACTTTTTTTTTTTTTTTTTTTGGTCACCAGAATTATCTAGGACAGAAAGGGCATGGGATCCTCTAATAGTATCCCTTAACTATTTTAAGCTTTCAGTGAGATACACCTGAAAGAAATGTTAAAAATATTTATTTCCATTTCCTTGACACCTGGAAGGACTGAACATTACAAAACTGCAGAACTTTGTTAAAAATATAATACTAATAAACAACTTTGCGTATTTTAAAACGTACTGGTTGTTTTTGCAGTTTTACATGCTGCATATAAATAAATCATAAGTATTCTTGTGTAATCCCAAACAGCATCAGATGAACAACACTAATAAGTTACTTATGTCTTAACAAAATACACTGTCAATATCATTTTGAAGCATTATTTTAAATTAATACATCAAAACATTGACGTGTATTGAATTCATTTGATTCTTTACAACGCTGAGTTCAGTGTCACAGACATAAAACATGGGCTCAATATATATGTTGATTTGAATACCAGATTTCTCAACAATTAAGTTCTGTATGTGTTTTTAGGTATGTTTACCTACCTACTATCTACCCAACAACTTACTTACTTTGTACATATGTGCTAAATATGTACATAAGTACATATAACTTACTTTGTACATAGTGCTGAATATGATAACCAAATTGCGGTCACCACTTTTAAAACTGAGACTTCTTCATATTATTTCTTCATTGCAGATGTATTTGATTATGTTACAAGGGTGCAGAAAGTGTACTGATCTCGGGCTTTTATCTCAGAAGAAAGGTAAAGAGAGATTCTTTTTACTAACATTCAGATGAAAACAATAAAAAAAAATGTCAAAATCTGGATGTTCCAAATCTCTACACATCTTTTAAGCAGAGACAAAACTTACATACTGAGTGGATCTCAGCTATCACCTCTGCCTAAATTTTGTTAAATACAGGTATGGGGGTTGGAGAACACAGCAAATTATGTCTTAGGTTAACTCAATTTATTTTTCAATTGATACGAATTAAAATGCTGAATTTAATATGGTCATGTATAATCTATGGTTTGTTTACTGGTCAGAAGTAAAACTGCTGTGTAATTAACAATAGGGTGATGAGTAGCAAAGAAAACACTTTATTTTCAAAATAATTTTTAAAGGGTGGTAGTGAGAAAATCTAAAAATAACCGAAATATCTGAGAATAGCTCAAACACATTGCATTCTATCAAATTCTATGCAAATTCTTTGCCTTCTACCAAAAAGATCATTTCTATCCAGAATTCCAAGGCTCGAAATCAATTCAGGACCATAAATGTAGGAAAACAGTTCAAGACAGTTATACCTTAAACACGGTTAGCAGAAAAAACGGAATGTAGAATACCAAACATCTAAACCCTATCTTTTAAAATGTAAGTACCTACCCATCTATTTTCATATAGCCTGACTTTGAATGCCTGACTTAGCATTATGTAGACAAAATATCTACTTATTTGTACTTGCTGTTTTCACCCAGGTTTTTTTGTTTGTGTTTTGAGGGGTCTGGTCTGGGGGGAAGGTGGAAACAAATTTCCACTCTGCTTAAGGTGAATTAGAACATTCTGGGCCTGTGGACGATGAATGTTGTAAAAGGTATCTCTTGTACGGAAATTCGAATTTCTACAATTCACATACATTCTCAGCTTTTCATATTTCAAGGAGGAAAACATTAACCTACAAAATGGGAGGTTTATAAAGGGAGAATTGGAACAGTTAACACACACACACACACACACACACACACACACACATTTCTTGAACCAACAGCAAAATGAAACTTGCCCCAGAATGCAACATCCCCTTTCCTTAACAATTCATTCTGATTTCTGTTCTGATGTAAGACCCAGCTAGATAACCAGTTCTAATTGACCTGGACTCCTCTTTCTTTCCACCCCACCCACACACGGAATCTGAATTGGTGCATGGGGCGGCGGCGGGAGGGGGGTGATCCACAACTGGAAACTGCCAGTGGCCTGTGGGAGTTTGGCCCCAGGGTCCACAGTGGCTGGGCNACAAGTTCAGAGGCTAGACAGGGCGAAAGTGTCTTCCTGGGAGTGCTCTCCTCCCAGTCTGGCTCACCGCCCCCTCCATCCCAGGCGTCCAGCCCCGCGAGTGTGGACGGCCGGGTCATCCGTTTCCCCCATCAACCCGGTGCGTGCCCGGCCCTAGGGGCTCCGCGTCTCCCGCTGGCAAGGGCCGCCCGGGGAAGCCTCCACTNGGGCGCGCCGGGAGCGCTCTCAGGCCTCCGGGGTCGCTCCTCCGCGCCCGGGCCGCCAGCCGGGGCGTCCCACGACCTTTCAGAAACAGAAGGGCCCTCGGAGATTTAGGTCCTTTAAAAGTACCAATAAGAGAAATCCGCAAACTTTCACCTCCGCTTTCCAAGTGGGAGAGCCAAAGGCATTTCACAGGTTCCCTTCATCCCTCCCAGGTGGGGCGAGGCGGGAAGCTGGGCCCTGGCTCCCGGAGGCNCCCGCCTTCCTCCCGGTAACGGGAACTGGCGCGGGTCTGCGAGCCGAGCGTACGCCCCCGTCCTGTCTCCCCCTCACTCGCTCCCAGAGTCCCTAGGTTCGCCGGGGACCCTCTTGNGGAGGCCGGGGCTCCTCACCCCTGGGGAATGGGGGCGGGGTGGAATAAGCCGGGGTGGCGGCGCCAAGAGTGGGCACCTAGGGGCCCCTCTTAGAGCGAGGGGAGACGACTCAGAGGAGTGGGTTAGAAAGGGGGGGAAATGAAAGGATAGGGGGTCAAGGGCCAAGGTGGTGGCTGGCGGCACAGGTGGGTGAGGGAAGGATCCGCGCGGGCTCACCCTGCCCGGAGGCTGCCGAGGGATCCGGAGGAGCGGGGCCAGTCGGGGGTCTCTCGGGTCAGAGCCACCAAGGTAGGAGGCCTCAGAGGCCGTCCGGGCCCCAGCCCCCGCGGGTATGGA